>NC_091480.1:64631821-64962654 GCF_036971445.1 Narcine bancroftii | reverse complement strand
TTTGTAAGGTGGTTTATATGAATGTTTGCCCTGTGGCACTGCCGGAAAACACATTTCATGACATGTTCATGACAATAAATTTTGATTTTGATTCAGAATTGCTACTGTTATTGGGATGCCCAGAATTCTTGACAGAGGCAGGGTTGGTTGAAGGAGTGAATTTACATGGGATGCTATGCGATGGTGAATCTGACTCGAAGGGCTGATTGGCCTACTGCTGCTCCTATATCTTGTGATCAGGCTGGGAGAGCCAAAAGGCTCTGCTGCTACTCCATTCTGGAGCAAGAGGATCTTTCCTGGACCCCACACACTAATGGCATCATGAAGAAACCACGTCGTCGCCTCTACTTCCTCAGGAGTTTGCGGAGGTTTAGTACAATATCAAAAACCCTGGCAAATTTCTACAGAGATGTGGTGGAAAGTGTGCTGACCGGCTGCATCACGGTCTGGTGTGGGGATACCAATACCCCTGAGCGTAAAGCCTTTCTGGTAGTGGACACAGCCCAGGACATCACAGGCAAAACCCTCCCCACCATCGAGAACATCTACAGGGAATGCTGCCAACAGAGAGCAGCAGCAATCATCAAGGATCCACACCACCTAGCACACGCTCTGTTCTCACTGCTGCCATCAGGAAAGAGGTGTAGGGGCCACAAGACTCGCACCCCCAGGTTCAGGAACAGCTGCTCCCCCTCCACCATCAGACTCCTCAATGACAAACTCAATCAGAGACTCATTTAAGGACTCTGAGTTGTGCACTTTATTGATTTTTTTCCCTCTCTGTATTGCACAGTCAGTTTGTTTACATTTCTTTATTTGTTTACATGTGTATGTTGTGAACCGTATTTTTGCATGACCAATAAGTGGTAATTCTGTCTGGCCTGCTGGAAAAGGAATCTCAGGGTTGTATGTGATGTCATGTACGTCCTCCGACAATAAATCTGACACCAGAGATGGAACAGTTAAATGGTGAGCAGAAAGGGGCCTTTGCTGTGCACTGCACCACATTCCACCACTGGATGTTCCCAAAGTCCCTTTGGTAAAATACCTTGAGAGTGAGGTCACTTGGAAGAGAGAAACCCAAACACTGAAATCATGCTGGAAATGGGATCACCCAGCAAAACCCCATGAGAGCAATGTTCTTGCACTGTTTGTGGGAGCCGAAAACACGAAGGTGCACCATGGTGGTGATGGGAATGTATAGGCAAGGATGAGATTCAGAATCAGGTTTATTGTTATGACCCACCTCACAAAATTTGTTGTTTTGCGGCAGCTTTATATATTTTTAAATTTTTATTTACAGCACAGTTGAAGCCGATTCCTGCCATTGAAACCCTTGCCGCCCAAATACCCCAATTAACCTACAACATCCGTACGCTCTGGAGGGTGGGAGGAAACCGGGGCCCCCTGGGAAATCCCACGCAGACATGGGAAGAATGTACAAACTCCATACAAACAGTGGCGATTCAAACTCCTGTAACACCTTTGGGTGTATTTTACAGATTTTGGGCAGCTGATCACAAAAATCACTTTCAAATTCCCCTATCATGTACCATTTTTTAGATATAACCAATTTGCTGATTTCCTGTCCTATTTTAAGTTTATTTCAAGCCTACAAAACCAGGAAGTGCAACATGTCGTTGAAAATTCATTTTCTGCATCCGCACTTGGACGTCTTCCCGGCTGATCTTGGTGCCGTCAGTGACGAACACGGTGAAAAGTTTCACCAGGACATCACGACCATGAAAAGGGGTATCAGGGCAACTGGAATCCATCAATGCCAGCCGACTATTGTTGAACACTAACACAAGAGGCATCAGATGCTGAGTACAAATGAAAATCAGCGGCAAAACAGTCAGTTGAATGAACGCAATGTGTCAGCATCAGGATGCGATTAAACAGGCTGAATTCAATCAAAGTTAATTTAATGTTTCTCCAACTTCCTACGTGATACAGCAAACCTGAAGTGATCTTTGTGTTCAGCTTGAAGTTGTCTATCATAATCCCCAAGTTTTTTCAAGAAGCAAACTTCCTGCGAAGGCTGAGGAAAGTCCATCTCACACCCTCCATCCTCACTACATTGCACAGTGGATGTATTGAGAGCATCCTGTGCAACTGCATCACCGCCTGGTTTGGAAGATGTACCTCTTCATACCGCAAGATCCAGCAGAGGATAGTGAAGTAAGCAGAACAGATCATTGGGGGGGGGGCTCTCTTCCTACCGTGAAGGACATCTACAACACTCGATGCAGGCGAAAGGCCTCCACAACCCCTCATGTAAACTGTTCTCCCTTCTGCCATTGGGTAGGATGTACTGTAGCATTTGTGCCCTTGCATCCAGATTGGGCAACAGCTTTTACCCCAAGCCATCAGGCTCCTGAATTCCCTGAACGTATGTGAATAGTGTAAGTGGACTTTTACTCTATACGTCTTAATATTTTGATGAGTTTAACTTCTAGTCTAACTTATATTTATGTAAATCTGCTCTGTGGTCCTGGAGAAACGCTATCTCGTCTTTATCGTGCGAGCGCGGCATGAACGATAAAGGGGACTTGACTTGAAAAGAACCTTTTGAAAAATTAGTTGTCCAGTGGTATAGTGCAAAAATTGCTATAACGTAGATTTCTATAAATGCACTATTTTTTTAAAAACTAGTGCAACAGAAGGGAGAAAGTGAGGCAGTGTCTGTCGCTCATTGTCTATTCAGAAATCTGATGGTGCTTTTCTTCTTTGTAAATAATTTATTATCAATTTTTTTTGTGGGGGGAGAAATTTGTGAGTGCCGAATGTTGGGCAGGAGGGGTGGAGAGACGCCCTCAGCGCATCACGCCTCTGGCTCAATCGCCGCGCTCGATGGAGTGCTCTCAGGCCGAGGGGATGCAAAGTGCCAGCACCTGCATTTTACCACAGCCTCCATCGGGACCATGTGAACGGTCCGAGGACTGGCCCATCAATCAAACCGTGATTCAGAACTAAGGCTGGGAGGGGATTATGGTTCACTGGACCGTCCTGTCCCATCTCATCAATCACCTGGACCGGTGCGGATCAATGGCGGCACGTTTGGCGTAGAGGTTAGTTCAACACCTTTACAGCGCTAGCGATCGGGACTAGGGTTCAAATCCCATCCTGTCTGTAAGGAGTTTGTACATTCTCCCCGTGTCTGCGCGGGTTTTCCCTGGGGGCTCCGGTTTCCTCCCACCCTTCAATAACGTTGGTTAATGGTGAGTAAATTGGGTGGCACGGACTCGTAGGGCCGAAAGGGCCTGTTACCGTGCTGTATGTCTAAATTATTTTGTTTTAACCTCACCATCCCCCTCCCTGCCACCCTCCCCTCATTAGTCCCCACACCACCCTGTCACGCCCTGACCCATATGCGCCCATCCATCCAGCTCAAGCCATCAATTTCTTGCTGATCAACACTCAGACCAAACGTTTCAGCACAGCACGCTCCTTTTATTTTACAAATGGATGCGTTACAATCCAAGTAAAAGCTGTTTTGCAACTTTGAAGGATTTGCGTGATCCTCCAATCTTACAACTCCACGAGCATGCTTGATCTGCACCCAATATTATCAGCCAATGGTTTGCAACGGGAGAACAGAAGTCCGACCTGAGCAACAAAGATTGAGCTTTGGGAGAGAAAATGGGGGAAATCATGAAAAAAAGCCACGTTTGAAGTCTGACAACTCGGAAATGTACGTGCAACAACTGCCTGGTGTAACTTGAACTCAAAAATACTGCCACCGTTCTTGGATGTTGACTGAATCTGTATCTTGCTCACACCATTCTGTCCGATTGCAATCAGCTTTGCACCAGCTGTCTTGTGACTTGGAGCAGGGTAAGCCTTATCTGAGTCTTCTGAAGAGAAATTACAGCACCCCAGCAGGCATTTGCTGTGCACTGATCCCACGTATGTACCACGTTCTCATACCCCTTCACGCTCCTCCCCTCACCCTCCACCCCTGCTTTTGCAATCACAAGCCCCTTTCACATTTGCATGCCAGTAAATCGGCTGTTCAGTGTTTCGGGATAGGACTGGGGTTTGGCCTTTCACACTAGATCACCCCTAACTGGGGACACTGAACGCTTTCACACTAGTAAGGGTTTATCGCCGGCGTTTATTCAGTTCTATCTTTAATCGGAACTGCCTGCAATGTTGCTGCCCGTTTCACACTTGCCTGATCTCAACACCGGTGTCTGCAGATGCTGGGGATTGTACTAGGGGTCAAGGTCGTCAATCCCCGGCATGAGATTACGTCATCGGACACCAGCGTTGAGCAGATTTTGCTTTCACACTTGCCACTTTAAAGGTCGGTTAGTGTTTGATTCCTGGGATCACTGGCAAGTGTGAAAGAGGCTTAAAACTCTGCCGTCTCACTGTGAAGAAAGTTGAAGCATGAAAGTCTGCAGAAGCTGTGACTAGTAAAAAAGCACTGAAATGCTGGGGGATCTCAGCCAGTCACATAGCATCCATAGGAGGTAAAGGTTATTGGACACTGAAAAAACCAGCTGAGATCCTCCAGGATTTTGGTGCATTTTTACATCTCTGTGAAAACCATCCCCTCCGCATAAGGTGCTCATCCTCATCAGTGTAAGTGACTTGTTTGAGAAGGTTCCCCACGCAAGGCTCATTCAGAGTCAGGAGGCATGGAATCCAAGGGGGCCTTGGTTTGTGGAGGCAGAATTGGCTTGCTCACAGAGGCAGACGGTGGTTTTAGATGGTTCGTATTCTGCATGGAGGTTGGTGACCCGTGGTGTTCCACACAGATCTGTTCTGGGACCCCCCCTACCTCTTCATGATTTCTAAATGACCTGGATGAGGAAGTGGAAGGGTACGTTAGTAAGTGGGTGGTGACATTGAAGTCTGGAGGGTGGCCAGGTTACAAAGGAACATTGATAGGATGCAGAGCTGGGCTCGAAGTGGCAGATGGACTTTGTCCCAGAAAAGTGTGGTGGTCCATTTGAGAATTTGAAGGCAGAATAGTGTTAACAGGAGGACTCTGAGCAGTGTGGACAAATTCAGAGATCCATGAGACAAAGCATCTGCAAAGGTTGTTAGTGTTATTAAGAAGGTGAATGGTGCGTTGGCTTTCATTAACCGTGGGGTCAAGTTCAGGAGCCGTGAGGTAATTTTGCAGCTATACAAGACCTTACTTAGAATATTGAGTTCACTTCTGGTCACCTGACTACAGGAAGAATGTGGCTGCTGTAGAGAGGGTGCAGAGATTTACAAGGATGCTGCCTGGATTGGAGAGCAGGCCTTTTGAGGATGGGTTGAATGCACCTGGTCTTTTCTCCTTGGCAATGGGGGATGAGGGGTGACATGATAGAGGTGAATAAGATGATGAGAGACATTGATCCAATGGACGGCAAGAGGCTTTGTCCCAGGGCTGACATAACGAACATCGGGGGCTGAATCTCAAGGTGCTTGGGAGTAAGTGCAGGGGGGGGGGGGGGCAGGTAAAATGTGGTTTCTTCACACAGAGAGTGGTGGGTGCATGGAATGCGCTGCCAGCAACAATGGTGGAGGCAGAGACAATAGGGTCTTTTAAGACACTATTAGATGAGCACATGGAACTGAGAAAAATAGACGGTTATGCAGTAGGGAAATTCAAGCCAGTTGATAGGGTAGGTTATTGGGTCGGCACAACACCGTGGGCTGAAGGGCCTGTACTATATTATAGATTTCTATGTTCTATGTCTTGGAATAGTCAACCTGGGGAATTCTCTCCCCAAGGAAGGAATAGAGGCTGCCTCATTAAATGGCGTTCAGGCACAATTAGATATTTGAATAGGTGAATGAAAGGTTACAGGCAAGTGGATCTGAGCCACATCCAGATCCGCCGTGATCGTATTGAACGGTGGAGCGGGCTCGACAGGCCAGATGGCCGACTCCTCCGATTTCTCAGGAAACTGAACCTGGTCACTGTGCACTGATCTGATTGATTCATACTGTCGGTCTGTCCTTCTCCATCCATCTCCAAGCCTGCACTCTGGTGCACATTCATCTGGCTGACCACATCCTGGTGAGTCACCTCCTGCTGCAGTTCCGTCATGTAGAGCTGATGTTGCATCGTTCCAAAGCCTCAACAGTATTTGCTATTGAAGCCAAGACCACACACTACCCTCCCACAGTTGCTCCACTCTGCAAAACATGTGGCCTGAATTTCTCATTTGCTGTTTGAATCAAACCCAGGTTTACCCACTTTCATCTTTTTTTAATTTTAGACGTCCAGCACGGTAACAGGCCCTTTCAGCCCACGAGCTCGTGCTGCCCAATTTACAACCAATTGACCTACAACCCCCAGTACATTTCAAACGGTGGGAGGAAACTGGAGCCCTCGAGAAAAAATCCACGCAGACACGGGGAGAAGGTACCAACTCCTTACAGACAGCACGGGATTTGAACCCTGGTCCCAACCACTGGCGCTGTTTCAAGAAGGGGGGGGGGGGGGGAAAGAGACCTGAAGGAAATTTATAAAATTGCGAGAGGCACAGTCAAAATCTTCATCTCAGTATAAAAATGTCACATGCTAGAGGGCATGAATTTCAGGTGAAACGTTGATGGGGGGAGGGGGGAGAGGGAGGGGAGGGGCAGGTTTATTTTATTTACACACAGTGGTGGGTGCCTGAAAGTAGATACAACAGCAGCAGTTAAGAGAGTGCTGGATAGATGCCTGATCCACAGGGAGTGGAGGAATACGCATCGCGTGCAGGCAGCAGTGATTTGGTTGATCTTAGCCGTCATGTTCAGTGCAAACCTATGCTGGGGTGGGGGAGAGGTGAAGGAACTGTTCTTCCACTGCTCTGTGTCCCATGCATTATTCCAGTTCCTTTCCAAAGGCCTGTTTTGCCCCACCCCTCCCCTTGTCATGGGCAGCTCCTTCTCGAAAGGTGGTGGAAATGGAAATGCTCAGGCCTTTCAAGAGGCAAAAACAAAGTTCATACTCGAGGCCAAATCTGTCCCCACACAGAGGTGACCCACAACAGTCCTGGAGCTCTGGCAGTTCTGGTAAATTGTGAGCGGCTCTGGCTCAAATTTGGAGAGTTGCCGCATTTTCTGTGCGCCGTCTTGAATCCAGGCATTTAATGAAATAGCAGTCACTGGGGCACCCGGGCACAATATCCTTGGACTTCAGTCCCTAAAGCTAAAACCTTTCCAGATTTTAGTTGGCCCCATTTAAAGATAATGTGAAAGCAGAAAAAAATTGCTGGCACTGAAGATGCATAAACAATGCTGGTTGGATAGACGAGCAGCTTTCCAACAAATTCAATGCTCCTTGAAAAGCTGGCTGGGAGTTCGAGTGGGAGAGATAACCAAGTCCAGCACAAAATTAAACACAGACTCTTCAGGGTCTACATCAACTTCATCAAGCAAAGGATATTGAGAATCTGGAACTCTTCCCTCACAAGGCATTTTGGTGGGGGGGGGGGGGGGGGGGTGGGGAGATGCTGAGCAACAGAACTTTATTTGCTCAGCTGTTTGAAGAGATGGGTGGTGTTTAGGTGGTTGTCAGGCATTACGGAACGATCTAGCAGAGTAGGCTCAAGGGGCTGAATAACCTAATCCCAAGTTCTTTCCTACTAGGTCTCAGATTAGGGCAACGCCGTTCCAGTGCCAGCGATCGGGACTGGGGTTCAAATCCCACACTGTAAGGAGTTTGTATTGTGACAGAGTATATAAATATGTTTTTGGGAAATAAATTGGGAAAGGTTTGTTAGAGTAAGTTACATACAAACATTTTAAAACAGATCTTATTTGAAATACTGGAGTTCTGCCCAATGCTAGACATATCCGGGCCTCACAGATTTTGCAAGAGCTTTGAAGAATGCTCAAGAGACTTCACTAATGGATTGTTGTTTACAAAAGTTAACAGATGAAAGAGCTTGTTGAAGCCACATTGTCTGGAGGAGAGCTTGCTGCTGTAAGAGGTTCATGTGGTTTTGCAAGCAGAGAGAGTCAAACAGGCTTTCTCTCAGGGAGAGAGAGAGAGTGTGCGAGAGAGAGAGCGAGAGAGACACACACACAGAGATCACTTGTATAGTGTTACAGCCAGCAGTAGCAGCTGGGACTGGAACAGGACAAGCTGACAAGCTTATGGAAAGCCCTCTTATTTTGAAAGACAGCCTGGTCAAAGCCCTTGTACTTCATGCAAAAGGAGAGGACTGGCTATCTAATGTTTCACTTGGAATAAGGGAAACAAAAAGGAACTCTGTGGTGACCTGAAAGAAAAAGGTTATCATCTGGAGAACCCTAAATGGGCAAGTTTCATCAGCAAGACACTGGAGTGGCTGATTGAAGGACATCAGTTGTGGATGCCCCAGAACAACAAATCTCTCTCTGAAAACCGACAAGAACCTTCCTGAGCTGTAACCATTTACCTTTCAAGCACCAAAGCCTGCTGAACTTTATCAATGTTAAATTCTGTACACAGTATAAGAATTGTCTGCAACCAGTGAACTTGGAGGAATGAGAAGTGAGATTGCACTGTGAACCAAAGAACTTTTCTGAAATTATACACACACATTACATACACGTGCGCTTAGAATTAGAAGTTAAGTCAATAGGGATAAGTTCGTTTGATTCTGTTTTCATGTTTAAAGATAATTAAAAGTAACTTTCGTTTAAGTAACCATTTGCCTTGGTGAATATCTATTGCTGGTGGGTTTTGGGGTCCTCTGGGCTTGTAATAGTATGTTCTCCTTGTGTCTGCACTGATTTTCCCCCGGGAGCTCCAGTTTCCTCCCTCCCTTCAAAACGTACCGGGGGTGTAGGTTAATGGGGTATAAATTAGGCAGTGCAGGCCCGTGGGCCAAAAGGGCCTGTTACCGTGCTGGATGTCTACATTAAAAAAACGTAATTAAAAATATAACTGCTTTGCAGGTTCTGCAGACAAAATGGCAACTTCCTATTTAGAAACTGAGTGGGCCAAGGAGCAATGCACTTCCGAGAATTCTTTTTGAAAAAAGTCCAGATGTTGGGTTTGAATGAGGAACTCGTGAGCCCGCAGCCTCGCCACTCCAATGCCCCAGGTTCGATCCCAGCCTCCGGTGTTGTCTTTCCTTGTGAAGTTTGCACGTTCTCCTCATGACCACATGGGGTTTTCCCATGGGTGCTGCTCTGGTGTCCTGTCTCGTCCTGAAGAAGTGGGGGCTTGCTGGCTTCATTGGCCGCTGTAAGTTCTACCCATTGAGTGGGTGAGGGGTAGAGTCTGTGGCAGGAGGCAGGGTGGGGTGGATAGGAATGTGGGGAGGATAAACTGGGATCAGTGCAGGATTAGTAACTAGGCGCCTGCCAGGAGCATGGACTCAATGGGCTGAAGGGCCTATTTCTCTGCTGTATGTCTCATGGCAGGTCTAGGGTTTATTTGCTGTCTGGGTTGAGTCTCCAAGAAATCAAAAGCAATGGATTAATTGAGAATTCCTACAGCTCCAAACTTTAACCCTTTGGACTCCATGTCCCGGTTTTCAGGGACTGTCAATAAGCACATATACTCCATGTCCCAGTTTCCCATCTGCTGGCTTGCACTGGTGTTCGTACTGTAGTTTACCCATGGACCCAGTCCAGAGAATATATTATGAAAGGTTAAAAGTCGTCAGAGTCCAATGGGTTAAACCCTGGGTGACAGGAATGAAAGAAAACTAAGGAGTGGGGGGGGGGGAATAAATCAGTCTTTCCTTCTGCATCTGTTCCAGTCAAACCACTGTTTAGTGCTGTGCTTGTTCAATGATCCAGGTCATTTTGTTGCTCTTTCCTGAATTCATTTACCACCTGCAGAATGAAAAAACGACTTGCATTAAAAATTAGATAACCATCTGCAAACCGGCACAAAGTTCAATGCAAGTTTCTAAATTGTTCTGCCCCCTTCCTGTTCTTTGCTTATCCCTTGAGGAAGGGCTCAGGCATAGACATGCTGGTTGTTGGTATCTATCTCTCCATTGGTGAACAGTGGAGGGCCAGCCACTCTTGCTCTTCGTCTCTGTTGGTTAGGAGGTTGGAGGAGGTGGCAGGATCTACACACACTCAATGTTTCTGCAGAGACTCTCTTTTGCTTCTCTCTTGCCCTGTTAGTGGTGCTGTACTAAAAAACACAGAAGTCCGCAGATGCTGTGTTTGGAAGTAAAAACACTCCAAAATGCTGGAGGAGCTCAGCCAATCTCGCGGTGCCCACAGGAGGGAAAGATCTATTGCCGACATTTCGGGCATGAGCCCTTCCTCAAGGCATGAGTAAAAAACAGGCAGGGGCCTGAATTAAAAGGTTGGGGAGAAGGAAAGAGAGGGCAGGGGGAGGAGCACAAAGCCGACAGACAAAAGGTGTCAATTGGATATGGGTAAGAAGGCAGAGAGAGGAAGGTGAGAGCTGATTGGGGGAGAGGGGGTGGCTTTGTGAATGCAGAGTTGGGGGAAAGGGGGAAGAAAGAGATCGAGCTAGAGGAAAGAAGACATAGGGATAGATGAGGGGGGGAGAGGTGTTGATGGAAACTGGAGAAGTTGATGTCAATGCCATCCTGTTGGAGGGAGCCCAGTCAGAAGATGAGATGCTGTTCCTCCAATTTGTGGGTAGTCGCAGTACATGAGTCCACAAACATGTCGGCAAGGGAATGGGACGGGGAATTGAAATGGGCGGCTACTGGGAGATCACTATTGTGGCGAACAGAGCTGAGGCGCTCAGCGAAGCAATCTCCCCATCTGCACCCTGTCTCTCTGATGTAGAGGAGACCACAGCGGATGCAGTGGACGACCCCTGCAGATTCACAGGTGAAGTGTTGCTTCACTTGGAAGGACAGTTTGGGGCCCTGAATGGTGATGAGGGACGGGAGGTGTGGGGGCAAGTAAAGCATCTCCTGCGGTCACAGGGGTAAGTTCCAAGGGGACAATTGGTGGGGAGGGAGGAGTGGATGAAGGAGTCACGGGGGGGGGGGGGGCGGGGAGCAGTCCCTGTGGAAGGCGGAAAGGGGAGGATATGTTTAGTGGCGGGATAACGTAGATGGCGGAAATGGCGGAGATATGTTGGACGCAGCAGCTGGTGGGGTAGAAGGTGAGGACAAGGGGAGTCCTGCCCTTGCTGCAGGGCGGAGGGGACCAGGGCAGATGTGCGGGTAATGACGGATGTGCGGGAGAGGGCCAAGTTGATGGTGGTCAAGGGGAAGCCATGGCGTTTGATGAAGGAGGACAATCTCTGATGATCTGGCATGGAAGCCCTTGTCCTGGGAGCCGTTTGCCTTGACAAAACAAAGGCAAACAAGGAAAAGGATTTGTGTACATGGCAATAAGTGAAGGCTTGATCTTGATGGCTGGGAAGTTAATAGCTATGTCGACAATCAGTTTATGAATTAACCTGAACTCTCAGACTGTCAGGAAACAGGAACTTATTAGTAATACCGCTCAAAAAGGTTTTTTAAACTAACAACATTCCTCCAAAAAAAAAAAAAGACCCTATTTCTTTCAGTTATACTTCAATAATTCTCACCTCTCCATCCTGGGTTTCAATAGTTTTGATTAACACAGTCTTCCTGGGCTGAACATCTTGCAGATTGTGGTCATAGTCTAAAACATGACACCAACAAAAACAGGAATTATCACCGCGAGAAGGGACCGTTTTAAACGTTTCGAGGTCTCTCCTAAACCCTCACAAACTCACCTCTGAAGCTGAGTGAGGCAAAGGTCTGGACTGGGACAGCAATCCTGAGGGGGCAAACAGACAGACAATTATTGCTAATTCTGCAAGACTTACAACCGTAGAACATTACAGCACAGCCCCTTTGGCCCTTCTATTGTGTGCCCAACTATTATTCAGCCTAGTCCCACTGATCTTCCCCCAGTCACTGGGCAGAGAATTCCAGATACACTAGTCTGTAGGGAAAGCAATTCCTTCTGATCTATTCCTTCCACGATTTTACATGTCTCTACCCCCATCTTTCTATACTCCAATGAGTACAGTCCCAGACTACTCACACTCTTGTTAAAAGCTAATCCTCCTATGCACTGTTTCCAAAGCCAGTCTATCCTTTCTGAAGTCAGGAGACCAGAAATGTACACAGAACTCCAGGTGTGGCCTCAACAGAACTCCTACGCTGTCCTTTTAGAACGGAGATGAGGAGAAGCTTCTTCAGCTAGAGGGTGGCAAATTTGTTGCCACAGGGCGGCACGATTGAAGTAGCAGTTAATGCAACGCCTTTCCAGCGCTAGTGATCAGGACCGGGGTTCGAATCCCACACTGTCTGTAAGGAGTTTGTTCATTCTCCCAGTGTCTGCATGGGTTTCCTCCCACCCATCAAAACTTACTAGAGGTTGTTGGTCACTCGGGTGTAACTAGGCAGCACAGGCCCGTGGGCCGAAAGGGCCTGTTACTGTGCTGGATGTCTACATTTTTTTAAATAAAAACAGTTATGGAGGCCAAGTCATTGGATAGATTTAAAGCAGAGGTTAAAGGGTTCTTGATCAGTAAGGGTGTCAAAGGTTATGGGGAGAAGGCAGAACGGGGTTGAGGGGAAAAATAGACAAGCCACGATTCGAATGGCAGAGCGAACTCGATGGGCTGAATGGCCTCATTCTGCTTCTACATCTGATGGTCTTCTGAAACTGGGCCCGAACCACTGATTTTCCCCCACTATGCCACTTGTTTGATGGAGGGGAAGGCAGAACAACTCGACTCACCTGCTCTCCTCTCCTTCCAATAGCTTCCTGTATGTGGCAATTTCAATGTCCAGGGCCATCTTGACGTTAAGCAGATCCTGATACTCCCGCAGGTGCCTTGCCATCTCGTCCTTCATATGGTGGATCTCTTGCTCCAGCCGGCTGATGGTGTCCTGGTAACCGACCGACTCAGCCGAGAACTGCTCCTCTGCATCACGGAGCTGGCGCAACAGAGACTCATTCTGCAGAAACATACTCCGAGAGCTTACAACCCAGACGGTCCTGTGCACACATGCCACCCACCAGGAGCATTTCCCGCACTGAGACTGGACGGCTCAATGACAACCCCGTGAACCAATCACAAGTCCCAATGAATCGGAGTTGGACTGATCCAATCGATAACAAGCTGACAAATCAGGACGCAGCTAGAAGCAAGTTGGCCTGAATCAGTAAAGATGGCAGCGGAGATGGGAGATAGCCAGCATCAGAGGTGCTGACACAAGGCCCACTGTGTCATCCAATGAATAGTTAAGTCAATGTTACCTGATTGAACAAGTACAACCTGACGAAACAGCGTTCTCCGGTCCTCGGTGCAAAACATGCAGACACGCAACCAGATAGAACACACACACAGACAAACAATACACATGCAGGACAGGTATTTCATCTACACAAATAAATAAATATTGTTTCCTGAATATGAGAGTCTCGGAGGGTGAGTGTGAGCTGTTCCTTTGGTCGTTCAGCATTCTCACTGCCCTTGGGAAGAAGCTGTTCCTCAGCCTGGTGGTGCTGGCTCTGATCCTCCTGGATCTCTTCCCCGACGGGAGCAGCTGAAAGATACTGTGGGCAGGGTGAGAGGGATCCTCAATGATTTTGTGCACCCTCTTCAGAAAACGATCCCAGTAGATCTCGTCGATGTAGGCTTGGTGTCACGGGGGGCCTTCGCAGGCCTTGCCCCCTCCCAAATGAGTTATTGTGCCCTCCCACCCACCCGCAGCGCCAGCATTGCGGACCTCACCGGGTGATGCCATCAGAGGGAGCGTCATCAAAATGAATCACGCGGTTTCATCTCCGGACGCTATAACCGCGCACGTTTGTCTGAAACGCCGGAGGGAGGGGGAAGTGTGATAACGCAGCGGATGGAAGAGGTCCATGGCAGGTATGGCACCCGCTCTTCCCCCCCCCCCACCCCACCCCCGCTGAGTGAGTTCTCAAATGGCAGTTTGGGCCCCTCTGTGGTTACCCCAATGCCCCCCAATTAGATCGCTTCTGACACTGACTCTGCATCAAAGGGGGGTGGGGGATGGGGGTAGTGGGAGGGAGACCCCAGTGATCCTCTCTGCCACTCTTATGGTCCTGTGGATTGACCTTCGACCCATTTCTCTGCAGCAATCATACCCACACTGTGATACAGCTGGCCAGGACACTCACGATAGAGCTCCTGTAGAAGGTTGACATGATGGTAGCCTTGCCCAGTTCATTCTTCTCAGGAGGTGCAGTCACTGTTGTGCTTTCCTGACAAGTGAGATGTTGAATCTCCACGATAGGTCACTAGTTAAGTGAACTCCAAGGAACCTCCACTCTCTCTACTACAGAGTTGATGATGTGTATTGGAAGGTGGTCATTCCTGGTCCTTCTGAAGTCCACAATCATCTCCTTCATCTTGCCTACATCGAGACTCAGGTTGTGTTACTCTTGCACCACATCACGAGGTTTTCCACCTCTTCTCTGCAGTGCAACTCGTTGTTGCTGACGAGGCTGACGACTGTCGTGTCAACTGCAAACTTGATGACACTGTTGTGGATCTGGCCATGCAGTCGTGGATCAGGGGTGTGAACAGGAGTGGGCTGGGCACACAGCCCTGAGGAGCCTCAGTGCTCGGGGCTGTGGGTGTTGCCACGAACCAAAGAACTTCTGCTTTTCCATCCCACCACCTGCCTGGCTCCCCACGCTCCCCTCCCCCCCCCAAAATTCCCTCCCCGCTCAGCTCACCACACACACTCATCCATCCCACTGACTGTGACCCCTTTTCACTTACGGTTCCTCTCAAGGCCTCCAGGTCACAGGTCAGGGACTGGATCTGACGCCGTGACTCATTCAGGTCTTGCTTCGTCTGCCTCAGGGTCTCATTGCTCCGGTTTGCGGCATCCGTCAGGTCTGTAAACTGTGGGGGGCAGTGGGAGAACGGAGCAGGCACTTTAGCCGAGTGAGCCAGGGAGAGTACACACTGCGCGACATGCAACCCGAGGGAGGGAGGAAGAACCCCTCAACCCCAGGATGCTTCCTGTCCCTCCAAGGCCGAATGCCCATCAAGCTTCACAAACCTGGCAAGGGGAAGGCATCTATGCAACATGAGCCCCCATTAGCAGGGCAGGAGATCCTTGGGGAAAAGGACTGTTGTGGGGAGAAATCAGACAGGTTGGGCCTGTTTTACCCAGAGCGAAGGAGGTGACAGAGTAACCTGATAAAAGTACAGAAGGTTATGATAGACCCAGATAAGGTCATAGTGAAAATCTTTTCTACCACCATGGTGGAGGTGGATGTGTCAAAAACAAGAGGATGCACCATAAGGCATAGGAGCAGAAATATGCTGTTCAGCCCATTGAGTCTGCCCCGCCATTTAATCATGAGCTGATCCATTTCCCCACTCAGCCCCAGTGCCTGGCCTTCTCCCCATAACCTTTGATATCCTGGCTAATCAGGAACCTATCAATCTCAGTTTTAAGATTAGCGTAGCAGTTAGTGCAATGCTGTTACAGTGCCAGCGATCTGGACCGGGGTTTAAATCCTGCACTGTCTATAAGGAGTTTGTACGTTCTCCCCGTGTCTGCGTGGGTTTTCCCCCGGGGGCTCCAGTTTCCTCCCACCCTTCTGCCATGTGCGGAGTAAACGTGGGCTCCCTGCCTGTCTGGAATGTGTGTATTGTGGGTGGTCACATGACCACCCTCTCTGAAACTCATTTGGAAGTCACATCCCGTCAATCAAAATTTGACACCGCCCACCCATTAAGTACACACCTTGCCATTGGCTAATGTAAATCATCTAGAGTCATTATTGGCTAAAAACTATAGATTAGCACTGCATCTAACACCAAAGCACAGCATGTTCTTTCTCTCTGCCTCGTGGTTCAAACCCCAGACACCATTCCACATCAGGTCTGAACTGTGGACATTGCTAGAAGTGTCACGGGTAAGGTGTGCACTTCACTGAAGCTGAGCCGTAGTATGGTGACAGAGCAATACTTGGAGGGAAACGTGTGTGCGTATAAGAATCCACGTGTGTAGTGTGTTTACTCAAGTGTGTGGGCGTGGAGTATAGGTTCACTATTGTCAGAGTCCAACCTAGGTCCAAGGTGAATGTCTATACTGTTGCTTAAGTGAAATAGTGATCGAGTACCATTTAACGTTCTCCCCTGTTTGTTTCCCACAAGTTAATTAAATTTATATGTGATTGTAACACTTGTATTCAGTCTTCTCTCTGTGAACCCACTGAACCTGATACTCTTCCCAACATGACACCTCAAAACATACGGGGGGGGTGGGGGGCGGGGGGGGTAGGTTAATGGGGTGTAATTGGGCAGCATGGGCTCGTGGGCCGGAAGGGTCTGTTACCGTGCTGCATGTCTAAATTTAAAATTTAAAAGGTGAAATGCTGCCTCAAGAAGACAGCCAACACCAGAAAGGACCTGCATCACCCCGGTCTCAACCGCATCTTGCTGTTACCTTTAGGCAGAAGTCCAGCACTTCCAGGTTTAAGAACAGTTTTTATCCAACAGCCATCAGGCTTGTGAACAATGTTCCCTTTGTTTTTTAGCAGTCAGCGTGAGCAAAAATCTTATGTTGTACAGATTTTTTTTTCCTGTGACAAAAAGTACGTGCGCACTGGATGCTTGTACAAACGTGAACTTGACATTGGTTCAAGATCATTTTGGCACAGACCATCTTTCATGGCTAATAAAATTGTATTGGCATGTTTCAATATAATACACGTATGCTTGCACTCTACGGAGTAACATATTTAGTTAAGATTTTTATTTTAGGTGCTGGCCTTTTGTGTGCACATTCATTTCCCTTGTGTGCTCTTCGCAAAACCGGTGTGCGGGCACGTACACAGCTTCGAGCAGTGGTTCCCAACCTTTTTCTTTCCACTCCCATCCCACTTTAAGTAATTCCTCTGCCATGATTAGTAAGGGATTGCTTAAGGTGGGATGGGAGTTAGAAGGGAAGGTTGAGAATCACTGCTCGAGACCCAATTGTTACTGAAATATTTTGCTTGAGAAAAATTGTCATTGGCCCATTTTCTTTCGAGTTCTGAAACCGTGCACATAACGAGTCAATTAGGGACAATTAAAACAGTGGTTCTCAACCACTTTCTTCCCACTTACATCCCACCTTAAGCAATCCTTTACTAATCACAGAGCACCGATGGCAGAGGGTACGTGAGTGGAAAAAAAAGGTTGAGAACCACTGGTTTAGAGGGAACAGTGTGGAGTCGTGAACCTCCCCGTACTAACCTGACCATAAAACTACTCCAGGATCACCAAAAGATCTATCTGCACTCAAAAAGATTTCACCTTTTTTTTCAGTACCTATATGCTGTACCTACTGTATATGCTGTACCTACTGTATATGCTGGTGTATAAGATGGTACTGAACTGGAAAAATGTCACCCCAAAACCAGGGGTTGCCTCATATGGCAATTTTAAAATCCAAACCTTAACAGCGAAGTCTCAGCACTACCTTGTGGAACCCATCCACCCAGTCCCACCGCCATCAGCTATGTACGGTCTTTAAACGGGCTGTTAACCCTTTGGTCTATGGCCATTTTTAACTTTTCATGACTCCGGACTGGGTCCATGGGTAAACTATGGTGCAAATACCAGTACGAGCCAGCTGCTGGTTGGGTATAAAACCAGTCCTGGAAAAGCAAGACAGGGAGTCCAAAGGGTTAAAGGAGCCGACAGTAGTTTACTTTAAAATATGCTAATCAAATTTAAACCCATACTGGGTAATTTGCTTTTAAAATACTTTGAGTTAGTATATGAAATGTGCCTTGCAGCATCACTGCACTGGTCAGAGGTAAGTGTCTGACTTGGGGTAGACTTAGACAGCGAGTATAGCTCAGAATCAGACTCTAATGGTTGTCATAGTGAAAGGGTGGTCGTGGGGACGAGCTTCCCCTGCAACACAAATGCCCTTCATGTTGGGCATCTCAAACAGCCTCTGGCAACCAAGTCCAACTCCTGGCCTCCATGTGTGGCATAGTTCTGATGCCCGGCGGAGCTGTTCTCACTGACAGAAGGGGCAAAGGCGGGCCACTGGCGTCTTGAAACCAGTCGCTCTGAGCAGATGAGGCTCGTTAACCACGAACAATAACTTATCTACGAGAGGGAAAACTCTGATTTCAAACGTCTGCTATACTTTGGGAGTAAATCACGAGGATAAATCCAGAGTCAGAGTCCTGAAGGCGGCTGACTGCTGTACCCAGCCCTGGCACGGCAACTCCTGCGATGCTGCTGGCACCCAACTGTATCGATTAGCCAGGAGAGGGGGTGGTCCCACTGCATGGGCAACAGATGGATCTCCATATCAACTCTGCCCTGGCTTGTGCCCTGGAGAGACCACTACAGCATTGCTTTATAGCGCAGAAATCATGGTCAATCACGACTGACAAAGGGCGCGTAACACATACACACACACAACCTACATTTTAAGTGGAAATTCAGGGGATTGTCTGAAACATGTCGTCCAATACGCCAGCATTTATGGTATGTGTATGACAATAAATTCCCATATCACCTTTTAAACTTACAACCTCTACCATCAATAAGGGCATGATCACTGGGCACATGGGAACACCACCCCCCTTCAGGTTCCCCTCCAAATGCACCCCACCCTGACTGGAAAATACATCACCAGTCCATCATCATGACCTGAGTTCTAATCCTGTGACTTCCTCCCAACAGCTCCAAGGGAGGGTCTTCACCAGGGGGGCTGCTGCGGTTCAAGAAAATGGCTTTTCCGTGGCAATGAGGGACGGGCCTTGCCAGTGACGTTCGGGTCCCGTAAGCGATTAAATAAGAGCTGCGGGGTGGGGGTGAGAGAATCCCGCTGCCCTATTCACCTTGGATTTGTACCACTCCTCGGCCTCTTGCACGTTCTTAGTGGCAATGGTCTCGTACTGTGTGCGGATCTCCTTCAGCGCCGCAGTCAGGTCTGGCTTTGCCACTTCCATCTCTACCTGCACCTGGGATGCCTGCATGTTCACCTGAAGGTCCCGTAGTTCCTGCAGGGGAAGAGAGGAGCGCAGACACTTAGAACGGACGGGAGTAAAGCAGTGGTCAGTAAGTCAGCACATCCAGTTCCCTGCAAGGATTCCCTTCTTACAATTTCTCCGGCTCCACTGTATCTGTTCCCAAGATGAGGCCTTCTAGTCCAGATCATCTGAAATGTCCTCCTTCTTCCACAAACGTGGCTTCCCCTCCACCACCATCAGCCCAGCCCTCACCCACATCTCCTCCACTTCCCGCTCTTCCAAAAGCTGATTCAGTGGGTAAAATGGCTCCCCCCCGCCCATAAGGAAATACCACATGAAATCAACGTCACGGTACAGACCACAGGAGAACAATGCAAAGTTTACCTCGTCATGCAACTTCTTGAGAAATTCAATCTCATCCAGTAATGATTCGACTTTCCTCTCCAGCTGCACCCTGGCCAAAGTTGCTTCGTCGACATCCTGTCGGGTCAAGCACAAGGGCATGAGCAGGAGTGGCCCACTCAGCATGGCTGTGGCTGGCCTTTGACTGCTCTCTTGCACTCACCCAACCTCCCTCAAATGGCAGAGGAGTGGAGAGAGGACAAAGACCGAAAGGGGATCCTATCATCAGACCGCCCATGATCGCATTGAATGGGCAGAACAGACTCAAAGGGCCAAATGGCCTACATCTGCTCCAGTTTTTTTATTTTAAACTTAAATTTTACACTAAATTTTAATTTTTCAGATTTTTTAGACGTACAGTGCGGTAACAGGCCCTTCTGGCCCACGAGCCTGTGCCGCCCAATTACACCCTATTAACCTACAACCCCAGTACGTTTTGAAGGGTGGGAGGAAACCAGAGTCCCCGGGGAAAACCCACACAGACACAGGGAGAACATACAAACTCCTTACAGACAGCGCGGGATTTAAACCCCGATCTCTGGTGCTGTAACAGCGCTGCGCTAACCGCTATACAAACTGTGCCGCCCTGTCCTTATCATATGTTCTTAAGATCCCAGAATCGCGGAAATCCTTAAGTGCTTCACAGCGAATGAAGCTGTCATCATATCAAACATCGAGCAGACAATTTGCTCACAGCAGGTTCTTAAGAAGGGCGAGGCGGTAATTACCGATGATCTAGTTTTGGGAAAGTGATCAGATGCTGGGGAGAACTCCTTCAAAACAACATCACTTTCACATTTGCCTGAGAGTGCAGGAGGGGCTTCAGTTTAACGGAGAGGTGACTTCTAGAACAACAGGACATCCCCTCACCACTGGACTGGAGCGTCAGCCTGGACTTTGTGCTCCAGCATCAGATTCAGAGCCCAGTCTTCCGAGGGGTCAGAGCCCAAAGGGGTCTTTGGGTGAGTTGCTTCACTAACAATTGCAGATGCTTCTTCTATCCCCTCTCCCCCCACCCCACTCCTGTCACATCATCTGCCATAACCACCTTAAACACTTTGCTGATCCAGAGTCAGGGGTGAGGGGTCTGGTTAGCATAGAGGTCTGGCGGCATGGATAGTGTAGCAGTTAGTGCAACGCTGTTATAGCGCCAGCAATCGGGGTTCGAAACCCGCACTGTCTGTAAGGAGTTTGTATGTTCTCCCTGTGTCTGTGTGGGCTTTCCCCGGAGGCTCCGGTTTCCTCCCACCCTTCAAAACATAAGGGTGTTGTAGGTTAATTGGGGTAAATGGGCAACACGGGCCCATGGGATAGAAGGGCCTGTTACCACACTTTATATCTAAATTTAGAACTTAATTTACAAGTACAATAGTCCAGGGGAAATTCTGTCTGAAGTTACTGGGGGCAGCCCCCTCTTCCCATACACTCAGCTGCCACCCTGTTGATCACTTCTTGCTCCCGATGTCAGAAGGATAATTTGAATCATGTTTAATTATAATCAGCATTGACAGACCGAGGCAAAGAGATTGCAGGATTCTCCATTTACAGCACTTTGGACGGCATTAAGAGTTTGGTAACATGCCAACATTTGACTGATGATGATTCGGTGATAGGGAAGGCCGCATCTGCTGAGAAGAGGGAACTCAAGAGTTTAAGTGTTGGGATTTAAATGTCAGATTTAATAGAAGATGGCCAATGCCTTCAACGTAGAAATGGAGGGCATTTGGCTCCTTGAAGCCATTCCGCCATTCAATACAATCATGACTGTAGCCCAGAAAAGAGGTGAATTAAGGCTTGGATGCGGAAAAGGCTCTTGATAGACTTGAGTGGGACTTCTTATTTAAAATATTAGCTGACAAGGATGTCCGCAATCTCTGGCTCACTTCATATTGGCCATAGAGCCTCTGGTGGAAATTATTCGAGGGGACCCAGATATTAAGGGATTCAGAGATGACCAAGATGAACATAAGATTCATCTTTTCACAGATAAGGTAGAGAGGTTTTAGAGAGGCAGTCACCCCCTAAGTGTCAGAGGAGGCAAGGGGAAGAGGCCATTCCCATCAACAATAGGTATATTGTTTTAGATACTGTTGGTGGGGATGACCTACCAGGGACAAGTTGTAGTGGTCACGTCACTGGCACCAAGACTGGGCCCTCAGCTCAGAAGGGAAGGAGGGAGGAGAGGAGAGCAGTATTGATAGGGAATTTGATAGTTAGGGGGAGAGATACCACAGAGATCGATTATCTTGAATGGTCTGTTTTCTCCAGATATCTTGGATCGAGTTTTCCTGATTCTAAGGAGAGAGGGTGAGCAGCAAGATGTCGTGGTGCATGTAGGAACAAATGACGTGGGTAGGAAGGGCGAGGAAGTCCTGCTCACTAATAGTAATAATGTCATAATCCCACCTGCAAATCCATGCCCCAAGCTCATCTGCCTGACAGACAATACTCCTCGTATTGAAATAGATACATCTGAGAACTTTTCTATTATGTACAATGTAAATTTTGTATATAAATGGGACACTAAATCTATTTCTGAAGGAAAGGAAGTACCTCTCACAAAGCATATTTTGAATATTTGGCATAAATTGAACAATTTAATTGGATCAAAAAGAAAAATCACTTCAAAAACACCTTTGATTCAAAGTAGATCAATTCCTTTAACAATGGATAATAAAATTCTACGTGTGGTTCCGTAAAGGGTTCAGATATGTAGAAGATTGTTATGTACAAGGGCAATTGATGTCATTTGAACAGTTAAAAAATAAATACAATATTTATAATCATACAATTTTCTGCTACTTTCAGTTAAGAGCTCTTTTCAGAGATGAATTAGGACTGACCATGATGTTACCAGAGTGCCGTGAAATGGAGATTCCGATTTGAAAGGGGAATACAAAGAAATTCACATCAGTTATGTATTCCTTACTTCAATTGGGCACCTCTAAATGGGAGTTATATCGATCAAAACAAAGATAGGAATCAGATTTGAATATTTGTATTGATGATAAGACCTGGTCCAACCTGCCAGGATTGCATGACCAATACAATTAATGTACAATATAGACTGGTGCAATGTAACTTTTTGCATCAACTATATCTTACTCCTCAGATGTTGCACAAATTAAATTCGAATATACCCGATATGTGTTTTCAATGTTGGGATGAAACAGGTACTTTTTTACATTCTATCTGGTCATGCACTAAACTGAAACCCTTTTGGGAAAATTTAAGAATTTTATTACACCAGATCATTGGGAAACAATTGCCACGAAGCCCAGAATTGTTTCTCCGAGGAAATATTGTGGGCGTAAGAACTAAAATGAAGCTGTCCAAGTACCAAGTAGAATTTCTTAAAGTTGCATTGGCAGTGGCCAGGAAACGTACCGCAGTTACCTGGAAGTCTGATTCTCTTCTGACACAGCCCGAGGGAATGCGGAAATGCAGAGTTGTGTTCCCCTGGAGAAAATTACTTACAATTTCAGGAAGAAGTATAATATGTTCTTGCAGGTATGGCGGCCATACTTGCATAGCGCAGGGTTGAATATTTTAGATACTTATTCTATTTTTGAGTTTTTAACGTCATTGTTCTTTCCCATATGATCCAGGTAAGAAAAAGAGTTAGACCTCTGGACTGGATTCCAGATCCCGACAGCCCCTCTTTCTTTCATGATTCCTTCTTTTATTCATTTTCTCTTTCTTCTATTTTCTACCTTCCTTCTTCTCTTATGGGGACTCATTTGGAGGGGGTAAGGAAGGGATGGGGTTAGTTGGAACATAGACAACCTGTATCAATTATTCTTTTTATTTCTCATCTTATTCTATGTCTCTGTAACATTAATTCTTGATTCTTGTTTAACCACACGATTAAAATATTCAACAAATACGATCCCAACTGTAGGCCTATCACGGTATCATGTCTGAAAAGAGATGGGCTTTTAAGGTTTCCCACTTGCCCACCTCACCCTGCCAAGCCCCACCACTTGGCAATGCTTGCAGTGAAATACTTCACTGGCTTGGTGAATGCCAAGATGTTTAGGGAAGAGTCACCCAATGAGAACATTCCTTCCTTTACTTGTTTGCACTGAGCAAACAAGATTCAGCCACACAACTCGCATTTCCTATGGATTTTCCCTTATTTTATAGGGAAGAAAACAAACATAAGCATGGTGCTCTCCACGGTTTGTCTGCAAGGGCCTGCGGTTTCACACACTATTTTGAACATTTTACCGTTCCAATTCCATGAAGTGCAACATGTCATTGAAAATTAATTTTCTTCAGATCAATGTTTCAGATGTGGTGAAGAAATAGGAACTTTTTTTTACATTCAACTTAGCCCTGTTCCAAGGTAAGAACTTTTTGGTTGGAATTAGCAAACGTTTTGGAACAAGTTACAGGCGTCGTATTTCCGCAAAATCCAGATTTATTTTTATTAGGAAATATTTAAGGAACAAGGCCTAAATTAAAATTGCCAATATACCAATTAGAGTTTGTTAAAATTGTATTAACAATGGCAAGAAAATGTATTGCAGTCACTTGGAAATCAGATACCCATTTGAGTGTGACACAATGGAATGCAGAAATTCAAAATTATATCCCTTAGGAAAAAAATTACATACAATTTAAGAAATAAATATGATGTGTTTCTATAAGTTTGGCTCCTGCATACCCAAATATTAGGTTTAAATTTATGTTGGGCTTCCTGCACCTCTGGACCCATGAGAAATCTCCTCTGGAATGCATTATTTTGTTTAAAATAGGTATATTGGAATACTGAAAGTTTATTTTTTTTCCTTCTATATAACTATAGTTCATTCTTATATTGATTATTCTGGGGTTGGGGGGAATTGGGGGGAAGGGGGGCTTTTGGGTGGGTGGGCTATATACCATCATGTACGTAGTTTTAGATTGTTATTTGTTTGTATTGTGTATTAATATGTTGAATTTGATTATACATGTTTGGATAAATTTTAAATAAAATGTTAAAAAAAAGAAAATTCATTCTCTGCATTTGCACTTGGACGTCTTCCCGGCTGATCTTGGTGCCGTCAGTGACGAACACGGTGAAAGGCTTCACCAGGACACTGCGACCCTGGAAAAGGGGTATAGGGCAACTAGAATCCATCAACGCCAGCCGACTATTGTTGGACACTGACACATGAGCCATCAGATGCCGAGTACAAATGAAAATCAGCTACAAAACATTTTTCGGTCAGTTGAACAAACGCAATGTGTCAGCATCAGGATGCGATTAAACAGGCTGAATTCAATAAATGTTAATTTAATGTTTCTCCAACTTCTGACGCGATACAGCAAATCTAAAATTATCTTTGTGTTCAGCATAATCCTCAATTTTTTTTCAGGAACCAAACCTTTTGAAAAAAATGTATTGCTCACTTACCTGGGACCTGTTGCTTAAATCGGGAGGGGAAAGGATTCAGTGGCTGCCATTAGGGGAGCGAAGAGGAGAGGGTGTCAGGGTTAATTGATTAATTGGGTAATTGTTTAGAGGGCACCTATTGTCTATCCCAGTTTGACTGTTCTTGTTTGCATGTGGACAGGTTTTGAAGAGAATGTCTATTTATGCACGTTTCGCTGCATCACCTTTCTTCTGTCCTAATTGTGCTTTGATCCTTTGTGCTTGTCCAGTCTAGGACACTCACCTTCCTGAAGAGAGCCAGGTTATTTTCGGCATCGTCCCTCTTCTGGGCTTCCTCTTCAAACCTGCAGCATATTTAGACAGGAGCGTTACTGAGTTCCCAGCCAGAGAACATGCCACTGAGCTCGCCTTCAATCGCACTGATGCAGGCAGATTATACCTTGAGGTTTCACTCCAACTACCAGCCTGCATTGAAGTGGGGAGCTGATCTTAACAAAAAACATGCAATTTGCAGTCGTTGCCTTGGCAATCCAGTGACCATTACTTTGGAGCCAAGTAACACGGCTGTGTTTTGAGCAGAAGATTTAATAAGGGAAAAAATGCTCCATTTTCTGATGTGACAAGAGTGAGGGGCACACCACACGTACACATTTAACACTGGACAACAAAGATTTTGCTTCCTGAACACTTTTGGATGTGTTTTGTGGATTTTAGGCTGCTGATCACAAGTCACTTCTAAAAAAATTCCTATCGTGTACCGTTTTTCTTAAAAAAGATATTTCCTGTCATATTTTAAGTCGACCAGTATATTTGCCCACAAAGCAAGCTGCTTTGGTCAGTCCAAGCCTGCCAAGGCATGCATTCAGTGCAGATGCTATGCAAATGTTGTCTTAGGCCTGGGGATGCTTGGTCAGGATAGATGCAGACAGGCTTTATTTAAAAGCAGCTCACATACACAGATGCTGTGCATTACATTGTTATCAAGGTGATACAACCACAGCACTGGGCCACGTGCCCACCAGCCTACTGCAGGGGCGACCTCTGTACTTGCAGGAAGACTACCTGTGAGGCTGACTGCACCTGCCCGGCTGTCAATCACCGCCCTGAATATAGACTTGAGCCAACCCCTCCTAGGCCAGTCATGCGTGGAGCAACCGAGACCACTGCTGGTGGACAACAGAGTTTAAGTGGATTAAAGCCTATAATACAGTCTTTTCTGTGTCTTGTGTCTGCTTGCTGCACCACAGATTATAGATCAAACACCTGTTGATGCACATGTTCTTCAGGCAATAGCAGAGTGAGGGTACTTAACCACAGCATTTATTGTCTTCAGAAAGATTCAAAACAGCAGAAATGTCTCGTCAATATCGCAACAGCTGCGATACATTCTGTTACATTTGTGGTATGTATATGCTTAAGGCTCAAAGACACAGCATGACTGTATTTATAAAGAAAGCTTATGAGCTCTACTCCGGTTGTAAAATCGGTGGCCCTGACAAACCCTGGGCTCCTCACATTTGTTGTGCAACAGGTGCAGTCAACCTGAGAGCTTGGCTCAGGGGTACATGATGCGGTTAAACATGTTAAATTCAATTTTAAAAAGTTAATTTAATGTTTCTCCAACTTCCTACGTGATTCGGCAAATCTGAAATGATCTCTGTGTTCAGCATGAAGCTGTCCATCATCCCCAATTTTTTTTCCCAGGAAGCAAACCTTTTGAAAGATTTGTTGTCCATTGTTATTGCTGACGGGTGGCTTCAATTTCAAGTGGACAAAGACATACACAGTAAGTGCCTGTTTTAATGATATTGAATGAAGCAGGAATGTTGACTGAAGCTCTTGCATTTAGTTTGAACAACACAGTTTGAAAGAATTGCCATCCTCCCTCCCTAACAAACCTAAAAGAATCTGGAATCTTACAGTCTAACATTAACTGCCTCAGATACGAAGCCACAACGGTGTTTGGAAGAGGTGAGCATCCATCTTGTGATCTTGTTAATATGATAGCTCGTTCTACCAGGTCCAAATGTCAGGGCAGCCGATTTCCTCAGGGAAAGCCTACAGATCCAACTGACCTTTGGGTGGAAATCATTCCGAACCAAACTCCCTAAAGTGTCAATCAATGGGGTTTGGACAACAAAATGAGGCAAAGAGGGAATCATTAACTTCCATACTGTATACACAGACAGCTCTAATTATCCAAAATGGTCAGGGCCGGGCCTATGTCGAATAAACATTTCTTTTTCCCCAGAGAACTGGTCATTTTTTAAAAACAGCTCAGTAACAACAGCAAACAACAAGGCTTTTTAAGGATGAAATAAAGTTTAATTCTCACCCAAAAAAATGCTGGCTGCCGCCCATCTCCGACACCCTGCTCATACCAGGAGCCCAAGGTCCCTGCTGCTGCCCAGGAGCTTGAGGTCTGCACTACTGCTGGGAACCCAAGGTCCCCAGTCAGTTCGGCTCCAAAAAATTTTTTGAATAAATGAGGATTTTGGAGAATCCAATTTCAAATAATCAGTTGTACTGTACTTGTGTAATAGTCGAATTTTGGGGAATAATTTTTCGGGTCAAATTTGGGGGGGGTTGACTTTTACACAAACACTACTTTTGACCACGATAATTATCTGCGTCATTCATGATGTTGGGAGCTCAGGGAGCCGGGACCGGGAGGTAAGTCCACGGTTGGGGCGTCAAGAGCTCAGGTGGGCAGGCAAGGGTCCATGGTCGGGGTGTCAGGAGCTCTGATAGACGGGCGGCCATGGCATAGACGAGAATCCACAGTCAGGGTGTCGGGAGCTCAGGTGGACAGGCAGCCAAGGTGAGGATCCACGGTCGAGGCGTCGGGTGCTTGGATGGGTGGGTAGTCGGGGCAAAAATAGGTGGGGGGGGGAGGAGGAGGGTCGATTTTTACACAGGATCGACTATTACATGAGTATATACTGTACATTTCCAATCTCTTAGTAACGTACATCTGTCCAGGGGACTCTGTCTGGGTTTAAGCAACTGAAACAGATTTTGACACAAGTAATTTGAATGAAATAATCCTCTTCTCATTGGATCTTTCTGGAAAAATTATGCTGCTTTTAGTGTGTGAAGTCGTTGTAATGTCTGGTTTTTCTGGCACTGTGAAGAGACCCTAAATTTCCATTTGAGAAATGTTAAACTGACAGATTCTGGAACCTTGAGCAAATAAGGAGGCACTCAGCAGGTCATGAGCATCTGGGGGCCAGAGATAGGTCGAGACCCTTTACTGATGAAACACTGACTGACCATTTCACCAGCTCATTGCTTGTTCTAATTGGCCTTTGTTTATCAAGCTATCAATCCCACTGGACAATGAAGATTTTGCTTCTTGAACATTTTTGGGTGTATTTTATGGATTTTGGGCTGCTGATCACAAAAATCACCTTCAAATTTTCCTGACACATACTGTTATTTAGATATAATCTATTGTGGTGGTTTCCTATCCTATTTTAAGTTGACTTCAAGCCTACAAAACTACGAGGTGCAACATGTCGTTGAAAATTCATTTTCTGCATCCGCACTTGGACGTCTTCCCGGCTGATCTTGGTGCCGTCAGTGACGAACTCGGTGAAAGGTTTCCCCAGGACATCGTAGGGCAAGTGGAATCCATCAGTGCCGGCCGACTATTGTTGGACACTGATACGAGAGGCATCAGATGCCGAGTACAAATGAAAATCAGTGGCAAAACATTTTTCAGGTCAGTTGAACTAACGCGATGTGTCAGCGTCACATTGTGATTAAACAGGCTGAATTCAATCAAAGTTAATTTAACCTTTCTCCAACTTCCTACGTGATGCAGCAAATCTGAAATGATCTTTGTGCCCAGCTTGATGTTGTCTATCATAATCCCCAATTTCTTTTCAGAAAGCAAACCTTTAGAAAAAAATTTGTTGTCCAACTCCATGGCTGACGCAACGGTCTTGCTGTTTAAAAAGACAGATTAAGCCTGCAACCTTTGAAAACTTCTTCACACTCAGTTACACAATAGACATGGGCCAGAGTTAGTGAGGCAAATGCAGAAAGCAACAGCAGGGGCTGGCGGCAAAGAGGTTCACTCTGGTTGCTGAGTGGACGGGAATGTTCTGTTTGACTGCACTTTGAATGAAGACACAGAGTCAGGCTCTGAATCATTCTCCCCACCACATGCCACCAACTGCAAAATACAGCAAGCAATAAACCTCCTGGCTTTGCTTGGCTCCACTTTGTAATGTCCTGGGCTTGCTGAAGCACTCACTTTAGATTGTCCTACAGCAGTTTGTCCTTTTGTTCCTTCATCTCACTATCTTTGTTTCCTTCTCTCACGGAGATGCAGACTCTTGTTATTTCACTTTTCCCTCGTGGAAAATCAGAAAGCTAAAAAGTTCTCAACTTTGCTTGTCCCCCCCCCCTCCCCCAGAGTGTTTTTGAAGCCAACATTGTGAAAGCTGAAAGTCTGCATTTATTGTCGTATAAACACACAGGAGATTAACCAGGACATTGGCCAGAGTGGAAAATAAATCTTATGAGGCGAGGTTGGCAGAGCGAAGATGAATGAGGGGATCACAAGATTCTGAGAGGCATAGACAGGGTGGACGGCCAGCACCCATTTCCCAGGGCAGGAGTAGCAAACACGAGAGGACGTCTGTACAAAGTGAAGTGAGGGATGTTTAGGGGAGACGTCGGGGGTAAGTGATTTTTTTTTTAATATATATATATATATATATAAACACAGAGAGTTGTGGGTCCCTGGACTATCTTACCAGGGATGGTGGTGGAAGCTGAAATGTTAGGGGCAGTTAAGAGTCTCTTAGAAAGCCACATGGATGGAAGAAAAATAGAGGTTTATGGGGTAGGGAGGGTTTAGTACTTTTTTTAAGGAATATATGGGTCAGTACAACATCGATGGCTGAAGGGCCTGTATTGCGTAGTAGTGTTGTATGTTCTAATTGCTGGAGGAACTCAGCCGGTCTCACAGTGTCCCTAAAAGGTAAAGATATATTACCAGGCCCCAAAATGTCGGCAATATACCTTTACCTCCTAGGGATGTTGTAAGACCTGCTGAATTCCTCCAGCGTTTCTGTGTTTTGACTTGAAACAAGCAGGCATGCAAGGATCGGAACTTGAGACGGGTGCAAATAGGTCAGGTGAGTTGCCAAGGGGATCAGAACATGGAACTTGGGTCAGGCCCTTTGGCCCAAAATGGCTGTGCTGAGCAGGAGTAATGGTTTGGGGAAAGAAGGAAATGAAGGTCCCAGCAGGGTGATTTGGGTAGATTAAGAGCAGAAGATAAATTTGAATCGCAGTCACAATTCTGGTGTTCGCCCCAACTGTCCATTAAATTTTATTCTATGTAATAGTGGAGATGGAAATCAAAGATATTTTGTCCTAAATGATAAGCTTTCCTTTTATTCACGTTATTATCTATGAATAGAAAACTGTACGATAAAAAGGAAATGCCTTCAATTATCAGTAAAACACGAATGTCTGCAGACACCGCGGTTGAAGTAAAAACACAATGCTGGAGAAACTCAGCAGGTGAAACAGTGGCCTTTATGTAGCAAAGATAGATACCACCAACGTCTCAGACTTAAGCCCTTCATCAAAGTGCGGATAAAATGTTGGCAGGTGCCTCAACAAAATAGTGGGGTGGGGGGGAATGAGATGGGGGAGGAGCACGATCCCACAGGGCAGGAGGTAATTGATGGATAAGGAAGGGAGGGCACACCAGTTAACAGGGTGTGAGGGGATGGCTCTGTGAATGGAGAGGGAAGGGAGTGGAGAGCTGAGGGAAAGAAGGCAGAGGGATGAGGAAGGGATGGGGAAAGGAGAACAGGTTAGCCTGTTACCCAGAAAAGTCAATGTTAATGCCCAGACAGAAAAATCAGGTGTTGTTCCTTCAATTTAAGACATTGGTGAGGTCAAATTTGGAATATTGTGTGTAGTTCTTGTCACCTAACTACAGGAAGGATATCAATAAGATTGAAAGAGTGGAGAGAAGATTTACTAGGATGTTGCTGAGTCTTCAGGAGTTGGGTTACAGGGAAAGATTAAACAGGTTAGGACTTTATTCCTTGGAAGAATGAGGGGAGATTTGAGAGGTTTACAACATTATGAGAGGTGTAGACCAGTGGTTCTCAACCTTTTTCTTTCCACTCACATCCCATTTTAAGTATTCCCTATGCCATCGGTGCTCTGTGATTAGTAAAGGATGTGAGTAGGAAGGGAAGGTTGAAAACCACTGGATAGACAGAGTGGATGCGAGACGGCTTTTTCCACTTAGATTGGGAGAGATAAATACGAGAGGTTATAGTTTTAAGCGGAAAGGAGAAAGGCTTAAGAGGGAACATTAGGGGAAAGTTCTTCACTCAGGGAGTGGTGGGAGTGTGGATCGAGCTGCCATCTGATGTGGTAAATCTGGGCTCAATCTTAACTTTTAAGAGTAAATTGGATAGATACATGGATGAGAGAGGTCTGGCAGGTTATGGAATGGGAGCACATCAGTGGGATTAGCGGAATGATGTTTCGGCATGGACCAGAAGGGCTGAGGGCCTGTTTTCTGTGCTGTATTATTCTATGGTTCTAATTCACGGAGGGTAATTGTTCCTCTGAGAAAGGATGCATCGAATCAGAGTTAATGGGGTCATAACTAGGCTGAGGGTTGATGGAAAGCATCGGCCTGTCTTTGAGTTCAGAGTGTCCAGTGAAGACTTTAACCATTAACTCAGCGAATGGCAGGAAATGCACAGGATCACATTTGACCGGAAAGCGCGAATATTGGGTGGGTGAGAAACCTTAATCCAGCCCCAGCAACCAGGGTTCGAATCTGGCGCTGTCTGGAAGAAGTGTGCACGTTCTCCCCGTGTCTGCGTGGGTTTTCCCCAAAGGCTCCAGTTTCCTCCCACCCTCTGAAAAGAAATGCATGGGGGTTGTAAGTTAATTTGGGTGTAATTTGGGTTTAACATGGGTTTAACTAGCCAGAATCAGCTAAATCAAATAAATAAAAATTTAAAATTTCCCAAGTTAAAATGATCTCCAACGTTGTGGCCAAGACTGAAAAAATATTGGTCTTCCAAAGTCAGTGGCTCTGGGTATAGGAATCCAAACTAATTTAGGATCAACTCTCAAAGCTACGATTTTCACAAAACCCTCTGATATTGTTAATCAGCGAGACTGTGCAGTATCCTTCTCAAATTTGGCTACCGCCAGAAATTCATCTGCACCTTGAATCTGTTTTTATAACGCTGTGATCTTAACCAACAGGTATACAAGGAACCCAATGACAGTGCAGACCAGCATCAAGGAAGACTGTGTCATCAGCCCAACACTTGCCTCAGTCTTGCACCTCATCTTCAAGCATCACGTAGGACTGGATCTCATCGAGAGGATTAATGAGAAACTGTTTGACCTCCATCTCCAGAACTAAGTCACTCCAATCTCAGTAATTAAGCAAGCAACACTTGCTTGTGCACACATTCAGAGGCTGAGTTCCAACAAAATTCACTGGAGCTCCCAACAAATTGGACTACATGCACAATATCCCTCCAACCAAGCTGCCGAAGTACACCAGCGTTCAACAGCAAAGGTCTACAATAGGAACTAGGACAAGCTGATTTCTTCCCCCAACCCCATACCCCAGGAGCTTCCTCTCAACAACAGCAGACAGAGATGAAATCCATTTTCCCCTTCAGTGCACCAGCACAGCTGTCAGTTGGCTGAGGAAAGAATCAGTGACAATCCAGATGTCAGGCCTGGCACATGGTCTATGAGGCAGCAGTGATCCCAGAATAAATGGCACCACTTCACAAACTACCCAGCCATCTGTCCCAAGTAAAACATGAAAGTCTGCAGACCCCGTGGCTGAAGTTAAAACACGACGCTAGAGCAACTCAGCCCTTTATATTGCCATCAGCAAGTTCAAGCAGGGCAGATAGTACCTGATGGGACGGATGGCTTAAAATAAAAACACGAGGTTGAAGAAACTCAGCCAGTCAAACAGTGTGCTTTATATTGCACAGGTGAAGATACAGAACCAACGTTTCAGGCTTGAGCCCTTCAGGTATCGAAACGTCGGTTCTGTATCAGTATCTTTGCTGTATAAAGGACACTGTTTGACTGGCTGAATTTCTTCAACCTCGTGTTTTTATTTTAAGCCATCCCTATCTGCCCTGCTTGAACTTGCTGATGGCACCACATTCATGTGCTGGATGACAAATTAACAATGGTGGGGGGGGGGGGGAGGGGGGGTGCGCACAGGAAGGAGATTGAAAGTCTAGTAGCACGGTGGCAAGATAATAATCTCATTCGCAAGATGAAGGAGGTCTAGAGAACGAAGGATCTGATCACTGACTTCGGGGGGGGGGGGGGTGGAACAGAGCTCACATCCCTGTCTACGTTAATGGTGCTGAAGTTGAAAGAATCTATAGCAGTGGTTCTCAATCTTTTTTTCCCCCATTCACATACCACCTCATGTAATCCCTTACTAATCACAGAGCACCAATGACATCCACTCCATCCTCAACATTCATTGGAATGACTTCATCACCAACATCGAAGTACTCGAGCTGGCAGAGTCCGGAAGCATCGAATCCACGCTGCTGAAGACCCAACTGCGCTGGGTGGGTCACGTCTCCAGAATGGAGGACCATCGCCTTCCCAAGATTGTGTTATATGGCGAGCTCTCCACTGGCCACCGAGATAGAGGTGCACCAAAGAAGAGGTACAAGGACTGCTTAAAGAAATCTCTTGGTGCCTGCCCCATTGACCACCGCCAGTGGGCTGATCTCGCCTCCAACCATGCATCTTGGCGCCTCAGTTCGGCGGGCTGCAACCTCCTTTGAAGAAGACCACAGAGCCCACCTCACTGACAAAAGACAAAGGAGGAAAAACCCAACACCCAACCCCAACCCACCAATTTTCCCTTGCAACCGCTGCAACCGTGCCTGTCTGTCCCGCATCGGACTTGTCAGTCACCAACGAGCCTGCAGCAGACGTGGACATACCCCTCCATAAATCTTCGTCCGCGAAGCCAAGCCAAAGAAGAAAGAAAGAAGACTTAAGGTGGTATGTGAATGGGAAAAAAAGGTTGAGAACAACTGATCTATAGCTTCAAGTTCTGAGGAATAAGTATCTCCAATGACCTGACCCGGGACAAACACATGGATGTGACAGTCTCGAAAGCACCCCGACACCTCTACTTTCTCAAAAGATTAAAGAGGTTCACCACGTCCCCCTTGATCCTCAACTTGTCCAGGTCCACCTTCAAAAGCAGACTTGCTGGACATATCACAGCATGGTGGAGGAGTGCTCTCATCGAAATCAGAAGCTGCAGAATGCAGCTCAGAAAATCATGCAACCTCACTCCCCTCTATGGACTTGGTCTCAGTGGTCTCTCTCTCTCTCTGCCCAGAAAAGGCAGCCAACATACTGAAAGACCCGTCACATCCCGGCCACAATCCCTTTTCCCTCCTCCCGTCAGGAAGAAGGTTCAAGAGTGTGAAAGCATGCAACACGCCAACAGGCTCAAATTCCTGCTGCCATCAGGCTCCTGAATGAACCCCATAACAGTGCCCTCATGCTGGAAATGGACAGTAAATGATGGCCTTGCCAATGATGCCTGCATCCAGTCAATGGACAGACTGCCCAATGGGAAATGACTATCTGGCTGATTATGTGAAGAATTCAGTCAAGTCCTTGTTGATGGATTGTCTGGCCTCCAAACTATAGAAGAAAGAGAGCTCAAATTGGATTGAATATGGAGGTGTCAATGCTCAAGACAGGAAAAAACTCCAGAGGGTTATTGACTCGGTCGAGGACATCTACATGAGGCGGTGTCTCAAGAAACCAGCCCCTATCCTCAAGGACCCCCCAACCACCCAGGCCATGCCCTCTTCACTCTACTACCATTGGAGGAAAAAGTACAGGAGCCTGAAGGCAAGCACAAGGACTGCTTCTTCCCCTCCACCATCAGATTTCCGAATGGACAATGAACCAGACACTTTGACTTTTTCTTGCACCATTTTATTTATTTTGAAATGAGGTTTAGATAAATGTTTGCCCTGTGACGCTGCTGCAAAACAATGAATTTCACGTTCATGTTCATGACATTAAATTCTGATTCCGAAAAAGCAGTTCTAAGCTCTGCCCTACACCACGATGATCTTTCAACAAGACACCCATCTTTTAACCAGGTTGAGGATCAAATAGTTTGCATCATGCCTTTTGTGCTCAGAACGTTACATCCCACTCTGGAAGTACACATTTTGTGTTAACAGCCAATTTGCACACAGTAAGGTCCTCTGAAACAAGCATCCAAGACAGATGTTGAACAGGACCATTGCAGGAGGAACAGTTGTTCTCCACCCAAGCAGAAAAAAGGACTGGTTCCACCTACAGGATGGCATCTCCAGTAATGCAATACTGCACTGGAGTGAGCAGGAAGGCGCTCGATCGCAAGAGATTGGACTCAAATTGGCATCTTACCAACCAGCCCGAGCTTATGGTTTACAGGTGCTCTCCTATTTATGATGGTCCAATTTACGATTTGTCAAAGTTACACTGGTTTGAATCCATACTTTCAATTTCGAATTCCGATCTGTTCCCGTGCTTGCGATTTGAGGTTATGAGAGTGAAATTGATAATCCTGTCACTTTACCATCCAGCAATTAGTTTTAGTTCAATGCTTTGAACATTCTTCATGCCGTGTGCTTGCAGCTGTGTACATTAATGGTTTTTTTTCCAGTGTGGAATAAAGGTGTTCAAAATTTAATTATAAAACATGGTAGATGAGGTATTCTTTTTCGACTTACGGTTTTTGGACTTATGATGAGCTTGCTGGAACGCAACGCTATCGTAAGTTGAGGAGCACCTGTACCAGCACCTCTCTAAATTTGCAAGAAATTGCACTCCCCATCAGTTGTAGTTCAGTTTCAGAGATGGGGAACAGAACATCACTGCGTCATACATAGGTTTCCCCACTCTCCGGGCCTGTCTCCACTGAAACTTGGATGGGAGAAGAAACCAAGCAGTGGCAGATCTCCACCCTTGTGGTTCTGCCACCGTGAGGAGGTGTTGAAAAACAGCCCGTCCTCTGAGCCCAGTTGTCCTCTTTACCCAGTCACCAGCCAACCCCAATTTTTCACCCTTCCCATGCACGAATTTCACAGGCACCATCACTCCTACTTCAGCCAAGGGCCTTTTCTCATGCACCCACCTTGCCAGCAAGTGCCACTCATCTATTCCTGCGTGAAGGTCATCACCCTGTCACCCTGGATAGGCTCACCTTCTAACAGGGCTCAGGATTTGGAAATGACCCTCAGAAGCCTTTGCTTTCCTATTGGCTCCCATATCCTACCCAACAAAGCAGACATTCTGAGATCAACAGCGATGCGGAATGGCAATTTTGCAATTTAGCAGAATGTCGATCACTGTCACTCTGAGCACTGGGGCACCTCAGGACTGTGTGCTCAGCCCACTCCTGTTCACGCCCCTGACCCACGACTGCATGGCCAGATCTAGCTCCAACAGCGCCATCAAGTTTGCAGATGACACGACAGTCAATGGACTCGTCAGCAACAATGATGAATCGCACAACAGAGACGAGGTGGAAAATCTCGTGACATGGTATGAGAGTAACAACCTGGGACTCAATGTGGACAAGACGAAGGAGATGATCGTGGACTTCAGGAGGATCAGGAACGACTACCCTCCACTACACATCAACAACTCTGTAGCGGAGAGAGTGGAGACACCAAGTTCCTTGGAGTTCACTTAACTAGTGACCTATCGTGGAGACTCAACATCTCCTCACTTATCAGGAAAGCACAACAGCAACTGCACCTCCTGAGAAGAATGAACTGGGCAAGGCTACCGGTCACCATCATGTCAACCTTCTACAGGAGCTCTATTGAGAGCACCCTGGCCAGCCTCATCACAGTGTGGTATGGTTGCTGCAGAGAAATGGATCAGGGGTCAATCCACAGGGCCATAAGAGCAGCAGAGAGGATCACTGGAGTGTCCCTCCTCCTCTATTGACGTGATCTACTCGGATCGTTGTCTGAAGAGGGCATGCAAAACCATTGAGGACCCCTTCCACCCCACACACACCATCTTTCAGCTGCTCCCGTCGGGGAAGAGATGCAGAAGTATCAGAGCCAGCACCACCAGGTTGAGGAACAGCTTCTTCCCACAGGCAGTGAGAATGTGAATGACCCAAGGAACTGCTCACACTAACCATCTGAGACTCTCATATTCACGAAACAATATTTATTTGTATAGATTAAATACTTGCCCTGCATGTGCATGTGTGTTATGTCTAGGTGTGTGTCTGCGTGTTTTGCATTGAGGGCCGGAGAACGCTGTTTCGTCAGGTTGTACTTGTACAGTCACATGACAATAAACTTGACTTGGTTTCTACCCATTCCTCATGAAAATGTCTCTGAGCTGTAATCTCTGTGTTGCTACACTAGCACAGCTACCATGGGCAATTCACATCTAAACCTCCCAATTCTTCCACGTTGTGGCAAGTTATGTGGGGCCAGCTATTTGACCAAGTTTTATCCTGTGTGACTGGTGAAACTCTGGAAAATAACAAGGCCAGTGTAATGTAGAACCATAGAACACTTTTGCACAGAAAACAGGCCATTCCAGTCTGTGCCGAAACATGATTCCGCTAGTTCCAATGACCTGCACCCATTCCATAACTCTTCAGCCTCTCCCACCATGTATCTATCCAACTTATTCTTAAGGGTGAGCCTGCATTTACCATGTCAGATGGCAGCTTGTTCCACACTCCCACCACACTCTGAGTGAAGAAGTTCCCCGTAAACCTTTCCCTTTCACCCTAAAGCCATGTCCTCTCATATTTATCTCCACCAATCCACGTGGAAAGAGCCTACTCACATTTATCATATCGGGTAAATGAAATAAATAATCACAGACAAGAAACCAGACTCTTTCCCCTTCCCACAAATCAATCCACCTTGCCATATCCCTTCTCCAAACATGCTCTGAAATTGGAAGTGTTAAAACAGATCAGTCACCCCAACCCCAGGGAATATTTCCTTTCAATTAAGCATAAAATGTTGATCACATCAACCCTGAAAATTCCCACCAAGATCAGTTGAAAAGTTGGGATTGTGGTGGCGCACATCCTCACGGCGAACCGGCCCCGCTTGTATCGGCACATGGCGGGGCAGCCATGGGGACATGGCGTCGTCAGAGGTTTTTCTCTGACTCCAGCATCCCTTCCAGCGCGCGCCCTGGGCAGCGATTATGATGTCACAATGCACCAGGTGACTGAGCTCATGCTGCCCTTAAAGGGACACGCTGAATATGAATAAAAAGTCGTTAACGACCTTCGGTGTGGCAGCAGTGATTTCTTTCAGCTCCTGCAAGCTCCACAGTGGTGACCCTGACGGGCCCAGACATCTATCTGGACCCAACGAATGATGGACGCAGCCGAGGTGAACGCTGTAGCGCTCAAACCTCCCCCCTTCTGGCCCCATCGCCCACGGACGTGGTTCGGGCAGTGGGAGGCACAATTCCACCTCCGCAACATCTCAGCCAACGCCACAAAATTTTACCATGTTGTGGCGGTGAGGGTGGACGACATCATTCACCAGCCACCAGCAGTGGGCAAATATACTGCCCTCAAAAATCTACTCCTGGGGAAGTTTGGCCTCACTCCCCAGCAGTGTGCTTCCAGGCTCTTACACTGGATGAGTTTGGGGATCGCAGCCCCTCAGCCCTCATGGACGAAATGCTGGGCCTGGCAGAGGATCATGAACCATGCTTCCTCTTCCGCCAGATATTCCTTGAACAGATGCCAAAAGGTATCTGGCTCCATCTATCTGAAGAGGACTTTTCTGACCCCCGCAAGGCCACAGCCCGGGCAGATGCCCTCTGGCACGCATAACAGGAGAACAGGAGCCAAGTCTCCAAGCCGGGGCCCCATCGTCCGCAGGATATCCCCAAGCACAAGCCGGAGGAAACCCAGTCAACATGGTGCTTTTAACACCAGCACTGGGGAGTGAAAGCCCACAAGTGCCGCCAGCCCTGCGACTTCCAGCCAGCCCTGCGACTTCCAGCCAGCCCTGCGACTTCCAGCCAGCCCTGCGACTTCCAGCCAGCCCTGCGACTTTCAGGGGAATGGCCAGGCCAACTGCTGTTTATGGCTGCCACGGTTGGCCAAGTGAACAGCCTCCTTTACATCACTGACAAGTCCACGGGCTGCCGGTTCCTGGTGGACACAGGGGTCGAGCTGAGCACCCTCCCCCCTACAGCGCTGGAAACTTGAACCCGGACCCCCGGTCCAACCCTGTGAGCTGCCAATTGTTCTGCTATCAAGACCTATGGCACCCGTAGAGCACAGATACAGATCGGGGATGAAAAGTTCACTTGGAGGTTCATTCTGAACTCGGTGGGCACCGCGCTGTTAGGGGCTGACTTCCTAAGGGCTCATGGTCTGCTGATGGACATGAGAGGCAGGAGGCTACTCAATGCCCGCAACTTTCGCTTGGTGCACCTGGGCACAGCGGACGACAGACCCAAAATTGCCATGGTAGCCACTGCCAGCGACAAGTTCGCCAAGATCCTCAGCGAGTTCCCTGGCACCCTGGAGCCACGCTTCGATGTCGCCTCCCCCCGCCATGGAGTTTTCCATCACATCTCCACAAAAGGCACCCCGTTGCACACCAGAGCTAGATGGCTGCCACCGGAGAAGCTAAAACAGGCAAAGAAGGAATTCTCCAGGCTCCAGGAGTTGGGCATCGTTCGGTGGTTGGACAGCGCTTGGGCGCTGCCACTGCACATGGTCATCAGTGGTTTGGAGGCCCTGTGGAGGCTACAGGCAGCTAAACGATGCCACGACTCCAGACAGGTACCCAGTCCCCCATATCCAGGACTTCGCGGCCAACCTCCACAGCACGCGGTTCTTTTCAAAAGTCGATCTGGTGTGCGGATACCACCAGATCCCAGTCCACCCCAATGACGTTTAAAAGACCGCCATTATCACCCCTTTTGGCTTGTTCGAATTCCTCCGGATGCCGTTAGGGTTGAAGAACGCAGCCCAGACGTTCCAGCACCTCATGGACGCAGTGGGTAGGAATTTGGACTTTGTCTTTATCTACCTAGATGACATCCTAGTAGCCAGCCGCAGCCGCGAAGAGCACAAGGCCCATCTCCGTACCATGTTCGCCCGGCTGGCAGAATTCGACCTCACGGTCAACAAGGCCAAATACCAGTTTGGGAAACAGACATTGCAGTTTCTGGGGCACATCATCTCGGTGTCTGGGGCACCTCCGGCACCGGAGAAACTGGCAGCCGTCCAGCATTTTCCCAAACACTCCTCCCTCAAGTGTCTGCAGAAATTTGTGGGAATGGTAAATATTTACCATAGGTTCATCCCCAACGCCGCCCGCATCATGCGCCCTCTTTTCGCGCTGATTGCGATGAAAGAGAAGACCCTGGCCTGGTCGGAGGAAGCAGACGAGGCCTTCACTGCAATGAAACAGACCCTCGCAGAGGTGACTTTGTTGGTGCACCCGCGCCCAAAAGCACACATGGCACTCTCGGTTGACGCTTCCGCCATGGCGGTTGGAGGAGTAATGGAACAGTGGCTGGACGGGTTGTGGCATCCGCTGGCCTTTAAGCATTTGTGGCCACCAGAGCTTAAATATAGTGTGTTCGACTGGGAACTCCTGGTGCTGTACCTGGCCATCTGCCCCTTCCGATACTTCTTGGAGGACAGAACTTTCACTGTGTTTACCAATCACAAGCCCCTCACCAAAGCAGTGGCTGTGGCCAAGGACCCATGGTCGGCCAGACAACAGCACTACCTGTTCTACGTGTCCGAATTCACTACAGACATCCGGCACTGAGTGGGCAAGGACAATGTAGTTGCGGATGGGCTCTCGCCCCCGGCCATCAGCACGCTAGCTCCCAGCCTCGACTACGCGCAACTAGCGCAGGCCAAACAGCACGATGCCGAAACTCAAGCTCTCCAGACCGCCATCTCAGGTCTCCAGCTCGAGGATATCCAGCTTCCTGACTCCGCCCAGCTGCTGCTCTGCGACACTTCCACTGGCTCACCGCACCCAGTAGTCCCACAGGAGTGGAGGGCTAGGGTTGTCAGCTCCATCCATGATCTCGCCCACCCCTCAGTAAAAACTACTGTGCTTATGGTGGTGCAGCAATATGTTTGGCATGGCCTCAAGAAGAAGGTGGCAGCGCTAACCCGCAACTGCATCAGGTGCCAGACGTCTAAAGTCCACAGGCACACGCAAGCCCCTGTTCAGCATTTCGACCCAGCAATGTGGAGGTTCCAGCATATCCATGAGGATGTCGTGAGCCCCTTGCTGGTGTCCAGGGAGTCGCAGTAGCTGTTTACCATTATGGACAGAGCAACCAGGTGGCCGGAAGCCATCCCGGTCCGTGAGGCGTCAGCAGAAACCTGTGCTAGAGCCCTGGTCAGCCAGTGGATCGCTTGTTTCAGCGTGCCGGCACACATCACGAGTGACAGAGGTGCCCAATTTACCTCTGCACTATGGCTGCAGCTGGCAAACCTTTTAGGGGTAACACTGCACCATACCATGGCCTACCACCCACAGTCTAACAGGTTGGTAGAAAGGTTCCACCGACACCTCTGATGGCAAGACTTTCTGGCCCCGACTGGGTGGACGAGTTGCCCTGGGTTCTCCTTGGGATTAGGACAGCGCCCAAGGAGGACCTGCAAGCCTCATCAGCAGAAATGGTTTATGGTGTGCCACTCTCCCTGCCAGGCGAATTCTTTGGCCCGGAGGCCGAGACGATGCACAACAAAGGTGAGCAGCTCGTGGATCTCCGTAAATGACTGGGCAACCTAACCCCGCCACCCCCATCGCACCATGGCACCCGACCATCCCATTGACCGAAAGATCTGGATGTGGTGCAATTTGAGTTCGTCTGGAGAGGACCACAGAGGGCCCCGCTGCAGCGCCCATACGAAGGGTTGTACAAGGTTCTCCGGCGGTCGGGTGGGTCTTTTACTTTAGATGTGGGGGGCAGGGAAGAACTGTTTATTGTGGACCGCTTAAAAGCTGCTCATTTACACTTATCACGGCCGGTGCAGACGGTCGCCAGAGTGACAGGACGTGTAGCTGGTTCTGGGGGGGGGTTGTGTGGTGGCGCACATCCTCACGGCGAACCGGACCCGTTTGTATCGCCACGTGGCGGGGCAGCCTTGGGGACATGGCGTCGTCAGAGGTTTCTCTCTGACTCCAGCATCCCTTCCAGCGCGCGCCCTGGACAGTGATTATGATGTCACAATGCACCAGGTGACTGAGCTCATGCTGCCCTTATAGGGACACGCTGAATATGAATATAAAACAGTCATTAACGACCATCAACGTGGTGACTGTGATTTCCTTCAGCTCCTGCAAACGCCACAGGATCCTAATTTGCAAAGTTCACTAAACATTCTTCCTTCCCTTCACCAACCAACCCCCCCACCCCTCCTATGATGATGTTTTTAAAATCTAATTTAGTCTCTCAAATAGCCTGATTAAACTGTCCCCAGTTTATATTGGTGGTTCTTCATTAGAAACTGGGATTACTGTGGGATCCCAGTTTCTTGATTGACTCAGCACCAAGATCTCTCAATCCCAGAAGATATCTTTTTAACCAATACTTATTGTTCGACTGAATATTTTCTAAAGGTACCCACAGAAACGGTGAAATCTCCAGGTCTAGTGAAGATTTAGCATTTCACAGCCATTTCAACAGCAGGGATCCATCGTTCTGCTGCACCCGCCTTCATCCCGTTCCTAAATGTTACTACCTTCGAGTCCATCGTGGGGATTTTTCTTCTGTATTGAACTGTCCCCAAGTCGCCAAAATAAACTGCTTAAATACTCGTTTTAAAAAGAAACCCACAAGGCTGGAGAAACTCAGCAAGAGTACGTTATGTAGCAAAGGTAAAGGGACATCACCGGCGTTTTGGGCTTGAGCCCTTCATGGTCGGAACAGAAACGTTGGCAATTTCTCTCTCCTCAAAAGCTGGGTGTTTCCAGTAATTTTCCGTTCAGCTGCTCCCTGTCTACACTGTGCTCCGAGCTCGTGGCTGAGATCCCCCAGTGTTTACTGCGATCACAGCGTCTCCACCTTGAGGAAGGGCTCAATCCTGAAATGTCGGTTCTGTATCTTTACCTTTGCTACATAAAGGGACACGGTTTGACCTGCTGAGTCTCTCCAGCCTCGTGTTCAGTCACGGTGTCTGCAGACTTTAGTGTTTTACTCTGGTTCAATACTCCAACCCTTGAGGGGGGGGGGGGGGGGGTTGGAAACATGTACAATCTAATTCTCCTCAAGCACTTGACTCACCTGACTCAAAAATAACAAGATAACTTTAGTGCACGTAAATATTTTTGCATTTTTAATAATAATAACTTTATTTTCCCCCCTCTTCCTCCCCTCTCCGTCTCCCCCTCCTTTCCTCCCACTCCCTCCCTCCTTTCCTCCCACTCCCTCCCTCTTTTCCTCCCTCCCTCCCTTTCTCCCCCTCCCTCCCTCCCTTTCTCCCCCTCCCTCCCTCCCTTTCTCCCCCTCCCTCCCTCCCTTTCTCCCCCTCCCTCCCTCCCTTTCTCCCCCTCCCTCCCTCCCTTTCTCCCCCTCCCTCCCTCCCTTTCTCCCCCTCCCTCCCTTTCTCCCCCCTTTCTCCTCCCTTTCTCCCCCCTTTCTCCTCCCTTTCTCCCCCCTTTCTCCTCCCTTTCTCCCGGGAGTTTCTCTTACCGATGCCTGAAACTCTGCAGATCTTCGGCGAGGTTCTCCTTTTCCACCTGGATGCGATCCCTGTCCTTGCCCACCAGCTCCAGTTGCCTCTTCAGCTCTCGGATCTCCTGCAGGTACAAGTCCGCCGCCCTGCTCGGCTCTTTGGAGCGCAGCTGGTTGAGTTCGGCCGCCAGCACGGCGTTCTGCTGCTCCAGGAACCTCACCCTGTCGATGAAGTTGGCGAAGCGATCGTTCAGCTCCTGCAGCTCCACCTTCTCGTTGGTGCGGGTGGTCAAGAAGTCCTGGTTCAGGGCGTCGGCCCCCGAGAAATCCACCTTGTCGTACGAGAGCCGGGCGGCTGCCGGAGTGCTGGAGCGGTACCGGGAGCTTGCGCCCCGAGAAGCCGGAGAAGACAGCAGCCTCCCGGTGCTGGACAGCCTGGAGACCGAGATGGGGGTCACAGAGGGTCCCCCAAACGACCTCCTGTAAGAGGTCGCGCTGTTGGACACCCGATAGGATGACATTGCCTTCAGGGGAGTGGGAGTCCTTGACCAAGCTGCTGGGCTTCTGCGGGCAGGGGAACCAGCCTCGCCGCCGCTCCTTTATGGGGGAATGAACGAGTGACCACGCCTTCTGCGGAGAACACCAGCCCCTGCTCACACAGACAAGGGGCTCCGGCTCGTTGCACACCAAGAGCACGTAATCAGATCGATTTACATGCAACTTCTTTCCCCCCACCCCCCACCCCCCCTAAAGGGGGCTGGGTTCGAGGTTGGGAGGGTGCAAGTGCAGTCGACTTCCCCAAGAGGTAAAACCCGAAAGTCTCAGACACCGTGTTTGCAGTAAAAACACAAAATGCTGGAGAAACTCTGCAGGTCAATCAGTGTCCCTTTATGTAGCAAAGATCACCGAGGTTTCGGGCTTGAGCCCTTCATCGAGGTATCAAGGTATGTATCAGATGTCAGATTTATTGTCAGAGTTCATACCTGACATCACATACAACCCTGAGATTCTTTTCCCTGAGAGCCAGGCAGAATTACTACTAACTGGTAATGCATAAAATAAACTGTAGACAGCATCAACATGTAAACAAATAAAGAACTGTAAGCTGATAACAAATGTAAACAAACTGACTGCAAGACAGAGAGAACAAAAATCAACAAAGTGCACAAGTACAAGTCCTCAAATGAGTCCCTGATTTGTCATTGAGGAGTCTGATGGTGGAGGGGGAGCAGCTGTTCCTGAACCTGAGGTGGGGGGGGGGGGCGAGTCTAGTGACACCTACTCCTCTCTCCTGATGGCAGCAGCGAGAACAGACCGTGTGCTGGGTGCTGCTCTCAGCACACTTTCCACCACACCTCTGTAGAAATTTCCCAGGGTTTCCGATGTCACACCAAACCTCCGCAAACTCATGAGGAAGTAGAGGCGCTGACAGGCTTTCTTCACGATGCCATTAGTGTGTTGGATCCAGGAAAGATTCTCCGAGATAGTGACTCCCAAGAACCTAAATGTGCTCACCCTCTCCACTTCTGATCCCCCAATGATCACTGGATCGTTCACCTCTGGTTTTCCCTTCCTGAAATCAACAATCAGCTCCTTAGTTTTGGTGACATTGAGAGTGACGTTGTTGTTGGTGCACCCCATTCAGCCAAGTTTTCAATCTCCCTCCTGCATGGTGTCTCATCCCCTTCCTTTATACATCCCACTACCATGGTATCTTTGGCAAATTTATAATAAACAGTGTACTTTATATAGCAAAGATCAGCATTTCAGGCTTGAGCCTTTCATCAAGGTATCAAGGTATGTATCTTTGCAACATAAAGGTCACTGTTTGACCTGCTGAGTTTCTCCAGCGTTGTGTTTTTACTTCAACCACGGTGTCTGCAATTACCTTGATGAACGGCTCAAGCCTGAAACGTTGATTATGTATCCTTATCTTTGCTATATAAAGTATTCTGTTAATTTTTTAATTTTTGTAAAAATTTGGACGTACAGCATGCTAACAAGCCCATGCTGCCCAATTACACCCAATTAACCTACAACCCCTGGTGTATTTCAAATGGTGGGAGGAAACCAGAACCCACGGGGAAATTCCATGCAGACACAAGGAGAATGTACCAACTCCTTACAGACAGCGTGGGATTCGAAACCTGGTCCTCATTGCCAGCACAGTAACAACGTTGTGCTAACCACTATACTAACCTGGCCACCCCTATGGTGGCTTCTGACCAGGTTCCCACCGGAGAGGTTACGCGACCCTCCACGATCCACACTCCTGCCAGGTTCCAGACAGAGAGGTCACGTGAACCTCCAACAATCCACATGGGTATTAATTAGAGTGGGAATTCGGGACAGAAGACAAGGAGTGTATGAATGGAGCAGTAAGTCTGGTAGCTTAGTGCTGAGGTGGTGCTGTAAGGTGTACATTTGTCGAGCAGCAATTGAAAACATGACTCTGCCTGAAGTTTCTCCTCTGAGGTTCAGGGTCGTAGAGGTTGAGGGGGAGTCAGAGATCATTTGGGGCATCAGGGAGGGAGAGAGGGTTCCAGAATAAATGCTTCTGAGAGTCATCATGCTGAATGGTGAGAGACTGCAAAGGGATCTGAATGTCAAAGTGCATGATTCACCAAAGGTACATGAGCAAGTGCCGCAAGTCATTCTTAACAGAACGTTACTGTTCAGTGTTGAGCAAAAGTAGGGAGGTTAGGCTTCACTTAAATAAAGCAGTGGTAAGGCCACGTTGGGAATACTGTGTGAAATATCGGTCTCTTTATTTAAGATGGAATGTCAATGTGTCAGTAGCAGTTTACAGAAGATTTTCTGGAAGAGTATCTGGAATGCAATCATCAAGGACCCACACCACTCAGCACACGCTCTGTTCTCGCTGCTACCATCAGGAAAGAGGTCTCGGGGCCACAAGACTTGCCCCACCAGCTTCAGGAACAGCTGCTCCCCCTCCACCATCGGACTCCTCAACGACAAACTCAATCAGGGACCCATTTAAGGACTCTGACTTGTGCATGTTATTGATTTTTTCCCATCTCTGTATTGCACACAGTTTGTTTACAGCTCTTTATCTGTGTACATTGTGTCCAGCCTTTTTTTGGCATTACCGATAAGTGGTAATTCTGCCTCGATCACAGGAAAAGGAATCTCAAGGTTGTATGTGATGTCACGTATGTAGCTGGGCAACAAATCTGACATCTGCATAGGTGGGTAATTTCAGGAGGAAAGGTTGAACAGTCTAAGCTGGAGTTTAGAAAAGAGAGAGGAGACCATTGAAACAGGAAATCATGTGGGATCTTAGCAGGTGGATGTGGATGTGTGACCTGCAGAGTTTCTCCACCACTTTTATGTACTTTGACAAAGAACGTGATTATGATAGTTTTATTAGAGCACAAAGAAAATCTCCCTCCAATCCATGTTTTTTCTTTCAATTACATCAGACACCTCGAATGAAGTAAAAACATCGAGGCTGGAGGAACTCAACAGGTCAAACAGCACAGATAAAGATACAGAACCAACGTTTTGGGCTTGAGCCCTTCATCAAGGTATAAGCAAAATGTAGGCAGATGCCTGAATTAAAAATGCTGGGGAGGGGGAGGAGCACGGTCCCACCGGGCAGGAGGTAATAGGTGGATAAGGGAGGGAGAGAGGACCCACCAGCAAAGGGGGGGGGGGGGGGAGGGGGTGGCTCTCTGAATGGAGAGGGAAGGGGGTGGAGAGCTGGAGGGAAGGAGACAGAGGGATGGGGAAGGGAGGGAGAATGGGGAGTGGGCTGGCATAAACCGGGGAGGTTGACATTAATGCCGTCCGGTTGGAGAGGACCCAAAAGGAATATTAGATGCGGCTCCTCCAATTTACGGGTGGTCTTGGTTTAGCCGAGCATGAGGCCATGGACAGACATGGCAGCGCGGGAGTGATGGAAGGATCAACACCAAATATTCTGTCTGGGCCCTCTCCAACCGGACGGCATTAACATCAACCTCTCCGGTTTCCACTAGACCACTCCCCATTCTCCCTCCCGCTCTCCATTCACAGAGCCATCCCCCCCCTTCCCTGTTTCCTGGTGAGCCCTCCCTCCCTTGTCCACCTATCACCTCCTGCCCTGTGGGACCGTGCTCCTCCCCCTGCCCATCCCCCACCATTTTATTTGAGTACCTGCCTACATTTTCCTTGCACCTTGAGGAAGGGGCTCAAGCCCAAAACATCGGTTCTGTATCTTTGCTACATAAAGGGACACGGTTTGACCTGCTGAGTTTCTCCAGCGTCGTATTGTTACCTCCCACTTCCTCAAAACTCCAAAGACTGAGATTTGAGATGCAGCCTGGAGCCAGAGTGACGCTGCTTGTTAATTATTTAGGTGCAAGTAAAAAGCTTCCCAGATGTTCTTTGTGCAAATGGTGGCAGAAGCCAAGGATTTGAATCAGAGCTTAACCTCTTCTGCAATGGGTATCTGATAGTGAGCACTCTTTCCTGCTGGCACACGTTTCTTAAAGCTCAAAGCAGCCCCAGTCCAAATTCATTTAAAATTACATTTCATGATGAGATTTTAAGAGAATTAAATCAAATGAGGCATTTGCACCCTCACCATAAAGATGACCTGAAGATAAAGGACGAGACTTTTCAGCTGCCATTTCGCTGCCAGGCCCCACATCGCAGACAGTGTGTTTGCCAGGAGAAAATGGCTATTGCTCAGGAGGGAGGCTTTCCTGGAATAGATTTGGTTGTGAAATGTTGCAAACTGAAGAGGCTGGAAAATGTATTTCAGGCATTTGGGACAAGGCATCTGGAGAGTGACACATCATTCATAAAAACAAATATGGAGTTGTGAATCGAAGAAGATCGCCCCAAAGAGTCAAGGGCATTGGAGTAAAAGTTGAGAAAGAAATGGAGGAACGTCTGAGTGGCAAAAATATAGGCCAGTGGGAACCAATTGGACAAGGCAAGAAAGGAAGTATTGCCAGGCTATTTGACTGTACGGATCAAAGTTAAGTCTGACCTCAACTTCATATGTTCAGTTTAAGGCAGCATTTAAGAGCTGATTTCACAGAGAGAACATCATTAACAGTAACTTCCCCTTCACATCATTAACAGTGACCTCCCCTACACATCGTTATCAGTAACCTCCCCTACGTATCGTTAAGTTACCTCCCCTCCACAACGTTATCAGTAACCTCCCCTACGTATCATTAAGTTACCGCCCCTCCACAACGTTATCAGTAACCTCCCCTACGTATCGTTAACAGTGACCTCTCCTCCATGACATTAACAGTAACCTCATTTCCACATTAACAGTAACCTCCCCACCACAACATTAACGGTGACCTCCCCTCCACATTGTTAAAAGTGACCTCCCCTCCACAACGTTAACAGTAACCTAACCTACATCAGGGTGTGACGCCTCCGCTATGTATTTTGATGTGTTTATGTGCTTTATTGGCTGGTCCTTCCCCTGAACCTGTGCCTCCTCCCTCCCAGATATCCCTATAGAGGCTGTTACACTCTAACCCCTACCTCAGTATCTGCCTTGGAACTGGGCCAGAAACATGCAAGCTGTGCTGACACTTTAAAGTGATTAAAGCCTATTAATCACGACTCTCTCTCTCTGATTGTGGTAGCACAAGGGGCAATGGTTTCCTTCCCTGAATAACATTCATGGCAATATCTCGTACACAATGTTTGTTGTAATCTATCCTCCTTCTCTCTGACTCCTTTGGACAGGATTAGGTCAGGTTTGGATTAGGACCCCGGTTAGGTTACAAGGACAGACTACACAAATTAAATTTACAATAGAAGCTCAAACCAGACCAAAAAAACTCCTCCTTTTGCCCTTAAAGATATTTTGATAATCACAGCAAAGTTCGTAGGCAGATTATTTTTAATATTCCTGGCTTGGGCATATCCAATAAAATTCTCCTTGACCTGGAGGGAAGATGTGACTGATTTTCAAGATGTGTTGTGTCAAGAGGCCCTGAGTTGAAGGTAGGCACCAGCTCAACAAATTAACCCTTTCCAGGCCTGATTCACCACACAACACCAGAGATTGAAGCACCAGGACATCTCCCTGCTGGTCAGCACTGTTGCTGGGAAATCCACCCAAGACCACAGGGAATTGGGAAAACCACAAGGAGTCAGGCCATCAAACAAGGCAGAGATTGAAATGCTGACAGTAATGGGGCCAAGAGGTTATTATAGCTAGTCATTTATTTTCAGAATGAGGGGAAGGGGTCAAACAACAGGAAACAATTATCTCCCTAATTCAGGAACCTGATAGCCCCTAAATATTTTCTCTTGTGGAATAATTTTGAAATGAAGACTTTTGGCCATAAGCCCACTATGGTTGGCTGAGCAGTACACCTGCCTCAGAGGCAGTGCCTCACGCCCAAGCATCTAAGCTGCTCAGCAAAACGGAGGGAGGATCTGCACTGCTCTTCATATGAGGCATTAAACCACGATCACATCTCCACCCTCAGCAGGATGTTAAAGATCCCATTACTCTTGTCCAATATTTATCTTGATATCACCGTAACTACAGCTTGTTGGATCGTGCTGAGTACAAGTTGGTTCCTATGTTGTGTGCCTGGCTGAGTGATTTGCTGTCCTAACATCAGGGGGTTGAGGGCTGTGTGTTCAAGTCTCACAGAAGTTTGAAGTATGGCACTTCCAGTTTAAGAACAATTTTTATTCAACAGTTACACTGGACAACGAAGATTTTTCTTCCTGAACATTTTTGGGTGTATTTTATGGATTTTGGGCTGCTGATCACGAAAATCACCTTAAATTTTTCCTATCATGTACTGTTATTTAGCTATAACCTATTTTGGTGATCTCCTGTCATATTTTAAGTCGACTTCAAGCAGACAAAACCATGAAGTGCAGCATGTTGTTGAAAATTCATTCTCTGCATCCACACTTGGACGTCTTCCCTGTTGATCTCAGTGTCATCAGTGACGAACATGGTGAAAGGTTTCACCAGGACATCGCGACCATGGATAAGGGGTATCAGGGCAACTGGAACCCATCAATGCTGGCCAACTATTGTTGGACACTGACATGAGAGGCATCAGATGCCGAGTACAAACAAAGATCAGTGGCAAAACATTTTTCGGTCAGTTGAACTGATATGATGTGTCAGCCTCATGATGGGATTAAACAGGCTAAATTCAATCAAAGTTAATTTAATGTTTCTCCAACTTCCTACGTGATACAATCTGAAACTATCTTTGTGTTCAGCTTGAAGTTGTCTATCATGATCCCCAATTCTTTTACAGGAAGCAAACCTTTTGAACAAAATAGTTGAGCAGTGTTATCAGAACATCTCCCATATTACCATAAGCTACTCCAGAACCACTGAAGGTCTCGCTACATGATGGAAATGTCATTTTTTTTCCACTGACTGCAACTGTAAATATTTATTTCTCTATCTTTTAAAATTAATTATCTCTTTTTCTGTCCCAACACATATTGTAGTCATTTAATTTACCGTAAATACTTCCAATTTTTTGGACCAATTTTTTGGGTCAAATTTGTGGGGTGGGAGGTTGACTTTTACACAGGTCATACTTTTGACCACAGTAAGTACCTGTGTTATTCAAGGCATCGGAAGCTTGGATGGGTGGGACAAGGTGGTAAGTCTGTGGTCGGGGTGTCGGAAGCTCGGATGGGCAGACAGCCTGGGCTTGGGAAAGAGTTTGTAGCCAGGGCACTGGGAGCTCAGGTGAACAGGCAGCTGGGGCCAGGGTCTACGGTTAGGCATCGGGAGCTTGGATGGGCGGGCGGGCATATCCATGGTCGGGGCATTGGGGAGACGGGATAGGAGAGAGACTGTGGCTGGGACATCGGGAGCTCAGGTGGGCAGGTGGACGGGGATTTGGTGAGAGCTCGAATGGGGGTCTGCGATCGGGGCATCGAGAGCTCAAATGAGAGGGCAGTTTTGGCCAAAAAAAGGGGATCATCCTTTACACAGGTCATATAAAAATACACGATTTTTGGATCAAAAATGTGAGGGGTCAACTATTACAGTATCACCGATTACACGAGTATACACAGTACACTATGTGATGGTTGTAGCTTAATGTATGTACCTGTTTGGATGCAGCAAGTAAGAATCTCGATGCATCTGTACATTTTACTTGTGTAACTGACAGTCAGCTCTCATTATCATTTCAGGCACCTAAGTTGCTATGATGTTAACAAAGGTTCTGTCTACGCTCGCCAGCGGTTATACTTTGTGAGGAGTTTGAGGAGATTCGGGACGTCACCGAAGACTCTCAAAAACTTCTATACAGTGGACCGTGGAGAGCATTCTGGCTGGTTCCATCACTGCCTGGTACGGGGGCGCTAACTCTGCTGCGACATCACAGGCACCAGACTTTACCCCATTGAGAACGTCTATCCTCAAGGACCCCCCCCACCACCCAGGCCATGCCCTCTTCAATCTGCTACCATTGGGGAAAAGGTACAGGAGCCTAAAGACGAGCCCTCAGCGATGCAAGGACAGCTTCTTCCCTGCTCCCATCAGATTCCCGAATGATTAATGAAGCAAAGACACGGCCGCACTTTTCGAGCACTAATATTGTTATTTTTATTTTATTTTTTACAGTAATGTTGTAAGATCTTTATAACATGAATGCCCTGTGATGCTGCAAAACAACGAATTTCATGACTTGTTCATGACAATAAATCGACTCTGATTCTGCTGTCACGTGGATATTAAAGATTCCATCAAAATATCTTGATGAGAGGACAAGAAATTATACCTCTACAAAACAGAAATTTCAGTGGATGAATTATTTAGTTGGTGAATAAAAAGGCAATAGAAAATAATTTGGTAGGTGGTCACAAGAAAACCAACCCAACTGAGGGACTGAATTTAAGAGCGGGGTGTAGCAAGGAATATGGCAGTCGTACTCGCATCCACAGTGAAGAGTTTTGAGAGGCTGGAAATGAAGCAGATCAACTCCTGTCTGAGCACTGACATAGATCCGTTCCAGATCAACAGGTCTATGGCAGATACTATCTCACTGGCTCTACACAAAGCCCTGGAACATCTGGACAGCAAGGATGCATTCATCAGAATGCTCTTATTGACTACAGTTCAGCATTTAACACCATCAGCCCCTCAAAGTGGATCTGCAAATTCCAAGACCTGGGACTCAACAACCTCTGTGTAATTGGATCCTGAATTTCCTACCCTCCAGTCCACAATCAGTGAAGATTGGTAAGAACTTCTCCTCCACAATCTCCATCAGTACCAGAGCACCACAGGCCTGGGTTCTTAGCCAGCTGCTCTACTCACTTTATACCTACGACTGCATAGCTCAGTACGACGACAGCACCATCTACAAATTTGCCAACGATACCACGGTAGTGGGCTGTATAAAAGAAGGGGATGAGACACCATGCAGGAGGGAGATTGAAAACTTGGCTGAATGGTGCACCAACAACAACCTCACACTCAATGTCACCAAAACCAAGGAGCTGATTGTTGATTTCAGGAAGGGAAAACCAGTGGTGGATGATCCAGTGATCATTGGGGGATTAGAGGTGGAGAGGGGGAGCACATTTAAGTTCTTGGGAGTCACTACCTCGGAGGATCTTTCCTGGACCTAACACACAAGTGACCTAGTGAAGAAAGCACGTCAGTGCCTCTACTTCCTCAAGAGTTTGCGGAGGTTTGGTATGACACCAGAAACTGGCTGCATCACGGACTGGTACGGGGACACCCATACCCCTGAGCATAAAGCTCTGCAAAAGGTAGTGTACACAGCCCAGGACATCACAGGCAAAACCCTCCCCACCATCGAGAACATCTACAGGGAACACTGCTGTCGGAGAGCAGCAGCAATCATCAAGGATCCACACAACCCTGCACACGCTCTGTTCTTGCTGCTGTCATCAGGAAAGAGGTCTAGGGGCCACAAAACTCGCACCACCAGGCTCAGGAACAGTTGCTCCCCCTCCACCATCAGACTCCTCAACGACAAACTCAGGGACTCATTTGAGGATTCTGACTTGTGCAGTTCATTGACTTTTGTTCTCTCTGTATTGCACAGTCGGTCTGTTTACATTTGTTATCTGTTTACAGTTCTTTATTTGTTTACATGTGTACTTTGTGTACAGTTTTTTTGCACGGCCAATATTTCTGCCTGACCACAGAAAAGGAATCTCAGGTTTGTATGTGATGTCATGTATGTCCTCTAATAATAAATCTGACATCGGAATCTGAAATCTGTTATGCTGCAACTGTACAAGGTACTGGTAAAGCTGCATCTGAAGTACTGCATAGATAAGATAGAGGTAGATCAGTTGTTCCCATTGGTGGGGGAGACCAGAACAAGGGGACATGGCCTCAAGATCCAGGGGAGTAGATTTAGGACGAAGAAGAGGAGGAACTGCTTTTCCCGTGCTGCGGGGGAATCTGTGGAATTCACTGCCCATCGAAACAGTGGAGGTGACCTTAGTAAATGGATTTAAGACCAGGTTGGATAGATTTTTACAGAGTAGGGCAATTAAAGGACATGGGGAAAAGGCAGGTCGGTGGAGATGAGCCAATCATCAGATCAGCCATGGTCTGAATGGTGGAGCAAACTCGACAGGCCGGATGGCTGACTCCTGCTCCTAGTTCTTATGTTCTAAGATAAGGTCAAATATGATCCATTTAATTAAAATTGGATTGATTTAAAATGCTGTGAGAATTCCCTGCAAGTTATTCTGAATGAAGTGTAATAACATGGTTTTATCGATTGCTGGCTGAAGACATCAGCTCAGTGAAAGGAGGCCCTGTGGTCCATCTGAAACTAGAAGGGACTGCCCTCATCCGAGCACGAACAGTGGCACGGTCTGAGGTCCAGGCTATGAGCCACCACATCCCCTTCCCTACCCCATCCGCTCACCCCCTTTGCATGCAATATACAGAGACACAAAGCACTGTGCCTGCCCCTGTGAAAGGATGGGGCCGCTCGATGTCTGACTGGCGTGCACATTGCGCGCTGGTGTTTGCACAAAAATGTGTGCACATTCATTTTTCAGCGAGGTGACAGGTTTTGATTTTGCAAGGAGAGTGATCGCAGCTGCGCTTTTCCTTCAGTGAGGTCAGGAAACTTCTCCATGGCTGATTACCGAAGCGTCCTAGATGAAAAGGAATGGGATGAGCCTCATGTCAGAAATCAAACCCCCAGTGGGATGAAGCCAGACTCTTTGTCTCCTTGCCATAGCTTTCTTTTAAGAAAGGGGAATCTTTCATTCCTTGTTTTTCCAACCCCTTCACAGACATTGGCCTCCTTTGACCCGGGGACATGCGGGTCGCATGTCACATGATTCCAGTGTGCTCTCCGTGACAGATCGCTGCCATGGTATTGCCATATTAGGGCTGGCTTGCCACTGCCAAAAGCAGCTGAAGAATCAGATTTAAAAGCCTGACAGGCCACTTCTACCCAACAAAACCCCCATGGAGTTAACTATTCCCCCTCACAGCCGGCAACCTGGACCAGAGATGTGATTCCAAAACCGCCGATCCCCTGGTGGGCTTATTGACAAGCTGCTCCAAAAAGCCATCCTGAAGGCATTCTACAAACTCTCTCTCCTGAGATCCAGTACCTTCCTGACTTTCCCAGTCCCCTTTCATGTTAAAATTCCCCATAATTATTTTGACATTTTTCTTCTGACACGCTTTTTCTATCACCAGCTGTTCCTCGTAGTCCACTTCCCAGTTGCTGTTTGAGGGTCTGTATATAACTACCAATAGGGTTCTTTTACCCTTGCTATTTCTTAACTCAACCCATAAAGATTCTACCCCATCTGACCCTATGTCCCTTCTTTCTAGTGATTTAATATCATTGCTTACCATCAAGGCCACACCACCCCCTCTACCTACCTGCCTATCCTTCCTCTACACTGTCTACCCTTGGACATTCAGCTCCCTATCTTTTTCTTTGGCTTGGCTTCGCGGACGAAGATTTATGGAGGGGGTAATCATCCATCATTAAGCCATGTCTCGGTGATGGCCACAATGTCACATATTTTCATCTGTAGCTGTACAACAGGTTCATCTACTTTATTCCAAATGCTCTGAGGGTTTAAGTACAGTTCCCTTAGACCAGTATCTATTAATGATTTTTGCTGTATTTCTATTGTACACAAATGATCCCATCTTTTCATCTACCTGTCCTTTTTTGTCATCATTGCTGCACCTTATTTTTGACTTTTTTCCTCTTTCTCACCCCTAACTCCCTGGTTCTCTTCTACCCTATTCTCTGCCCTCAAATTCTGATTCCCACCCCCTCCCCAACAGCTTTAGCAAACCTGCCCGCCAGGATATTGGCCTCCCCTTCAGTTCAGGTGCAGCCCATCCTTTTTGTAGAGGTCAGACCCTCCCCAGAAAAGATCCCAATGATCGAGAAATCTGAACCTCTGCCCCCTGCACCAACTCTTCAGCCATGCATTCATGTGCCATAACTTCCTGTTCCTACCCCTCTCTATGTGCTGCAGAGAAATGGATCAGAGGTCAATCCACAGGACCATAAGGGTGGTAGAGAGGATCATTGGAATCTCCTTCCCTCACAGCGCCGAGATCTACTGGGTTCATTGTCTGAAGAGGGCGCACAAAATCATTGAGGATCCCTTCCACCCCGCACACGGCATCTTTCAGCTGCTCCCATTGAGGAAGAGATCCAGGAGGATCAGAGCCAGCGCCACCAGGCTGAGGAACAGCTTCTTCCCACGGGCAGTGAGAATGCTGAATGACCATATTCACAAAACAATATTTATTTATTTGTATAGATTAATACCTGTCCTGCATGTGTATTGTTTGTCTGTATGTGTGTTCAGTCTGGTTGTGTGTCTGCATGTTTTGCACCGAGGACCAGAGAACGCTGTATTGTCAGGTTGTACTTGTACAATCTGAAGACAATAAACTTGACTTGACAAGCAGCTCCATGCAATCTTCATAATTGATCAGTCATTCACATAAATTCACAGAAAATGCTCTTACAGGTAGGATTCACTATTACTGCAAGCTGGGCCTACATTTCCATAGTGCTCCCGGCTTCTCCATCTTCCCTCAATCTTATCGCTCCACCATTGGCAGCTGGGCTCTGGAATTCCCTCCCCTTTCCCTCTCTTCCCTTAAGGTGAACCTTAAAATCTACACAAACACTAACATTTGTTTTATTTGTTTGGTAACAGGTAACACACTCGGGGAGAACCTTGAGGCAATTTGCCACGTTAAAGGGGCAGCACGGTTAGCGTAACACTGTTACAGCGCCAGTGACCGAGACCGGGGTTCAAATCCCACATGTCGGTAAGGAGTTTGTATGTTTATGTCTGCGTGGGTTTCCTCAGGGTGCTCCAGTTGCATCCCACCATTCAAAAGATACGGGGGGGTGTTGTAGGTTCATCGGGTGTAATTTGGCGGCACACATTCGAGGAGCCGAAATGGCCTATTACCGTGCTGTATGTCTAAATTTATAACTGTAAAGATGGTATATAAATTAAAGATAACTGGTTCAATTGCAGATTGGTTTTATTAATTTGTTACCACATAGGAAGTGGCCATTTGACCCAGGTCTCTATCAATCTCACCCTCCCACTTGTTTCCTCTATAAATTCCCATCAATTCCCCCAGATTTTACTAGTCAGCTACATGTGAAGGGGAATTTGCAGCATCCAAATAGGGATGTGAAAGGAAAACCTGAGCAGAGTCACATGGAGAATTATCAATCTGCACACAGGCAGCACCAGAGGTCAGGGTTGAATGCGGGTCTCTGGAGCTGTGAGGCAGTAGCACTACCCGCTGCCCCACTGTGCTGCCCTTGTTGGCACTGAGGATTCTTTTGCTCCATATTAAGTCAGATTCAACTGTACTTCAAGCTATTTTTGATCTTCGGGTTTTGGACAAGAGTTGTGTTGCTCTTCTGCAATCTTCAGCGGCGAAGAACCACGGATGGAGCGGAGGAAGCAATATTACTATGTCTGATGAGTACAAACCTACTGACTCACTGACACTGTTAAATCCTGAGGCAGCAGAACTGTTAATCCAGTCACTTCACAGCACTCGATCTTGAATCCAATCCAAACTACGCAGAGTAAAAATCAATCAGCCAAGGATGAATGAACTGAAGACCTTCCAAATCAAATTTGCTTTTCCCTTTGTGGAAGCCCATATCACAGATAAGAATAAACTGGTGCTGTCTTCAGGTGGGAAGGCTGTGGTAGAGGTGTCGGGAGCTCTGGTCCGTGGGTGGCCAGGGGTGGATGGTAAGTCCGCATTCGAGGCATCGGAGCTTTGATGGGCGGGCGGCCAACGCGAGAAAAACTAGGGCCAACTTTTACACCCAGTATATGTAAAACACCAGATTTTGGGGCCAAAAATAGGTGGGGCGGGGTTGACTTTTACATGGCATTGACTTTTACGCGAGTATATCCTACACCCCTGAGCATAAAGCCCTGTAAAAGGTAGCGGACGCAGCTCATGGCTTTGCGGGTAAAACCCTCCCCACCATCGAGAACATCTACAGGGAACACTGCCTTCGGAGAGCAGCCGCAATCATCAAGGATCGACACGCTCTGTTCTCCCTGCTGCCATCAGGAAAAAGGTGTAGGGGCCACAAGGCTCACCCCACCAGGTTCAGGAACAGCTGTTACCCCTCCACCATCAGACTCCTCAACAACAGATTCAATCAGGGACTCGTTTAAGGACTCTTACTTGTGCACTTTATTGATTGTTTTCCTCTCTGGATTGCACAGTCAGTTTGTTTACATTTCATTATTTGTTTACATGTGTACGTTGCGTCCAGTTTTTTTTTTGCACTCCCAATGGTAATCCTGCCTGAACCGCAGGAAAAAGAATCTCAGAGTTCTATGTCACACATGTCAAACTCTGGCCCGCGGGCCAAATTTGGCCCGCAAGATCATTTCAAAAATTTATTAGAGGTGGCCCGCTGGCCGCCGCGCCAGTATAGCGCATGCACAGTAATACAACAAATCTCAGAATGCATTGGCGTCAGCCCGCTAATCGCCCCCACCTCCTCTGTTTACATTGCAGGGTCTCACCGTGGACTCTGGTTTTGGGGCCTGGCCGGTGTCAGGGGAAGCCAAGGCCGCTTCCCAGCGCCCGGAACCGGAGGCCTCGGGCCTGACCTCGCCAAGACTGTTGCCCACTCCCCCTCCCTGCCGCAGGCCGACCCGTGACTCACGGTGACGGGGCCGCTGATCTGCCGAGATGCCATCCTGCAGCGAGAGCCGATGCCCCCGCACTGTCGTTGTCCAACCCGATCGCCCGCAAACCCCGATCGCCCGCAAACCCCGCCCTCCCGCACACAGGCCTGAGTAAGTATTATGAACTTTAATCTCAGGATAAAACGATCTTCCAATAGTTTCATGTCACAGTGATAAATATATTCCTAGTTAAAAATGGTCCTTCACCTGGATACAAGCTCATTAGGCATAAAACTTGAAAAGTGTGTAAATCAAAGGATATCTGTACCAATGGAAAAAGGGCATGGCAAATCACCCTGCTAGAGTTCATGCCCACAATCAGTCACCCATTTGATTGTTTCAGGAATCATGTTATTCTCCCACATTCTCAATAGCCCTCAGATTTTACTATTCCACAGCACACTAGCAACATTTGACAAATCCTCTATAGAGAAATATTATTTATTGAATATTTTATTTCTCATTTGTTAATGCTTCTGGAAAGAGTTTTTTAATAAGAAAAAGTTTAACATTACATATGTTGAAAGAAGAGAAAACATGCAGATGTTGTTGAAAATTTTCAATAAATATTTAGTTCGGCCCTCGACTTAGTCCAAGTTTTTAATTTTGGCCCTCCGTGAATTTGAGTTTGACACCCCTGACCTATTTTGTAATCCACTGAAAATTTTGATACAAAGCCATTTATTCCATAATCAAATTTGATCCTGGCCTCAGGAGCTATCTGTGTGGAGTTGGCAAGTTCTCCCTCTGACCGCGTGGGTTCCCCCCCACCCCCACCCCCAAGATGGGTCCTCCATTTCCTCCCACATCCCAAAGATGTGTGGGTTAATTGGCTGCTAGTTGTGTAAGGGCTGAAAGGATCATAGGAGAAATGATGGGCACGTGAAAGAGAATAGGTTGGACTGTTGGGTGTGCTTTGAGAGCCACATGGAGTCGATGGGCTGAATGGCCCCCTTGTGTGTCATTAGTAAATGTGAAACATTTTAGAACACCTCAGAGGTTAAACATTAGTTTTATTTACATTGGTGCTTCTAGTGCCTATGGTAACTTGACGATTTATGTTAGAGTTGTGAGAAACATAAGTACCTTCACAGATTTCGCTCGAGACAAAAATTGAGAACAAAGAACATTTATTGTACAACAGTGCAAATTTGGGTGCTTCCCCTTACCCTGGGAATACACACACATACTGGGGTTCACCCAACTTTTATATAGTTCATTTCAGTGTAGAGGTACCCTCCCCCCCCCCCTAACATTCTTCTTCTGCCTCCTGGATTGGTTTGGCATTTGGTAATTCTGTCTGCCTAAGTACAGTTTCAGTTTCTGTAAACTTGAAAGACCATGGGGTATCCTGTCTGGGTACTATCATGTCATTGTCCTTATTCATGAATCTGCCTTTGTCCTTATTCACACCTCTCAACCCCCAGGACTTATCTATATGGTAGAACCTGCTAATTCTTTCTATCACTATAAGACCTTGGAAGACTACACAAAAGAGTCTGGAAAAACAACCAACTGAAAAACCTCACAAAGATTAGCGTATACAGAGCTGTTGTCATACCCACACTCCTGTTCGGCTCCGAATCATGGGTCCTCTACCGGCATCACCTACGGCTCCTCAAACGCTTCCACCAGTGTTGTCTCCGCTCCATCCTCAACATTCATTGGAGCGACTTCATCACCAACATCGAAGTACTCGAGACGGCAGAGGCCGACAGCATCGAATCCACGCTGCTGAGGATCCAACTGCGCTGGGTAGGTCACATCTCCAGAATGGAGGACCATCGCCTTCCCAAGATCGTGTTATATGGCGAGCTCTCCACTGGCCACCGTGACAGAGGTGCACCAAAGAAGAGGTACATGGACTGCCTAAAGAAATCTCTTGGTGCCTGCCACATTGACCACCGCCAGTGAGCTGATATCGCCTCAAACTGTGAATCTTGGCGCCTCACAGTTCGGCGGGCAGCAACCTCCTTTGAAGAAGACCGCAGAGCCCACCTCACTGACAAAAGACAAAGGAGGAAAAACCCAACACCCAACCCCAACCAACCAATTTTCCCTTGCAACCGCTGCAACCGTGTCTGCCTGTCCCGCATCGGACTTGTCAGCCACAAACGAGCCTGCAGCTGACGTGGACATTACCCCTCCATAAATCTTCGTCCGCGAAGCCAAGCCAAAGAAAGAAGAATAAGACCTTTCTTCTATTGTACTTGCGTAACCCTTCCTCACACTCTTATTGGAATTCATCCCTACTCAGCACTTATTTAACTTCCTCTAGTCCAGTCCAGTATTCCTTATTTAATTCATACTAGCTTTACTTCCTATATTCTATTATCTCTCACAATCCACACTTTTCATTAGCTACGCTTAGTAAATTCTCAACTGGAAGCTTGGTCTTTTTCCCAGCGAGTCAGCAAACGAACTGCAATCTCAACATCATCAGACGGAGTTTGGGAAACATACATCCTTTGAGTTGTAGTGATCTGACGAAGGGTCTGTTGAATTAAACACTGCACACAAGTCATTAGGCAGGGAAGTATCATGATGGCTAAAATAATGAGTTCAACTGCTATAAGTCACCAGTAAAAAGTTCAACCGCCTGACCATTGTTACCGTTGCCATCAATTGATCTTCCACAAACGCCGCCCTCAGCTGCCAACAAGTAATCAAGAGCCAGGCGGTTTTGATAAGCTGTAGCTCATATCTGTCGTTGTTCTTCAGCCAATAAATCCAAGGCCATCGCTGTCTGTTTGGTGATAATCTCCAAAACTGCCTGGAGTCTGATTAAATGGTTTTAAAAGCCAAACAGCTGTGGTACTCTGGAGCAGCTTGAGCCGTTTACAACTGGAATCCCCCTTATAGTGAAGGCCTTTAGCCTTCCGAATGTATTTGTGACCCAAAGGATGATTTCCAAGATGCCAAGTTGGTGGGGGCGGGGTTTATCATTACCTAACCTGTGAGTAGCAGCTTGTCTGCGAGCATTAGCATATATACCCCCTTTATCCCTACTCCAGGTATAGCCCTGACTAATCTTCTGCCTATCATTTTCCCACCATCTTCTTTGTACCATATTTTTAGCACTCATCTCTTTAATATCTGTCGAGGCCAGGACGCAAACCCAATCCACTCCCCTGGGGCAGTTCTGTTTCCCTGGTCCATGTTGGGATCCTAAATTAAACCATACTAAATAAGGTACCCCACTATGAATACACTCTATACCTGTCCCCTGTCTGCATTCTAAAGGTAAACTTGTCCATTTCGCAAAGTAATTATCACTTCTGCTGCCCCTATTCCAGGAGGACTTAATACATTGTGTACAATTGGGTGGTTTCCCAAAAATTGGGAACCAGCAGAAAAACAATACAGCAAATAACAAAAATAACATTACAGCACTTTTTCCCAGCTTAGCGTAACTTTCAGACCAGAAGGATGCGAGACTGCACACCAGGTGGAGGGTATATTATCAACGTCTTTAGTTCGTGGATTAGCTTGTTTAATGCGTTGTATGTGAGTCCACTTCTTTTCTTTTGTTCGCACTGCAGTGTCTGTAATCAGAAGTACACAATAAGGGCCATCCCATATCGGTTTTAGTTTATGGTCTTGCCACGCTTTTACATATACCCAATCACCAGGTTTAACAGATTGAATAGGATAGTCCAGGGGTGGGTTTTGAGCTAATAAACCCTTCTGTCTTAAGTCATACAGAGAAGTAGAAAGTCCCTGTAAATATTTAGATATGTACTGGTCATTAGCCTCAGGGATAGGGGTATCAGTGTGGAATCCCATGTAAGGAAGACCAAAAATCATTTCATATGGTGAGACAGCAAGGTCCTTACGAGGAGCTGTGCCAGTCCTAATTAAAGCTAAGGGTAAGCATTTAATCCAGGAGAGGCCAGTTTCCTCATGAAGTCGAGTGAGTTGATTTTTCAGGGTCTGATTCATCCGTTCAACATGGCCTGAACTCTGGGGGTGCCATGGGGTATGTAACTGCCAATCTATTCCCAAAATTTTACACACACCCTGGAGTACCTGAGAGGTAAAATGTGTACCTCGATCTGAGTCAATGGTTTGAATAATGCCATAATGCGGAATAACAAACTCTAGTAATATCCGGATAACGGTGCTAGCATGATCATTAGGGGTCGGGAAAGCCTCAACCCATCGAGTAAAATCATCCACCATCACCAGGAGGTATTTATAAGCCCCTGTCTTAGGTAATTCCGTGAAGTCAATCTGTATTCGTTGAAACGGGCATACGGCTATATCGCGACCGCCAGGCATTACCTGGCGCATGACTTTCTTATTCACTCGCTGACAGATTGAGCAACCCCGAGTACTTTGCTTGGCTATGGTGTATATTCCCGAGCAATTAAAGAACCGTTCAAAAGCATCAACAAGTGCCTGAGTTCCCCAGTGTGTCTGCTGGTGGAGCTGATCAATAATCTGACGAGCCAAGGCTTTGTTCAGTACTTGGCATCCCTCTGCCGTCCACCACAACCCATCGGCAGTTTGACGCATTCCCTGGTCTTTCATAAAAACCTCCTCTTCCCGTGAAAAGATGGGAGTCTTTTTAACCTCATGTGGGGTGGGGAGTAACAGCTGCATGTCTATTTTTCCTGTGAGTGCAGCCTATTTGGCAGCTTCATCTGCCCGTTTGTTCCCCTGTGCTTCAGGACTGTCAATAATTTGATGGCCCCGTACATGAACTACAGCTATCTCCTCAGGTAACATAAGAGCATCTAAGGATTGAACAATTAAGTTTTCATGGATCAACTTTTGTCCTTTCCCAGTTATCATTCCCCGCTCTTTCCAAATCTTTCCAAAGGTGTGCACTACACCAAAAGCATACTTTGAGTCGGTATAGATTGTGCCCACCTTTCCCTCTAAACCCTGGAGAGCTCTACAGAGGGCATATAATTCACAGGATTGTGCCGACCAATGACCGGGAAGACGACTGGCTTCAATCACAACTCCTTCATTCCCATCCACTGCACTATACCCGCTATACCGAATGCCGTCAATGCAGCGGGAAGATCCATCAATAAACCATCTTTCACCCTCCAGTAAACGTTCATCACTTAAATCATCTCTAATTTTTGTCTGTAAATCTATCACTTCTAAACATACATGCCAAGAAGGCGGCTGGATTCTGTTCTTTGTTTATAATCAGTGTCAAATCATCCCTATCCATAAGAATCGCTTCATACTTTAAAATTCTAGAATCAGTAAGCCACCTTCTGGTACGTTAAAATTGGGGTATTAAAAGGTGACATACAAGGTTCAAGTATACCATCTTTCACCAATTGGTCAATTACTGGCTGCAGCCCCTTTCGGCCAGCCATAGGAATTGGATACTGTTTTCGTCTAATTACTTGGTCAGGGTCTTTTAAAGTAACTTGCAGGGGAGGAACATCTAACCCTCTTCTATTACCTCTTTTTGCCCATACTCTAGGATTTATTCATTCCCGATCCTCCTCTGTTAGTACATAAAATTGAACCCCGATACCTGATCCCTGTGGTCTGGTACCGATAGCCAATTGGTCCTGTAATTCTCGTCCCAACAAGCAAACTCCAGCTTGGGGAACTAGTAAAATATCCTCTGTTATTATCTTTTCTCCCATTTGTATCCTTACATTCTTTAGTATAGGGACCGTAAAATCTCGTCCTCCCACTCCCGAAATCATCACTGTCCCTTCTGTTTTAACACCCTCGGGGCATTGTAAAATACTAGACCGGGCTGCCCCAGAATCTACTAGAAAAGTCATCTCATCACCGTGGGGTCCTCTGCTTAAATTTACCAATGGTTCTCCGTGCAGCCCCACGGTGTGTATTGACTGAGAACCGAGACCCCCCCTATTCATAATCTGCCTCCATCAATGCATAAGATCATGTCTCCCTGGCTCGCATTGGGCATTCCCTCTTAAAGTGTCTCTCCTTTTTACAATAATAGCAAACTAATGCTCCTGTTCCCAATTTCTTCCAGGGTCTCCACGGGGTCCCGGGAATGGTCGTCGTCCCTGGAATTCTCCTCTACCCTGCCTCTGCTGCTGGTCTCTACTTCCCCACTCCTGGCGCTCCTCCCAACGTCTGGGAGCTGGCACACAGCTCCTAACATTTCCCTGCTGTCCCTCCACAACTTCCTTGACTGCCAAAGGTTCTGCCCTTCCTTCCCGAAGGGTCTCACACTGTTCTGAATGACCCTCATAATCAAAGTCTCCTCCCTCTCGTGTCAATTGAGGCGGTAATCTTGTACTCTGTGAGCGGGTCATCATACCACCCCTACTTTCTTTTTCTTTCTCTAACTGTGGAGGAGGAGGGGAAGGTAAAGAAGGGTAAAGCATAGGTGAGAGGGGGGAGATAAGAGCCGGCACAGGGGGAACATAAGGTGGAGGAAGGGAATGTAACACATCCCATCCTTGTATTTCAGGGGCAGAAGGTTCCTCATCCTTCTTGTTCTTACATTCCTTTTCGTTCAAAATCATTTGATCCAACGATCCACTGAGCCAACAGGCTGCATATTCTCTGCTCTCGGTATTACCTCCTTGATTTTGGTAGAGCCAGATGTTCAATGCCTGACACATCCAGTCCTCGTCGGGTCCGAACTTTGGCCAATATACCGAACTCCCTTTTATCGGATTCTTAACCCATTCCCGACAGCAATACCTGACCATGGTCTGTTTATCTTTCCCACGGGTTTTCCCCGCACCCCAATCAGATAACATTAATCCTAACGGACTATGTTTAGGTATCTGATCTTCCCGTCCTTCTCCAGGACTGTTTCCCTTGCTACTTACTCCTCCCATACTAGCAGGTAAATAAAATTCCTCTTACCGGGATTCAGTTGCTATTCCTAGCGCGCTTCCTTAACGTTCTCCCGTCGTTTGTTCACAATGCCTCTTCTCGGATATCACTCGCTTCGTCCACTGACCAGTCACCCGTCGTCCGGGAGTCCAGCTGAATCAGCCGGGGTGCACCTACCCCCGTCGTCGGGCACTTGGTCAGTGGAGGGAGTGGGATCCCGGACGAGCCCCCATTTGTGAGAAACAGAAGTACCTTCACAGATTTCGATCGAGACAAAAATTGAGAACAAAGAACATTTATTATACAACAATGCAAAGTTGGGTGCTTCCCCTTACCCTGGGAATACACACACATACTGGGGCTCACCCAACTTTTATACAGTTCATTTCAGTATAGAGGTACCCTCCCCCCCCCCCCCCCCAACATTGGATTGGTTTGGCATTTGGTAATTCTGTCTGCCTAAGTGCAGTTTCTGTAAACTTGAAAGACCATGGGGTATCCTGTCTGGGTCCCATCATGTCATTGTCCTTATTCATGAATCTGCCTTTGCCCTTATTCACACATGTCAACCCCCAGGACTTACTAATTCTAAGAACTTGCTAAATCTTTCTATCACTATAAGACCCTTATTCTATACTTGCGTATCCCTTCCTCACACTCTTATCGAAATTCATCCCTACTCAGCACTTACTTAACTTCCTCTAGTCCAGTCCAGTATTCTTTATTTCATTCATACTAGCTTTACTTCCTATATTCTATTATCTCTCACAGAATCCACATGATTAACTGATTAGACACTAATGTGGACTGGTGCCTGTTGTAATTGGCCACTGTTCAAGTAACTGGAATCACACCATTATCATCCATTATCTGCTCATATACATCAGGCATCAAGTTAACTTGGCACTCCTTCAGCACTGTGCGTCAAGTGCACAGTGTGTACCAAACTCATTTGACAAATTCCTTTTGAACTAGTTGTAAATTACTTACAAGGCTACTCTTTCTGCTTAATTTCAGATTTCCAATGTCTTCGGTGTTTTCGTTTTGCAACATTAAAGGACGTCTCGTGCTGTTAATCATGAAGTGTCAGATAGAAGTGATGATTGTGCGGGTCTTGGTACGAGACAGAGTGAAATAAGTCAATTGATTTTTTTAAACACTCCTGAGATTTGACTCAACCAGATCTTAATGCAGGAGCAACGCGTTTAAAGTATCGTCAGCTTTCACAGAGGCTTCCTGATGCTCCCACTTGTGAGAGATAAGTAAAACTGATATAAAAATATGAAGATGAAGAAACTAGTATGGATATCGACAACGAGATAGACAACGACTCGCCAAGGCAAATAGCGCCTTTGGAAGACTACACAAAAGAGTCTGGAAAAACAACCAACTGAAAAACCTCACAAAGATAAGCGTATACAGAGCCGTTGTCATACCCACACTCCTGTTCGGCTCCGAATCATGGGTCCTCTACCGGCATCACCTACGGCTCCTCAAATGCTTCCACCAGTGTTGTCTCCGCTCCATCCTCAACATTCATTGGAGCGACTTCATCACCAACATCGAAGTACTCGAGACGGCAGAGGCCGACAGCATCGAATCCACGCTGCTGAGGATCCAACTGCGCTGGGTAGGTCACATCTCCAGAATGGAGGACCATCGCCTTCCCAAGATCGTGTTATATGGCGAGCTCTCCACTGGCCACCGTGACAGAGGTGCACCAAAGAAGAGGTACAAGGACTGCCTAAAGAAATCTCTTGGTGCCTGCCACATTGACCACCGCCAGTGAGCTGATATCGCCTCAAACCGTGCATCTTGGCACCTCACAGTTCAGCGGGCAGCAACTTCCTTTGAAGAAGACCGCAGAGCCCACCTCACTGACAAAAGACAAAGGAGGAAAAACCCAACACCCATCCCCAACCAACCAATTTTCCCCTGCAACCGCTGCAACCGTGTCTGCCTGTCCCGCATCGGACTTGTCAGCCACAAATGAGCCTGCAGCTGACGTGGACATTTACCCCCTCCATAAATCTTCGTCCGCGAAGCCAAGCCAAAGAAAGCCAATATGAATAGGATAAGGATAGATAATAGAATGTAGGAAGTAAAGTTAGTCTGAATAAGATAAGGGTCTTCTAGCCTTAGACAGAATTAGCAAGTTCTGCATATAAGAAGTTAGTAGCCCTGAGAGCCGGGAAGGTGTGAATAAGGACAAAGGCAGGTTTGTGAATAAGGACAATAAGGACAATGACATGATGGGACACCGACAGGATACCCCCTGGTCCTCCAAGTTCACAGAAACAGCACGTAGACCGACAGGATTGCCTAATGCCAAACTCATCCAGGAGGCAGAAGAATGTAAGGGGGAGGGTATTTCTATACTGAAATCAACTGTATAAAAGTTGGGAGAGCCCTAGTGTGTGTGTGTATACCCAGGGTAAGGGGAAAGCACCCAACTTTGCATTGTTCTATAATAAATGTTCTTTGTTCTCAATTTTTGTCTCAAGCAATTTCTGTGAAGGTACTTCTGTTTCTAACACACTCATTGTGGGAGCTGAACCTCTGCCTCGATGCCACATTCCCATTTACTTCATAGCATAGTTTCCCTACTCTTCTCAGACAGACCGGGATCCCATTTGTTACTCTCACTTCAAATTTATTTGGATCACTGAAACATTTATCATCATACTGGGTAACATCTAACAAATATGAATAAAATTGTTGGTATTTGAATGATATCTAATAGTGCAGAAAACCGGCCAACCAATAACCACAGACATGTCTGTCCATGGTCTCATGTATGGCCAGACTGAGACCACCCGCAAGTTAGAGAAACAACACTTCATCTTCCATCTGGATACCCTCCAACCAGATGGCATTAACAGCAACTTCTCTTGTTTCTGTTAAACCACTTCCCCCCCCCCACCACCATCTGCACCCCCATCTACTTTCCTTTAGTTCTCTCTCTCTCTCTCTCTCTCTCTCTCTCTCTCTCTCTCTCCCTTTTCCTTCTGTCTCCTTTCCCAGAGCCAAAATCAATTCTCACCTCTCCTCTTATCATATCCAATGAACACCTTTTGTTGGCCTGGATTTCTCCCCTAGCCAGTTTTCAGTCTTTGGAAAGAGATGTAGGTGCCACAAGACCCATAGCACCGGGTTCAGGAACAGCTGCTCCCCCTCCACCATCAGACTCCTCAACGACAAACTCAGTCAGGGACTCATTCAAGGACTTGTGCACTTTATTGATTTTTTTTCCCTCTCTGTATTGCACAGTCAGTTTGTTTACATTTCTTTATTTGTTTACAGGTGTACGTTGTGTACAGTTTATTTTTTTGCACTACCAATAAGTGGTAATTCTGCCGCACCCACAGGAAAAGGATCTCAGGGTTGGATGTGATGACATGGATGTTCCCTGACAATAAATTTGAATCTGAATCTTTATTCAGAAGCCTTCCTGTTTTTTGCTTATTCCTCGAAGAAGGGCTCACTACAGGAATGTGAGAGATAATGGAATATGGGAACTTAATCAATTGCTAAATAGAAATGAATTAGGATGGGGTGAAGGGATAATGGGATAAGGGAAGTCAAGCAAGTGCTAAATAGGAATGAATTATGATGGGTTGAATAGTGGAATAGAATAGAGTGTGAAGAAGGGTTAAGTAAGTATAATAGAATAGGGGTCTTATAGCAAATAGATAGATATAGCAAGTCCTGGGGGTTGAGATTTATGAATAAAAACAAAGACATGACACTTCCTGGTAAACAAGTGTACACACAGAAAGGCACACAAACTGCACTTAGGCAGAATTACCTAATGCCAAACCAATCCAGGAGGCAGAAGAATGTTAAGGGGGGAGGTACCTCTGTACTGAAATAGAATGTATAAAAAGTTGGGTAAGCCCCAGTACGTGTGTGTATTCCCAGGGTAAGTGAAATCTGTGAAGGCACCTCTGCTTCTCACAGGAAGGATATCAATAAGATAGAAAGAGTCCAGAGAAGATTTACTAGGATGTGGCCTGGACTTCAGGGACTAAGTTACAGGGAAAGGCTAAACAGATTAGGGCCTTATTCCCTGGAGTGTAGAAGAATGAGAGGAGATTTGATAAGGGATTTAAAATTATGAGGGGGATAGACAGAGTAAATGTAGGCCGGCTTTTTCCACTGAGGGGAGGTTTAACACAAACCAGAGGACATGGGTTAAGGGTGAAAGGGGAAATATTTAGGGGGAACGTGAGGGGAAACTTCTTCACACAGAGAGCGGTGGGGGAGTGGAATAAGCTGCCAGCTGAAGTGGTGAATGAGGGCTCATTTTTAACATTTAAGAAGAATTTGGACAGGTGCATCGATGGGAGAGATATGGAGGGTTACGGGCTGGGTGCAGGACTAGGAAAAAAAATGGTTCGGCACAGACTAGAGGGGCTGAGGTGGCCTGTTTCTGTGCTGCAGTGTTCTATGGTTCTAAGGCTCAAGCCCAAAATATCGATAATATATCTTGATCTCTTATGGTTGCTGCGAGACAGGCTGAGTTCCTCCAGCATTTCTGTGTGCTTTTACCACCAAAATCCTGAGCATGCCAGATGATTGGAATTTTTACTGTAAATGGTTGACAAGTTCTGGCCACACCCTCCCACCCAGTCAGACTGTGATACCAGAGGCTGTTCCTCCTCTGGAGTTTGAAGCCACTTCTGGGACCCTCCTGTTTGTCACGACTCCAAACATAAAAGGAGGCGACATAATGTCGTCGGAATGTTCCTCTCTGCTTCCCACTTGTAAGTCATAGTGGCTTCACTGCTCAGGGTTAAAGTGACAGTGGGATCACAGCTCCCCGAGTTGCCAACTCAAGTACATAGCTGGCTCTGGAAGGTCCACACAGGGGATGAGAATTCCCCAGTCGGTAGACATCACAGGCAAAACCCTCCCCACCACTGAGAACATCTACGGGGAATGCTGCCGTTGGAGAACAGCAGCAATCATCACTGATCCACACCACCCAGCACCCGCTCTGTTCTCGCTGCTGCCATCAGGAAAGAGGTGTAGAGGCCACAAGACTCACACCACCAGGTTCAAGAACAGCTGCTCCCCCATACTCCTCAACGACAAACTTAATCAGGGACTCATTTAAGGACTCTTACTTGTGTACTTTATGGATTTTTTTCGTCTCTGTATTGTACAGTTTATTTACACTTCTTTATTTCTTTACATATGTACAGTGTGTACAGTTTTTTGTAATTCAGGAAAAGGAATCTCAGGGATGTATGTGATGTCATGTATGTACTCGGACAATAATTATGAAATCTGAGGTCACGCAGTCAATTTTAACCAGAGTTCCCCTCTGTCCCACCACTCCACTCTCTTCCCACCCCCAATTCAACTCCCTTTCTTTCTGACTCTTCCCAGTCAACGCTTTTGAATCACACTAAAGACACTGACATCATCCTTTCTCAGAATTTCGTAATTGGCTTCAGCCCATCTGAGGTTCCTGCAGGGTGTGACACAATGGCTTGTCTGTCCCTTGCTCGAATCTATTGATTCAGATCAAGGGATCTGAAAATGCAGCCTTCCTAAGAATTGTGTCTTTGCATAAAGGAGGGCTTTGTCTCTGGTCTATAACCACCCCACCCTCCCCCTCCCTCCCGCTCTCTCTGTAAAAACACACAGTAAATGCTGGAAGAACTCAGCCAAATTCACAAAGGTAAAGATATATTACCGATGTTTCGGGCCTGAACCCTTCTTCAAGGTATAAACAAAAAACATGCTTTTTAAAAAAATAATGCTTTTTGCCCTCTCCATGCCCTCTTCACTCACTATCATCAGGAGGAAGGTACAGGAGCCTGAAGACAAGCACTCAGTGGCACAAGGACAGCTTCTTCCCCTCCATCATCAGATTCCTGAATGGACAATGAACCATAGACACTGCCTCACTTTGTCTTTTTCTTGCATTATTTTTTATTTATGTTTGAAGGAGGTTTATATGAATGTTTGCTCTGTGACGCTGCTGTAAAACAACAAATTTTGTGACTTGTTCATGATAATAAGTTCTGGTTCTACGTTGAAGAAGGGCTCAGGCCTGAAACGTTGGGTATTTATCTTTACCTCCTATGGACGCTGCGAGACCGGCTGAGTTCCTCCAGCGTTTACTGTATGTTTTTTACTACAATCACAGTGTCTCCAGACTTCTAATGTTTCACTCTCTCTCTCTCAACAGCTAGCTCTGAGTTGTCAAGGCAACAAAAGGAGAAGTGTTGTTACAAGAGCAAATGCAGATGGGAAGGATGATTGTTTGGAGAAGGGATTTTTGAGAGGAATTTCTAATTGGGGCCAGGGTTGGAGCCTGTGTACAGAGACTGAGAAAATGTGTATGGGTCTGAGGAGTGTGTTGGTGGAGAAATGCGTACTTTTTAATATCTAAAAGGACATGTATGCAATTTTCACAGAAATAATGATGAGACCTAAATCAATAAATCAATCAAATTGCAAGCCAGTTAAAAAAAATTCTATTGAGGTGTCATATGATTTAAAAAATGCAACAGGTTGCATTTGACACGGTCTGCCTCATGGCAGGCGAATTCAGACGGAAAAGATTCAGTGGGATCCAAGGTGAATTCATTGTTTGGATTCAGAATTGGCTTACTCATTGAAGACAGAGGGCACAGGACCGTGAAAAGTGGAGTTTTGCAGTTAAAATGACTTGGGTCAAAGTGCAGGTGGATGGGTTAGTGTTCAGAAAGTTCTTTTTATTACATGACATTTCATTGAACAGGGGTGTCAAACTCAAATTCACGGAGGGCCAAAATTAAAAACTTGGACTAAGTCGAGGGCCGAACTAAATATTTATTGAAAATTTTCAACAACATCTGCATGTTTTCTCTTCTTTCAACATATGTAATGTTAAACTTTTTCTTATTAAAATAAATGCTTAATAATAGTTTTGGATAAACTCTTTCCAGAAGCATTAACAAATGAAAAATAAAATATTCAATAAATAATATTTCTCTATAGAGGATTTGTCAAATGTTGCTAGTGTGCTGTGGAATAGTAAAATCTGAGGGCTATTGAGAATGTGGGAGAATAACATGATTCCTGAAACAATCAAATGGGTGACTGATTGTGGGCATGAACTCTAGCAGGGTTATTTGCCATGCCCTTTTTCCATTGGTACAGATATCCTTTGATTTACACACTTTTCAAGTTTTATGCCTAATGAGCTTGTATCCAGGTGCAGGACCATTTTTAACCAGGAATATATTTATCACTGTGACATGAAACTATTGGAAGATCGTTTTATCCTGAGATTAAAGTTCATAATACTTACTCAGGCCTGTGTGCGGGAGGGCGGGGTTTGCAGGCGATCGGGTTGGACAACGACAGTGCGGGGGCATCGGCTCTCGCTGCAGGGCGGCATCTCGGCGGATCAGCGGCCCTGTCACCGTGAGTCGCGGGTCAGCCTGTGGCAGGGAGGGGGAGTGGGCAACGGTCTTGGCGAGGTCAGGCCCCCCCTGAGTTTCTGCCGGACCCCCCTTGACCTGCTGAGTTTCTCCTGGACCCCCCCTTGACCCGGATCCCCCTTTGACCTGCTGAGTTTCTCCCGGACCCCCCTTGACCTGCTGAGTTTCTCCCGGACCCCCTCCCCTTGACCTTCTGAGTTTCTCCCGGACCCCTCCCCCTTGACCTGCTGAGTTCATCTCGGACCCCCCTTTGACCTGCTGAGTTTTTCACGGATCCCCCTTTGACCTGCTGAGTTTCTCCCGGATCCACCTTTGACATGCTGAGTTTCTCCTGGACCCCCCCTTGACCTGCTGAGTTTCTCCCGGACCTTCCTTGACCTGCTGAGTTTCTCCCGGACCCCCCTTGACCTGCTGAGTTTCTCCCGGATCCCCCTTTGACCTGCTGAGTTTCTCCTGGACCCCCCCTTGACCTGCTGAGTTTATCTCGGACCCCCCTTTGACCTGCTGAGTTTTTCCCGGATCCCCCTTTGACCTGCTGAGTTTCTCCCAGATCCCCCTTTGACCTGCTGAGTTTTTCCTGTATCCCCCTTTGACCTGCTGAGTTTCTCCCGGATCCCCCTTTGACCTGCTGAGTTTCTCCCGGACCCCCACTTGACCTGCTGAGTTTCTCCCGGACCTCCCTTGACTTGCTGAGTTTCTCCTGGACCCCCCTTGACCTGCTGAGTTTCTCCTGGACCCCCTTTTCTTTCCGTGCCGGTGTCCCAGGACCTTTCCAGGGCAGTCTCCGCGCTCAGGACCGCGCTGGGATCCCGGTCAGCGGTGGAGGAGCAGGTGAGCGCGGCTAATCCCGATCCAGCCCACGCCACTCCCGAGATTGGCGGGGGGTTCCACCCTACCTGCCCGACCAGCCTCGCTCTCCACGTGTACTCCGGGCACCCGCCGCTGGTCCGGTGGGAAGGCGCAGGGCATCGCCCGGCGGGGAGCCCCAATCTTCCCTCCGGCGTCCCGACTCCATTTGCAGCTCCAAGAAACGCTGTGCCACTGGGGTTGCGGGCGCTGGGAAGCGGCCTTGGCTTCCCCTGACACCGGCCAGGCCGCGCTGCGGAGGGGGGGTGGGCGGGGGGACACGACAGCGTGTTTATAAAACCACCCACCACTACTTTTCAAGGACCAGGATTTTTCTCTCTCTCTCTCACCCTGGGACACAGCGGTTACTGTGCATGCGCTACACTGGCGCGGCGGCCAGCGGGCCACCTCTAATACATTTTTGACTTGATCTTGCGGGCCAAATATAATTACATCGCCAAATTTGGCCCGCGAGCCAGAGTTTGACATGTGTGAAATAGGTGGTGGGGGGGGAGGGGTGCTGAAGACACAGAAAGGCTGCAGAGAGACTTGGATGGATGAGGGGAACGGGCAAAGTGATGGCAGATGAAATACAACAACATTGGGAAGTGTCCGGTCACACACTTTGGTAGAAGAAATAGACGGGCAGGTGATTGTTTAGATGGGGATAAAATTCAAAATTCCGAGGTGCAAAGGGACTGTGCAGAATCCCCTAAAGGTTGACCTCCAGGTTGAGTCGTTGGGGAAGAAGGCAAATGCAATGTTAGCACATTAGTTCTTAGTTACTTTGCTGTTCAATAAATCATGTTGAGAGAGCAGACTCACATTCATTTGTCAAATTCCTCCTCCCCTCGTCAGGCCTGATTCAGTTTTCAGACCTTAGTGTCAAATTTGACAATATCCAGTCATCCAACTGCAAACATAGTTGGAGTTGGTTTCCCAGTTTGCCTGCTACTCCACTGCTCTCTTGATTGCATGACACAAAAGGTCACATGAGAATATAGGAGCACGATTAGGTCCCTCAAACTTCCAACTCTTCAATATGATAACGAGCCTCAACAAAGGTCAGCCTTCAACACAATCATTCCCTCAGTGCTGGTCAACAAGGTCCAAACCCTGGGCCTCTCCAACCCCCTCTGCGACTGGATCCTTGATGACCTTATCGGAACACCACGGTCAGCGCAGGTCAGTAACAACATCTCCACCTCACTGACAATCAACGCAGGTGCCCCTCAAGGATGCGTGCTTAGCCCACTGATCTACTCACTCTACACCCATGACTGTGGCAGGCACAATTCCAATGTCGTCTACAGATTTGTTGATGATACCACAATTGTTGGCAGAATCACAGACGGCAATGTGGAAGCGTGCAGGAGGGAGGTAGATCAGCTGGTTGAGCGGTATCACAACAACAACCTTGGACTTAATGTTAGTAAAACCAAGGAGATGATTGTGGACTTCAGGAGGAAGTCAGGGAACACGACCCAGTCCTCATTGAGGGGTCAGCTGTGGAGCGGGTCAAGAACTTCAAATTCCTGGGTGTCAACATCATGAGGATCTGTCCTGGAGCCTCCATGCCAATGCAATCACAGAGAAGGCTATATTTTTTGAGGAGATTCGGGACGTAACCGAAGACTCTCGTAAACTTCTACAGGTGGACCATGGAGAGCATTCTGTCTGGTTGCATCACTGTTTGGTACGGAGGCACCAATGCACAGGACAAGAATAAACTACAGAGGGTTGTTAACTCGGCCTGCGACATCAAGGGCACCACACTTCACTCCATCAAGGATGTCTACATGAGGTGGTGTCTTAAAAAAGCAGTCTCTATCCTCAACGACCCCCCCCCCCCCCCACCCACCACCCAGGCCGTGCCCTCTTCACTCTGCTACCATTGGGGTAAAAGGTACAGGAGCCTGAAGACGTGCACTCAGCAGCACAACGATGGCTTCTTCCCCTCCGCCATCAGATTCCTGAATGTACAATGAACCACAGACACTGCCTCACTTTGACTTTTTCTTGCACTATTTTTATTTATATTTGAAATGTGGTTTATATCAATATTTGCACAGTGATGCTGCCGCAAAGCAACAAATTTTGTGACATGTTCGTGACAACAAGTCCCTCTGCACACTTCCCACTTCCTCAACACTATCTGCCCCTCTCCCCACCTTCATATCATCCACAAACTTGGCCACAAAGCCATTAATTCTGTCAACCTTGTCATTTACATCCAATGCAAAAATTAGTGAACCCAACACCGGCCCCTGCAGGACACCACTAGTCACTGGCAGCTGGCCAGAAAAGGCCCCCTTTATTCCCACACTTTGCCTTCTGTCAGTCAGCCAATGCTCTATCCAATCTCGTACCTTTCCCGGAATACCATACACTCCTATCTTGTTTAGCAGCCTCGTGTGTGACGCTATGTTAACAGGCTTCTTAAAATCCAAGTAAACGACATTCTCCAACTTTATTGGTTCTACATAGAAACATAGAAGATAGGAGCAGGAGTAGGTCATTCGACCCTTCGAGCTTGCTCCGCCATTCAACGAGATCATGAGGCAATATCTTAAAAAAGCAACCTCTATACTCAAGGACCCCACCCCCACCCCCAAGCTGGGTGCTCCAGTTTCCTCCCACATCCCAACGAGATCTGTTTGTTACTTCCTCAAAGAACTCAGACAGATATGTCAGGCAAGATCTCCCCTGAAGGAAACCGTGCTGACTTCTGCCCATTTTATCTTGTGCTTTCAAATACTCCGAAACCCCATCCTTAATTATGAATCATCAAACAGATGTTATTGGCTGTAACCTGCCTTGGGACATCCTGGGATTGTGATCGGGGTTACTTTTGGTAAGACCCAGCAGAGCGTCACTGTAGATTGTTTCTTTCTTTGTCTCCTTTGGATAGGGATTGGTTTAGGCTTCCTAATCCCTGCTGAAAATTGCAGCAAAGAACAGGATTGACCTTGGATGTTGAGTCATTTGCCCACATGCATCAAGGTATCTACAACAAGATCAGCTCCTTCTTTAAAAAAAAGTAAAACACGAAAGTCTGCAGAAGTAAAAACACGAGGCTGGAGAAACTAAACAGAGTCCTTTATGTAGCAAAGATAAAGAGACATCACCGACGTTTCAGGAGTGAGCCCTTCATCAAGGAAACTGCAGACCCCGTGGTTGAAGTAAACACAAAACGCTGGAGGAATTCAGCAGGTCAAACCGTGTCCTTATTATAGCCAAGGTAATCAGAATCAGAATCAAGACTTATTGTCATGAACAAGTTATGAAATTTGGGGTTTTGCGGCAGCGTCACAGAGCAAACATTCCTGTTATAACCATCTTACGACATTACTATAAAAAATAAAAATAATGGTGCATGAAAAATGCAGCGGTGTCTGTGGTTCATTGTCCATTCAGGAATCTGATGGCGGAGGGGAAGAAGCTGTCCTTGCGCCGCTGAATGCTTGTCTTTAGGCTTCTGTACCTTTTCCCCGATGGTAGCAGTGAAGAGGGCATGGCCCGGGTGGTGAGGGGTCCTTGAGGATAGAGGTTGCTTTTTTAAGATATTGCCTCATGTCGATGTCCTCGACAGGGTGAAGTCTGGTGCCCATGATGTTGCAGGCCGAGTTAACAATCCCCTGGAGTTTATTCCTGTCTGGAGAGTTGGCGCCTCCGTACCAGACCAGCCAGAATTCTCTCTACGGTCCACCTGTATAAGTTTACGAGAGTCTAAACATAACCAACGTTTTGGGCAGAAGCCCTTCACACGATGGTGATGTATCTCTATCTTTGCTACATAAAGAATACTGTCTGACCTGCTGAGTTTCTCCAGCATTGTGTTTCAACCCTTTAAATAGGTATGGGGAGGGGTCGGGGGTTGGGGGGGAGGGAAAATGACTGGAGGAGAGGGGTGGCATTCAATTAGTTGGGGGAGGAGAGGGTGCTGAGTGTGTGCAGTCCGATCCATGAGCTTTGAACATCAAGAGGACTGTGGAACCCCCACCGTGGGAGCATTCACGTTCTCTTTTGTTGAGAATCCACAGATCAAACAAGCTGACTCTGTAAAACGCCATCTGCCAGATTATCTAACTCCCTTACCATCCCCCTCAACAGCACTCATTGGAAATCCACAGTGAAGGTTCCTGACATGGAGGGGGTTGGGGGATTTGTTGGGTGACTATTGATGAATAGATCCTTGGTCAGAGAAAGCTGTGCTTTGTGGAGGAGATTTGTGGCAGTCTAACAGGGGTGATGAGCTCAGCTTCAGGCAGCAGAGTGAATTCAGCACTGGATCTGTGAATGTGTGTGTTCCCATGGGGCAGGCACTCAGTGGGGAGGATGGGAAGATTTTGCAGAGTGAATTGAAGGCCTTTGATGGTGAAAAAAAACCAAGAGAGGACAAAAATTGGCTCCTTAAGATCGGGTGAAAAAAAATTACATTGAAGTTCAAGAGGCGAATATGGTTTGGGGGAAAATCCACATCTTTGTGGCAGTATTTAAGCAGGTTCCCACCGCGCACCCTCCCACCCGTCCTATTTTTTGAGCGGGGGCGGTGGGGGGGGGGAATCTTTGCCTTTATGGAGCTGAGTGACTTGAAAGTAATGATGTATTGTGTGAGAAGCACAGGTGCCTTCACAGATTTCACTCGAGACAAAAATTGAAAACAAAGAACATTTATTATACTATTACAACAATGCAAAGTTGGGTGCTTCCCCTTACCCTGGGAATACACACTGATACTGGGGCTTACCCAACTTTTTATACATTTCATTTCAGTACAGAGGTACCTTCCCCCTTAACATTCTTCTGCCTCCTGGATTGGTTTAGCATTAGGTAATTCTGTCTACATGTATTCTAACTTCTTATCAGTTTCTGTGTCTTCCTGCAAACTTGTTTACCAGGAAATATCATGTCTTTGTTCTTTACTCATTAATCAACCCCCAAGACTTGCTAAATCTATCTACTTGCTATCCTGTTTTGAAGACCCCTATTTTATTATACTTGTTTAAACCTTCCTCACTTTCCATGATCCCTTCACCCTGATTTAACCCATCATACTTTATTCTTAATTAGCACTTACTTGACTCCTCACATTCCAGTATCCCTTACATATTGTGTCAGCATGAGACTGATGGATGGAACGTTTGGAAGGGGAAGTGGAGAAATACTCGAAAGGAAAATAAAATTACACTGCTTCAGGGAATTGGGACTAATTTAATAACTCTTTCAATGGCCTGAACAGCATCCCTTTCTGCATCGTATTAGCCTGCAGCTCCAGGACTCTGTCTGGTTTGGAGTCTACCCATATTTATATAGAGGACAGATACATCTTCCCAACTCATCCTCAGCCTCCAATCTACAATGAACACTCTGTTGGATCTGACCGAAAGTAGCATTCAAGTGACGGTGACAAGTTTAGGGATTATCAGAATCAGACTTTGTTGCCATAAGCAAGTCACAAAATTTGTTGTTTTGTGGCAGCATCACAGGGCAAACATTTCTCTAAACCACCTTACAAAATAAATAAAAAATAGTGCACAAAAAGACAAAGTGAGGCCATGTCTATGGTTCATTCAGGAATCTGATGGCAGAGGGGAAGAAGCTGTCCTTGTGCCAATGAGTGCTCGTCTTCAGGCTCCTGTACCTTTTCCCCGGTGGTACCAGAGTGAAGAGGGCGTGCCCTGGGTGGTGGGGGGTCTTTGAGGATAGATGCTGCTTTCTTTAGACACCACATCTTGTAGATGTCCTTGATGGAGTGAAGTCTGGCTCCTGTGATGTCGCTGACCGAGTTCATAACCCTCTGGAGCGTTTTCCTGTCTTGAGCGTTGGCACCTCCGTACCAGACAGCGATGCAACCAGATCAAATGCTCTCCACTGTATGAGAGTCACCTGTATTCTGTGACAGACCAAATTCTTTTCTTTCTTTTTCAATCTTTTTTATTATTATTATAATTTATAAACACATACAGTTCAAAGAGATATAAAAAATACATAGTAAGTAATGAATTAATACAGAGATATTAAACAATAATATTACAGAATAAAAATATATCATAAAAAAAAATTTTAGATCAGTTTAGGGTGTGAACTATCTCTAAAAAAAAAGATATAATTAATAACAATATATGAAAAAAGAGAGAAAAAAAAACCCCAAAAAAGAAGAAAAAACAAATCTGAATTAAAAAAAACCAAAAAAAAACCTACAGATATAGCTAAACCACGCCGATCATTCCGATCTCATCTTACAGCCCAATTATCATACATAATCATAGAAAGAAAACAGAGCCAGATCAACTCACCACAAATGAAAATATTGAATAAATGGTCGCCAGGTTAACTCAAACTTAGAAGGGGATTCATAGACAGAGTTTCTAATTTTCTCTAAATTTAAACATAGTATAGTTTGGGTAAACCACTGGAAAACAGTGGGAGGATTAACCTCTTTCCAATTCAATAGTATAGATCTTCTAGCCATTAGTGTAAGAAAAGCAATCATACGATCCGCAGGAAGAGATAAATAAGTCAAATCTATCATAGGTAATCCAAAAATTGCAGTAATGGGATGTGGTTGTAAATCAATATTCAAAACAGTAGATATAATGGAAAAAATTTCCTTCCAATAATTCTGTAAAGAGGGACAGGACCAAAACATATGTGTAAGGGAAGCTATTTCCAATTGACATTTATCACATATAGGATCGATATGAGAATAAAAGCGATGGAGTTTATCTTTAGACATATGAGCTCTATGAACAACTTTAAACTGTATTAGTGAATGTTTTGCACATAGAGAAGAAGAGTTTACCAGTCGCAGAATTTTATTCCAATTTTCATTAGAAATATGAAGGTTGAGTTCTCTTTCCCAATCATTTTTAAACTTTTCAAGTCCCAGAATTTATTTTTGTAATTATATTATATAATTTAGATATCACACCTTTTAGAGGGAATTATCTAAAACAGTCGTAGTCTCCCGATTGGGAAAAGAGGGTAAAGTCAAAACTAAGAAACTCCTAATCTGCAAATATCGAAAGAAATGAGATCGAGGTAAATCATATTTCATGGATAATTGTTCAAATGACATGAAAGAGTTATCCAAGAATAAATCCGAAAAGCATGTTATACCTTTAACTTTCCAGAGTAAATAAGCTTGATCAATTAGAGAGGGATGAAAAAGGAAATTTAGTACAATAGGAGTTTCCAAGATAAAATGACTTAGGCCAAAAAATCTCCCGAATTGAAACCATATACGTAGTGTATGTTTAGCCATTGGATTATCAATTTGTTTATATAATTTAGTAAGAGTAAAAGGGAGAGCAGCTCCCAAAATAGAGCTAATTGAAAAATTTTGTATCGGTTTAATTTCTAAATTTACCCAATGGGGATTTAGAGATAATTCTGAATAATTCAACCAATACCTTAAGTAACTAATATTAATTGCCCAGTAATAAATTCTAAAATTGGGTAATGCCAACCCTCCCTCTAGTTTAGATTTCTGTAAATATTTTTTCCCCAATCTAGGATTCTTGTTTTGCCAGATATACGAGGACAATTTAGAATCGACCTTATCAAAAAAAGGTTTAGGAACAAAAATAGGTATAGCTTGGAATATATATAAAAATTTAGGTAAGATCATCATCTTAATAGCATTAATTCGGCCTATCATGGATAGGGATAATGGTGACCAATTGGTAAGTAAACTACCGATCAGGTCCAATAGAGGGAAAAAATTAGTCCTAAACAAATCTTTATGTTTTTTAGTAATCTTAATCCCTAAATATATAAAATGGACTCTAGCTATTTTAAAAGGTAAACTATCATTAAATAGGAACCCATCCATTAAAAGGGAATAATTCACTTTTATTTAAGTTCAGTTTATATCCCGAAAAATTACTAAATTGGGCTAATAAAGATAAAACTGTAGGAATAGAATTTTCAGGATTGGAAATATATAACAATAAATCATCTGCATATAGTGATACTTTATGAATATCCCTGCAACGAATAATACCAGTAATATTGGGTGCTTCTCTGATAGCAATTGCCAAAGGTTCTAAAGCTAAGTTAAATAATAAAGGGCTAAGGGGGCACCCTTGCCTGGTGCCCCGAAATAATCGAAAATATGGCGATTTTTATACATCCTTATATAGTACAGAATCCCCTCAAGACCTTAGTAATATGTTTAATTTTTTAGAACATTTGAAACTCCCAAAAGTATTACCTCAAGATAACTTAGAATTAAGTAAACCCCTTACAGATTCGGAGATCAATAATACTATTTTCTCACTGAACTCGGGGAAAGCACCAGGTCCCGATGGATATTCTGTGGAATTTTATAAAGCTTTTTCTTCTACTCTCTCTCCCTGGCTGATTAAGATGTTTGATGAATCTATCACATTGGGTAAACTACCACAATCATTTTACAGAGCTACGATTTCTCTAATCTTGAAAAAAAATAAAGACCCAACCGAATGTTCTTCTTATAGACCTATTTCTTTGTTGAATGTTGATTCTAAGATCTTCTCTAAAATTCTAGCGACAAGGCTAGAGAAGATATTACCATATATTATCTCTGAAGACCAGACTGGATTCATTAAAAATCGTTATTCCTCCTTTAATATTAGAAGATTGATGAATATTATTTACACTCCTTCACATAAGTCTTCAGAATGTGTTATTTCACTAGATGCTGAGAAGGCCTTCGATAGAGTAGAATGGCCTTATTTATTTACAGTTCTTGAAAAATTTAATTTTAGTCCGATATTTATATCTTGGATTAAACTTCTTTATAATTCCCCAGTTGCCTTGGTTTTTACTAATACCCAAAGATCGCCATATTTTTGACAGACCAAATTCACTCAAACTCCTCACAAAGTATAGTCGCTGGCAAGCCTTCTTTGTGATTGCATCGACATGGAGACTCCAGGACAGATCCTCAGAGATGTTGACACCTTGACTCTCCCCATTGCTGAGGACTAGTTTCATGTTCTCCTAATTTCCTCCTGAAGCCTACAGTCTTCTCCTTGGTTTTGCTAATGTTGAGCGCAACGTTGTTGTTGTAACACTACTTGATGAGCCGATCTATCTCCCTTTACACAGATTAGACAAAGCAATAAGATTAACCAAATGGAGCATGCAGTAATTTTGGGTCATAATTTTGGGTTTCCAACACACTGGAGAATCCCACCTTTGATAAAAAAGATACAAATTAACTACCAGAGCAGGCTCCTATCACCCAGTCCAACTACCAATAGCTGTTAAAGGAGCTGACAGTGGTTTATTTAAAAACCTTGTGACCACGGGGCCTGGTCCAAGATGCCGGTGCATGTGATTGGCAGCGGCCACGAGCACTACTTATATTAGCCATTGAACCTCTTGCAGAGATGATTAGATGAGATGTGTCTATTAAGGGATTAGAGTCAGTCATGAAGAACATAAAATTAGTCTATTTGCAGATGATGTATTGATTTATTTGACTGAACCTGAGTCCTCTTTGAGGCAACTACATCTTCAGTTAGAAGAATATGGACAAGTTTTGGGCTATAAGATAAATTGGGATAAAAGTGAAGTTATGTCATTTTACAAAAGGTAATTATACGATCTATGTCAATGGAATATTCAGTTTAAATGTGAAAACTGGGATCAAATATTTGGGGATTAGAACAGATAATCATTTGAAGAACTTATTTAAATTGAACTATCTAACTTTGCTTCATAATGTTGAAGAGGATTTTAAAAAGTGGATGATGTTACCTATTACCTTAATAGGGAGAGTTCATTGTATAAAGATGAACATTTTCCCACCTATTGCCTCAATATTATTACAATGTATAAAGATGAACATTTTTCCAAGAATTCAACATCTCTTTCAGACATTACCTATTTCAATACCTCAGAAATTTTTAAAGGAACTCAGTAAATTGATTCAGAAATTTTTATGGAAAGGTAAAATGTCTGGAGTATCGATGCATAAATTAGCATGGAAATATGAATTGGGGGGATTACAACTTCCAAATTTTGATAATTATTATAGAGCAGCTCAGATGCGATATACTGCATCCTTCTTTGAAGGAGAGACCATACCGACATGAACTAGAGAAGATTGGGGAAAAGTCAGCTGCAGCTTTTATCTACAAATGGAATTCAAGATTGATGACAGGAACTAAAGATACACCTTTACTGAAGCATTTAATAGATATTTTGGGTAAGATAGATGGGGAAATTGGAGCTAAAGGATGTTTATCACCTTATACCCCTTTGTTTCAGAACAGTTTGATAGCTTTCTTGTGAGATAACTAATTCTTGAAATTATGGTCCAATGAAGGACTTATTGAAGACTGTTATGAACAGAGATAGTTAATGTCATTTATTCAAATGAGGTATAAATATGGAATAACTAGAAACACACTTTTTTGCTACTTTCAAATAAAAAGATTTTTAAGAGACAAATTAGGATCAGAGAGTTTGTTACCCCCATGTGAACCCTAAACTGAAACTTTCACCAAACCAGAGGAAGTTTGTGAAAAGTGTGTTGGCGGTGGCAAAAAAGTGTATTGCAGTCACTTGGAAGTTAGACTCATGTCTGGGTGTCGACACTCTATGTGCGGAAATTCAAGTCTATCTCATTGGAAAAAAAATTACATATAATTTGAGAAATAAGTAAAATACATATTTACAAATGTGGAGCCCATGTATACAGAAGATAGGTATTGCGGTTTTATTTTGTCTCTTTCAATTGCCGATTTCTATGATCCCACCTGATGGTACAGAAACTACTTGATGGTTAAGTCCTTGATGTACCATGGCCTATCCCAGTACAATCCAGTAATTTTTCTTTTCCTTTTCTTTCTTTTTCTTTAATGTGTTATTATCCAATATCAAAATGTTTAAGTAATGACTAATAGTGTTTGGGGTTAGGGAGAGTTTTAGTTTTAAGGGGAGGGGTGTCATTCTCTTTTGTAGTCAGAGCAAACCTGTATCAATATGATGGATGTATACAAATTATTATATACTGTATGTATGAAAATAAAGTATTCAAAAATATACAGAGTCAGAGTCCGAGTCCTTAAATGAGTCCCTGATTGCGTTTGTTGTTGAGGAGTCTGATGATGGAGGGGGAGCAACTGTTCCTGAACCTGGTGGTGCGAGTCTTGTGGCCCTGAGACCTCTTTCCTGATAGCAGCAGTGAGAACAGAGCATGTACTGGATGGTGTGGATCCTTGATGATTGCTGCTGTCCTCCGACGGCAGCGTTCCCCATAGATGTTCTCGATGGTGGGGAGGGATTACAATAAAAGTATTAGTGCACCTAAATGTCCAGAATGACCAAACAGAGCAGGATGTGGAAGTTAATAGATTCATCATGTGTCCATAAATCTCATTGGCTAAATTAAACTGGTCATCACTCCTTTGTGGTTCTTGAATAGCAAAAACCCTGAGATTATGAGGGTCTTTCTCTTTCTGAGAGATTCTGGAGAAGGTGAAGTAAAATCACAATTCTGGAAAAAACTCAGCAGGTCAAACAGTAGCAAAGGTAAAGATACATCACCGACGTTTCAGGCTTGAAGGTGTGGAAAAGGGTCGGCAGGCGCCCAAACAAAATGGTAGGTGGTGGAGGGGAGGGTTAGGGGGAGGAGCACAGTCCCACAGGGGGCAGGAGGTAATAGGTAGAGAAGGGAGGGAGGGCACAGCAGCAAACAGGGGGAGGGGGTGGGTCTGTGAATGGAGAGGGAAGAGGGTAGAGAGCTCAACCGGTCTCGCAGTGTCCGTAGAAGGTAAAGATATAATTACTGACGTTTCGGGCCTGAGCCCTTCCTCAAGGGATAAGCAGAGAACAGGAATGCTCAGAATAAAGACAAAGAGTCCAGGCCAACAAAAGGTGTAAATTGGATATGTTAAGAGGAGAGGTAAGAATTGATTTTGGCTCTGGGAAAGGCAACAGATGGAAAAGGGAGAGAGAGTCAGACAGAACTGGGGAAAGGTGAGAGGGGAAGGAGGGGGGAGGGTTTTAATGGAAACCAGAGCAGTCGATGTTAATGCCATCCGGTTGGAGGGTGGCCAGACGGAAGATGAGGTGTAGTTCCTCTGATTTTCAGGTGGTCTCAATCTGGCCGTGCATGAGATCATGCACAGATATGTCAGCTCAGGGCAGGGATTTGAAAGGAGATCCACGCTATTGCGGTGGGCAGAGCCGAGGCGCTCAGTGCGATCTCCCAGTCTGGATCCAGTCTCTCCGATGTAGAGGAGACCACAGCGAGAGCACCGGATGTAGTCGACGACCCCTGCAGTGAAGTGTTGCTTCACTTGGAAGGACTGTTTGGGGGCCCGAATGGTGGTGAGGGGGTAGGGGGGAGGTGTGGGCCCAAGTGGAGCATCTCCTGCGGTCACATGAGTCGGTGGCAAAGGATGATTGATGGGGAGGGAGGAGCAGATGAGGGAGTCACGGTGGGTGGGGGGGAGTGGTACCTGCGGAAGGCAGAGAAGGAGGAGGTCTGGTAGAGGGATCACTAGTAGGTGGTGGGAATGGCAGAGGAGGAGGTGTTATATACGGAGGCTGGTAGGGTGGTAGGTGAGGATGAGGAATCCTGCCCTTGTTGCACGTAGAGGTGGAGGGGGGCCAGGACAGATGTACGGGTAACAGAGGATATGCGGGTGAGGGGCGAGTTGGTGGTGGTAGAGGGGAAGCTACATTGTTTGAAGAAGGAGGACATCTCTGATAATCTGGAATGGAAGTCCTCATCCTGGGTGCAGATGTAACAGAGACAGAGGAATTGGGAGAATGGAATGGAATCCTTAGAGGGGACAGGGTGGGTAGTCAAGGAAGCTGTGGGATTGGGTGGGTTTGTAAAAGATGTCTGTCGGAGTTTGTCTTGATTTATTCTCCCCAAGTTTCATCCACCACCCCCCCTTCCCAGATTATACATTCACCTAGACACCGGGGGACAACAACAGCAGCCAAATCACCTTCAAACCCACACATCTTTGGGATGTGGGTGGAAGCCGGAGACCCCGGAGAAACCTACACAGTCACAGGAAGAACATACAAATTCCACACAGATGTAGTGCCCACGGTCAGGATTTGAACCTTTTTTAAAAAAATTTACATCTACAACTACAACTTAACAAGACACGAAACACACACAGAGCTACAATTAAAAACCACCATTAACAGTAATCACGACCGCCTCTCTATTACACGCGTTACAAATTAAAACAGAATTTTCACCACCACACATGCGATCCCCTGAGGGGTGAGCACCGTTCCTGGAACTCGGCCACCCCCGCCCCCTCAGACACCACGTGTTCCCGCTCCAGCACCGCACGGGCCTGGACGAAACCCTGAAAGAGGGGCAAGCAGTCAGCTTGCCCCTTTACCCTCGATCACCCATCAGTAGCCAGTTTCGCCAAGGCCACCAACAACCCCACAAGGAGATCTTGAGAGCTCCCGACCCCTACCCTCCGCACCGGGCGGCACCGATCAAGAGCGTTGGGCTGAAGTGCAGCCGGAACTTGAGGAGCAATGAACCTGGGTCTTTATGCTGTGATAACTGTCCCATTTGTATCACCCTGTATATTATGGGGACGGTGTATGCAGCGAATAATAGTAATTACATAACTAATTACATTTAATCAGTTTATTTTCATATGTTATTGAGTTCATTATCCACTATAGTCTTTTTTAAAAAGCTTGGCAAATCCCCTTATAAATTGAAATTTTAAAAATACAAATGCTTGCAATCTGAAATGAAAACAGAAAATTCTGGAAACATTTGTCAGGTCAGGCAACATCTGTGGAGAGAAAAATAGATTAATGTTTCAAGTCAGGTATCCTTCTCCCAATTAACCACTTTAGAAAATCTCCCTTCTACCCTGCTCTTCCAGAAAGGTGTGACAATTGTTTCAGAAATAAATTGATCTCCAGAAGGTCGTGAGACTGGTAGTGAGGCATGTTGTAAGCCAGCTGTGGGGATGTTAGTTGCAGAGAAATTAAATATTAGGGGAATGGGATTGCTTTGTGAGACAGCATGGACAGTGGGCTGAATGGTCTTCGACGTCATGTGAAGTGAATCAGAATCCGAGAAATGTTGCAACTGAGGAGTTCTATCGACCCCCCCCCCCCCCACCCAGGCCATGCCCTCTTCACTCTGCTACCATCGGGGAAAAGGTACAGGAGCCTGAAGACGAGCACTCAACAGCACAAGGACGGCTTCTTCCCCTCCGCCATCAGATTCCTGAACGATCGATGAACCAAAGACACAGCTTCACTTTGACTTTTTCTTTGTCTCGCGCTATTTTTATTTATTTTTGTAAGGTGGTTTCTATAAAAGTTTGCACCTGTGATGCTGCCCCAAAACAAAGAATTTCATGACATGTTCATGACAATGAATTCTGATTCTGACATGCACCTTGTATCTGGTTGTAGTAGAAGACCTAAATTGCCATCGCACTTTTTACATCAAATGCTACCGGACATCCTAGGTTTGTGAAGGGCACTAGTGAAATGCAAGTTCTTTCACTCAGGGTACAGGTACAACAGAAACAAATCTCATCATGAGTCAGGAGAGGAGAGCATCTACCGGGAACACTGCCGTCGGAGAGCAGCACAAATCAGCAAGGACCCACCCCATCCAGCACACGCTCTGTTCTCGCTGCTGCCATCAGGAAAGAGGTGTAGGGGCCACAAGACTCGCGCCACCAGGTTCAGGAACAGCTGCTCCCCCTCCACCATCAGACGCCACAATGACAAACTCAATCAGGGACCCTTGTGCACTTTATTGATTTTATTTTTGTTCTCTCTGTATTCTACAGTCGGTTTGTTTACATTTGTTATCTGTTTATAGTTCTTTATTTGTTTACATGTGTACACTGTGCACAGTTTATTTTTTTCAATGACTAATAAGTAGTAATTCTGCCATGCCCAGAGGGAAAAGGAATCTCAGGGTTACATGTGATGTCATGTATGTCCTTGGACAAAAAAACTGACATCTGAAGTGTTCAAGCAATTATTTTCAGCCATGGCTTGGCTGTGGAGGTGTCATTGGTGACTTTTAAGGTCACCCCAGTTAGGGGGATCAGTCCACAAACAGAATTAGGCAAAATCCAAGACAATGATTGTGCTAATTTAAGTATAAAAATAAAATATCCCATAAACATTATCAGCTACTGTTTTTGTGGAGTGTGTTCGCAATGAGATCTAACCAAACCCTTTTGATGGTTGAACGCATCATTTTGGATGTTTGGGTTTCTATCACAGAACGATATTTTACTCTGACTTTAAATGGTGTCTTAATCTAGGGACGCGAATCTCCATCTCTTTATTAATTTCAGATGAAATTATTCACAAAATTTAAAATTTTTAAATGTAGACATACAGCGCGGTAATAGGCCCTTTCAGCCCATGAGCCCGTTTTGCCTAATCACACCCCAAAAACCTACAACCCCTGGTATGTTTTGAACGGTGAGAGGAAACCGGAGCCCCCGGGGTGGGGAACCAACATAGTCGCGGGGAGAACGTACAAACTCCTTACAGACAGCGCGGGATTTGAACCTGGATCCCGATGGCTGGTGCTGTAACAGTGTTATGCTGACCGCTAGGCTAACTGTCCATCTATGATGACATCTATATCATAACAGTAGAAGCTGAAATATCATAAATGAAAAATATGATTTAAAAATGCATTCTATTTTTGGAATGTGTGAGGGAATTTATAATGTGTATCTATAAAGTAATAATTATTCCCAACCACAGCATTAAAATTCATGTGACAACAATATCAGTTCACAATATTTTGCAGTAAGAACAGTTGGGAAATCACAGAAATGGAACAGCAGGGTGAAACTGGTAACAACATCCAGAGCACGCTCTGTTCTCGCTGCTGCCATCAGGAAAGAGGTGTAGGGGCAGTGAGACTGAATTTAGACAGACACATGAGCATGCAGTTCGGGATAGGGACCAAGAGGATTTAGTCGGGATGCAGAGTCGTGCTGAAAAGTGGCAGATGGATTTCAATCCAGATAAGTGTGAGGGGATGTATTTTGGAAGGACAAACCAGAAGGCTGAGTACAGGGTTAATGGTCAATTACTAAAGAGTGTGGATGAACAGAGGGACCTTCGGGTCCAAATCCATACATCCCTCAGGTTGATAGGATAGTTAAGAAGGCCAATGGGATGCTGGGCTTCATTAATAGGGGGATTGAATTCAGGAGTAGAAGGGTCATGTTACAACTCTACAAATCTCTGGAGAGACCCCACTTATTGTGTTCAGTTCTGGTCACCTCATTATAGGAAGGATGTGGAAGCTATGGAGAGGGTGCAAAGGAGATTCACCAGGATGTTGCCTGGATTGGAAAAATAAGTCTTATGAGGCAGGGTTAGCAGAGCTGGGACTTTTCACTTTGGAGTGTAGAAGGATGAGAGGAGATTTGATAGAGGTCCACAAGATAATGAGAGGTAGAGATAACGTGAACAGCCAGCAGGGCAGGGCAGGATCAGCAAACACCAGAGGACATGTGTATAAAGTTAAGGGAGGGAGGTTTAGGGGAAACATCAGGGCAAGTTTTTTTTACAGAGAGTTGTGGGTGCCTGAATGCCTTGTCAGGGATGGTGGTGGAGGCTGAAACATTGGGGGCATTCAAGAGACACATGGATGGAAGAAAAATAGGTTATGGGAGGTATATACAGGTTGGCACAACATCGAGGGCTGAAGGGCCTGTACTGTGCTCTATTGTTCTATGTCAACAACTATGTTTAGGCAGATGGGATTAGTTTAGATTGGCATCATGTTCGGCGCAAATATCATGGACCGTAAAGCCTGTTCCTGTACTGCACCCTTTTATGTTCGACTACTTTTAATATTTTTAACATTTTGCAGTTTTAACTTCACTTGAATCATATGTGTATTTCACACTAGTAAAACACAAAAATCTGCAGACACCTTAAATCTCTTGATGAAGGGCTCAAGAGAACAATGGGTTATGTATCTTAATCTTTGCTACGTAAAGTACACGGTTTGACCTGCTGAGTTTCTCCAGCTTTGTTTTTACTGTGTATTTCACACTCTTTATTTTCAATGTGTATATTTTGAAAGGAACTTTCTTTTCGCTGTGTGACTGGGTGCCTTATAGAGCTGCTAGTTTCTCTCCTTGCCCTGAGATAAGCCACAAATGTTGCTTGGCTACAGAACTGTCATCAGTTATGGTTTTTAGACTGCAGGCATGTAATGGCACAATCAAGGAATTTTGCCGCTACACGGCCAGTCTAAAAAGGAATGTGCGGTAATTTGGAGTCAATTCCTGCACCTCGATTTATCCTGGAGGAAGCCGGCAGAGTAAATTGTACCAGAAAAATTCGTGGACGGTCATCCACATCCAACCCCCAGGGACTGTTGCATTCAGGGACTTGCAGTCTAAAAAGGCGCCCAGTGTGAACGACAACATGTGCAGTAATGGCGTTAATTTTTTTTCTGTGGTTTTCCAGAGTCTAAAACAAATGAGTAACTCTGTAGATTCACCCAGTAAGTGGGATTTGTCCACAAAAGAATTATTAACTTTCTGAGGCAAGATCCAAGACAATAGTTCTGCCAGTTGAGAAAAAGATAAAATGATGTTCCTGTTCCATAAACAGTGGGTTTCCATTTTAACAGCCTCCGATGCTCTTCAGAAAGGCTAATTTATCTTTAAAAAGGTTTTCAATCCTTACTATGTTTCACTGTGAGATATCTATTTGACAAATGGCATCATCTTATGTTGTAAATTGCAGGACATCCTCTCCCTGTGGATTCTTTGGTTAATTGCCTTTCACAGCTGAGCCTGCCTTCCCAGAAGCAATTACTCTGCAATGATGAAGACCAACAATCCTGACTGATATGGCTCCTTCTTATCAGAATCAGAATTTATTGACATGAGCAAGTCACAAAATTCATTGTTTTACAGCAATCTCAGAGCAAACATTTCTATAAACCACCTTCCAAAAATAAATAAAAATAGTGCATGAAAAGTCAAAGTGAGGCTGCATCTGTGGTTCATTCAGGAATCTGATTGTGAGAGATGAGTAAAACTAATATGAAAATATGAAGATGAGGAAACTAGTATCGATATATGTGTAATGAATAAAGCCAGTATGAATAGGATAAGGACAGATAATAGATAGGAAGTAAAGTTAGTCTGAATAAGATAAGGGTCTTCTAGCCTTTTAGACAGAATCAGCAAGTTCACCAGTATGAATAAGATAAGGATAGATAATAGATAATAGAATGTAGGAAGTAAAAATATTAAATAAAAATAAAAATATTACAGCAGTGCCTAGGAAGAATAGATTAGAGGGCACATCCACGGAGGCTATTTGGGTGGAACTGAGGAGTAGGAAAGGAGAGGTTACACTTGTCTTTGGCTTGGCTTCGCGGACGAAGATTTATGGAGGGGGTAAAAAGTCCACGTCAGCTGCAGGCTCGTTTGTGGCTGACCAGTCCGATGCGGGACAGGCAGACACGATTGCAGCGGTTGCAAGGGAAAATTGGTTGGTTGGGGTTGGGTGTTGGGTTTTTCCTCCTTTGCCTTTTGTCAGTGAGGTGGGCTCTGCGGTCTTCTTCAAAGGAGGCTGCTGCCCGCCAAACTGTGAGGCGCCAAGATGCACGGTTTGAGGCGTTATCAGCCCACTGGCGGTGGTCAATGTGGCAGGCACCAAGAGATTTTTTTAGGCAGTCCTTGTACCTTTTCTTTGGTGCACCTCTGTCACGGTGGCCAGTGGAGAGCTCGCCATATAATACGATCTTGGGAAGGCGATGGTCCTCCATTCTGGAGACGTGACCCATCCAGCGCAGCTGGATCTTGTAGGGGTGTATTATAGACCACCCGGAGGGGACCGAGACCTAGAGGAGCAAATCTGTAGGGAGATAGTAGATATTTGTGATAAGCACAGGGTTGTAATTATGGGAGATTTTAATTTTCCACATATAGATTGGGAAACACATTCTGTGAAAGGACTGGATGGGTTAGAGTTGGTGAAATGTGTGCAAGATAGTTTTTTACAACAATATGTAGAGGTGCCGACCAGAGAAGGAGCAGTGTTAGATCTACTGTTGGCAAATGGGATGGGTCAAGTGACGGAGGTTAGTGTTGGCGAGCACTTCGGGTCCAGTGATCATAATGCCATCAGCTTCAATGTCATTATGGAAAGAGAGAAATCAGGGCCAAGGATTGAGGTTTTTGATTGGGGAAAAGCTAGATTTGAGGAGATGCGAAAGGACTTGCAGGGTGTGCATTGGGACAATTTGTTTTATGGGCAGGATGTAGTAGAGAGATGGAAGTCTTTTAAAGATCAGATTTTGAGAGTGCAAAAGCTTTATGTTCCTGTTAGGTTAAAAGGAGGGGCAAAAGGTTTGAGAGAGCCGTGGTTTTCAAGGAATATTGGAAACTTGGTTCGAAGAAAAAGGGAGGCGTACATTAGATATAAGAAGCATGGAGTTAAGGAGATGTTTGAAAGATACATTGAATGTAAGAGGAATCTTAAGAGAGGAATTAGGAAAGCTAAAAGAAGGTACGAGAAAACTATGGCAAGCAGGGTGAAAACTAATCCAAAAGAGTTCTACAAATATGTTAATGGTAAGAGGAAAGCTAGAGACAAAATTGGTCCCTTAGAAAATCAGAGCGGAAAACTGTGTGTGGAACCTAGAGAAATGGGGGAGATATTGAACAGTTTCTTTTCTTCGGTATTCACTAAGGAGAAGGATATTGGGAGATGTGGGATAAAAAAAAGCAAATTGGGTAAATATGGGGAATATAGAGATTACAAAAGGTGTAGTTTTAAGGCTTTTGAAGAATATAAAGGTGGATAAGTCTCCGGGACCAGACGGGATCTTCCCCAGGACATTGAGAGAAGTGAAGGAGGAAATAGCAGAGGCTCTGGCGGTAATTTTTCAAATGTCATTAGATATGGGGATAGTGCTGGAGGATTGGCGCATTGCGCATGTGGTTCCGTTATTTAAAAAGGGTTCAAGGAGGAAGCCTGGCAACTATCGGCCTGTAAGTTTGACGTCTGTGGTAGGTAAATTAATGGAGAAAATTCTTAGAGATAGTACTTATAAACATCTGGATAGACAGGGTCTGATCAGGAGCACTCAACATGGATTTGTGGGAGGAAGGTCATGTTTGACCAATCTGATTGAATTTTTTGAAGAGGTGACTAGGAATGTGGATGAGGGTAGCGCAGTGGATGTTGTCTATATGGACTTCAGTAAGGCCTTCGATAAGGTACCACATGGAAGGTTGGTTAGGAAGGTGCAGTCTTTGGGTATAAATTTTGAGATAGTCAAATGGATTGAACATTGGCTGAAGGGGAGAGGCCAGAGAGTGGTAGTGGATAATTGTCTGTCAGGTTGGAGGCCGGTGACCAGTGGTGTGCCTCAAGGATCTGTATTGGGCCCATTGTTGTTCGTTATATACATTAATGATCTAGATGATGGGGTGGTGAATTGGATTAGTAAATATGCAGACGATACTAAGATAGGTGGAATAGTGGATAATGAAGAAGGTTTTCAAGGAGTGCAGAGGGATTTGGGCTGCTTAGAAAAGTGGGCTGAAAAATGGCAGATGGAATTTAATGCTGATAAGTGTGAGGTGCTTCATTTTGGTAAGAAGAATCAGAATAGGACATATGTGGTAAATGGGAGAGCATTGAGGAATACAGAAGAGCAGAAAGATTTAGGAGTGACGGTACATCGTTCCCTGAAGGTAGAAACTCACGTGAATAGGGTGGTGAAGAAGGCTTTTAGTATGCTGGCCTTTATCAATCATTGCATGGAATATAGGAGTTGGGAGGTGATGTTGAGATTGTATAAGACGTTGGTGCGGCCTAATTTGGAGTTCTGTGTGCAGTTCTGGTCGCCTAATTATAGGAAGGATATAAACAGAGTGGAGAGAGTGCAGAGAAGGTTTACCAGAATGTTGCCTGGGTTTAAGCATCTGGAGTATGGGGAGAGATTGGACAGATTGGGTCTTTATTCTTTGGAGCGTAGAAGGTTGAGAGGGGATTTGATAGAAGTATTTAAGATTATGAAAGGGATAGACAGAATGGATGTGGATAGACTATTTCCGTTAAGAGGAGGAAAGTTTAAAACAAGAGGACATGAGTTAAGAATTAAGGGGCAGAGGTTTAGAGGTAACATGAGGGGGAACTTCTTTACTCAGAGAGTGGTAGCTGTGTGGAATGATCTTCCGGGAGAAATAGTGGCGGCGGAGTCAATTGTATTATTTAAGAAAAGGTTGGACAGGTATATGGATGAGAGGAAGATGGAGGGTTATGGGCATTGTGCAGGGAGGTGGGATTAGAAAGGGGTGTTTGGTTCGGTGCGGACTAGAAGGGCCTAATGGCCTGTTTCCGTGCTGTAATTGTTATGTTAAGTAAAGTTAGTCTGAATAAGATAAGGGTCTTCTAGCCTTAGACAGAATTAGCAAGTTCTGCACGTAAGAAGCTAGTAAGCCCTGAGAGTCGGGAAGGTGTGAATAAGGACAATGACATGATGGGACACTGACAGGATACCCCCTGGTCCCCCAAGTTCACAGAAACAGCACGCAGGCAGACAGGATTGCCTAATGCCAAACTCATCCAGGAGGCAGAAGAATGTAAGGGGGAGGGTACTTCTATACTGAAATAAACTGTATAAAAGTTGGGAGAGCCCCAGTGTGTGTGTGTGTGTGTGTGTGTGTGTGTGTGTGTGTGTGTGTGTGTGTGTGTGTGTGTGTGTGTGTGTGTGTGTGTGTGTGTGTGTGTGTATTCCCAGGGTAAGGGGAAGCACCCAACTTTGCATTGTTGTACAATAAATGTTCTTTGTTCTCAATTTTTGTCTTGAGCAAATTCTGTGAAGGGTACTTCTGTTTCTCACATGATGGTGGAGGGGAAGAAGCTGTCCTTGTGCTTGTCTTCAGGCTCCTGTAACTTGTCCCCCAATGGTAACAGAGTGAAGAGGGCATGGGTGGTGGGGGTCTTTGAGGATAGAGGATGCTTTCTTAAGACACCACCTCATGTAGATGTCCTCAATGGAGTGTAGATGCCAATTTTAAAGCAAGGACATGTATTTATGTTGCATTTTTACAACCTATGGATATCCCAAAGATCTTTGCTGTCAGTCCACTCCAGTTACACTCCATTGCATACCCAGCCATTTGCTCCCTCCACCACTAGTGTTCTCTGACTACAATGTGCACCATCTACAAAATGCACTGCAGCTACTCACCCATGGTAATCCCCAGCACATCCCTACCCCACAGTCTCCACCATCAAGAAATACAGGGGCAACAGGGACAGGGGACCATCACCACCTCCAGGGTCCCCTCTCAGTCACACAACAGTTTGACTTGGAATGATACCCTTCATCGTCACTGGGTCCAAATTGTGCAACTCCTCACCCAACAGCCCTGTGGGAGCACATTTACTGGAAGGACTGCAGCAGTTCATCACCAAAGGTAATAAAGGATGGGCAATAAATGCTGACCTTGTCTGCAATGCCCAGATTTTTAAAAAAATTTAATTTAGACATACAACAGCACGGTAACAGACATTTTCAGCCCACAAGTCCGTGCCACCCAATTAACTTACACCCCTGGTACGTTTTGAAAAACCCACACAGACTCGTGGAGAACAAACAAACTCCTTACAAACAACGTGGGATTTGAACCCTGGTTCCAATCGCAGGCACTGTAAAGGCGCTGCACTAACCGCTATGCCAACTGAGTCAATCCTTTGAATAAATTTTAAAGAAGACTTCAGGGTTAGAGAAAACTACGCAAAATGAAAATAAAACAAAGGGACACATGGAACAAATTGAATTTACCATCCAAAGTGTAGGTACTGTACAATATCCAGCAACTGTATTATATTCACATTCTGCTGTGAATGGCACAATCTACATAAACTATAGTAGGAGTGGCCAAACTTGCTTAATGCAAGAGGCACCTACAATAAACTTCAGATGTTTAAGAGCACAAGACATGAAAATATATTATATACACGATTCTACTCTTACAGGCACATCCACATTTTGTTACAAAAAATGTATATAAATATTAAGAAATACATGGACATAATAATATTTATTCATGTATATATTTTTAAATAGTTAATTTGTATTAGTTTCAATAATCAATATCATTTTGTATGGTTTATTAAGCTACTATTATTATTGACTTTATACTTTATATTCATACAAATGATAAATAACATTTTCCAAAAAAAAATCAATTGGTACACCTATGCATACCAAATATTTTCAGAATCCTGCGTCTCTATCTGTGAGCCATTGAAAATCCGACCGATATTTTGTCAAGGCTATACAAATTAGCCCTGTCAGGTGCTGATTTGTAAGGATTGCATGACACCCCAGTATCACACGCCGCTAATTTCAATGCCCACAACACAGCCACAATCACAAACCGTGCCCACTAACACACCGGCTCGTACGATTCCTGTTGCTGCCAACACATTTCCGCGAGCTGCGTGTTATAGGCCCAAGACCCACATGTGGCTCACGAGCTGTGGATTGGTTACACCTGCACTATTGCGACTTGCATTTATAAAACACCAAAATGTCTTAAGACCAATCAAGACCAAGTCATATTTCAAGATTTCAGATTTATTGTCAGTGTACATATACGACATCACATTCTTTTTCCTGTGGGTGAGGGAGAAATACCACTTATTGGTAGTGCAAAAATATAAACTGTACACAGTGTAAACAAAGAACTGTAAACAGATAACAAATGTAAACAAACTGACTGCAATAAAGAGAGAACACAAAAAAAATCAATAAAGTGCAAAGGTAAGAGTCCTTGAATGAGTCCCTGATTGAGTTTGATGTTGAGGAGTCTGATGGTGAAGGGGAGCAGCTGTTCCTGAACCTGGTGTGTGAGTCTTGTGCCTCCTAGACCTCTTTCCTGATGGCAGCAGCAAGAACAGAGCATGTGCTATTAGGGCAGATGACCAAAAGCTTGGCCAATGAGATCGATTTTACAGAAGGTAAAGGAAAGATAGAGAGGTGGAAAATTTAACAAGGGATTTGCGGAGTTGAAGGCAGATTTTCCATGGATGAAAAATTTAATGGGGGGGGGGAGGTTGTGGATATTACAGAGGCAGGAAGGGGCAAGCAGTTGGAGGGATTTTAGATGAGAATTTTGAAAAAGAGTCATTGTTTAACTAAGAATTAGTGTTGATTAGAGAGTACCAGAGTGATGTGGGAACAGAATTGCTGGCTCCAAACCGTGCCAACTCCTTTTGGAATATTCCTCAAGTTTTTGGAAACTGGTAAAAGGGATAGATGAGCCTGGAGGTAAAACAGGTATGGGCAGGAGGTTCGGCTGGGGGTGGGGCAGATTTGGGTGAGGTTGCACAGGTGCAACTCAGCAAATTTATTTGCAATAAAATTTCTGGTCATGGAATCTAGCTGAATGTTGTGTTTGGGAAAGGATCAGGTTCAGTGGGTTCACAGAGAGATGAGTCTGGACACAAGTGTTACAATCACACCTAACTTTATTGAACACACAGGGGAAGGCGTCAAATGATACTTAATTACTCTACATTATATAGACATTCACATCAGACCCAGGTTAGACTCCGATACCAGTGGCCGCCTATAGAATCTTTGAAGCATAGAATGCTATGGCACAGAAAACAGGCCATTTGGCCCTTCTAGTCTGTGCTGACAACTATTTTGCTAGTCCGATTGACTTGCTCCCACTCCATAAAACCTCCAGACCTCTTCCATCCATCTATCTATCCAATCTATTTTTAAAATTCAAGCCCACGTTCACCACATCAGATGGCAATTCAATCCACTCCCACCACTCTCTGAGTGAACTTTTCCCTAATGTTCCCCCTAAACCTTTCCCCTTTCATCCTAAAGCCATGTCCTTTTGTATTTATCTCCCCTAATCTAAGTAGAAAATGCCTACTCGCATCCACTCTGTCTATACCTCTCATAATCTTGTAAACCTCTATCAAATCTCCCCTTTTTCTTCTATGCAATAGAGTCCTAACCTGTTTAACCTTTCCCTGTCATTCAGTTCCTGAAGACCTGGCAACATCCTAGTAAATCTTCTCTGCATTCTCTCAATCTTATTGATATTTTCCCTGTACCTATACAACCGGAACGACACACAATATTCCAAATTTGGCCTCACCAATATCTGAAACAATTTCAACATAACATCCCCTCCCCCACTTCTGATTTATAAAGGCTAAAACACCAAAAGCTTTCTTTACAATCCTGTCCACCTTCAGGGAACAATGTCTCTGTATTCCCAGATCCCTTTGTTCCTCCGCACTCCTCAGTGCCCTACTATTTACTGTGTATGTCCTTCCTTGGTTTTCTCTTCCAAAATGCATCACCTCCCAAACTTGCTGATCCAAGTTACCACATTATCATCCAGATCATTGATATATGCAACAAACAACCATGGTCCCAACACAGATCCCTGAGGCACGACACTAATCACAGGCCTCCAGTCTGAGAAGCAACCATCAACTATCACTCTCTGTCTTCTCCCACACAACCAACTTTGAATCCAGTTTACAACCTCTCCATGAATACCTAGCATCTTAACCTTTTGAAATAACCTCCCATGTGGGACAATTCTCCCAAAAAAAATTTTAACAATGGGACAACGTAAGCTACCCTCCAATCTTCTGGCACCTCACCCTTGGCTAATGACATTTTGAATATTTCTGCCAGGTCCCCTGCAATGTCTACACTAGTCTCTCTCAAGGTCTGAGGGAATATCATATCAGGCCCGGGGGATTTATCTACCTTTATTCACTGTAAGGCAGCAAGCACTTCCGCCTCCTTAATCTCCATAATGTTCCATGACCATCCTTCCTTATGCACTGAGTAAATACCGATTACTTGAGGCTCCACACACGTTTGACCACTCTGATCCTCAAGGGGACTAATTGTGTCCCTTATTATCATTTTACTTAATACACTTGTAGAAACCCTTCAGGTTTACCTTCACGTTATCTGCCAAAGCAACCTCATGTCTTTTTTTTTGACTTCCTGGTTTCCTTCTTTTTTTTTAAATTTTTTATTTTTCACACCATAAATCACAATAGCCATGATATACACTTTTTCTTTTTCACACATTTACAGTGACTTTTTCTCCCCCCCCCTCCCTCCTCCCAAGCCACCCCCCCACCCCCCCCCCCTCATCCATTTTAGGTATACAATCTAGGTTGCATTAATTCAGTCAGACAATGTTGTCGTTCAACAAAAATACACCAGAAATTCTACAGAGTCCATTCTTTTCTTTCCTTCTCCCTCCATCAACTTAGGTAATGTTTGTCCCCGGTAGGTTTTCGCTATTGTATTTAATGTAAGGCTCCCATACTTGTTCGAATATTTCAATATTATTTCTTAAACTATATGTTATTTTTTCTAATGGAATACATTTATTCATTTCTATATACCATTGTTGTATTTTCAAATTATCTTCCAATTTCCAGGTTGACATAATACATTTTTTTGCTACGGCTAGGGCTATCTTAACAAATCTTTTTTGTGCATCTTCCAAGTCAATTCCAAATTCTTTATTTTTTATGTTACTTAGGAGAAAGATCTCTGGATTCTTTGGTATATTGTTTTCTGTTATTTTATTTAATATCTGATTGAGATCATCCCAAAATTTTTCTACTCTCTCACATGTCCAGATTGCATGAATTGTTGTTCCCCTTTCTTTTTTACATCGAAAACATCTATCAGATACTGTTGGGTCCCATTTATTTAACTTTTGCGGTGTAATGTATAGTCTGTGTAACCAATTATATTGTATCATACGCAGCCTCGTATTTATTGTATTTCTCATCGTTCCAGAACATAATTTCTCCCATGTTTCCTTTTTTAGCTTTATATTTAAATCTTGTTCCCATTTTTGTTTAGTTTTACCATTTGTTTCCTCATTCTCCTTTTCTTGCAGTTTAATATACATATTTGTTATAAATCTTTTGATTAACATTGTATCTGTAATCACATATTCAAGGTTACTTCCCTCTGGTAAACTCAAATTGCTTCCTAATTTATCTTTCAAGTAGGATCTCAGTTGGTAATATGCCAGCGCTGTATCTCCAGTTATATTGTACTTATCTCTCATTTGTTCAAAGGATAAGAATCTACTTCCTGAAAAACAATTTTCTATTCTTTTAATCCCTTTTTTTTCCCATTTTCTAAAGGAAAGGTTGTCTATTGTAAAAGGGAGTAGCTTATTTTGCGTCAATATTAGTTTTGGTATTTGATAATTTGTTTTATTTCTTTCTACATGAATCTTCTTCCATATATTGAGGAGATGGTGTAATACTGGAGAAGTTCTATGTTGTACCAATTTTTCGTCCCATTTATATAATATGTGTTCAGGTATCTTTTCCCCTATTTTATCTAATTCTAGTCTCGTCCAGTCTGGTATTTCCCTTGTTTGATAAAAATCTGATAGGTACCTTAATTATGCGGCTCTATAATAATTTTTGAAGTTTGGCAATTGTAAGCCTCCTTGTTTATACCATTCTGTTAATTTATCTAGTGCTATCCTCGGTTTCCCCCCTCTCCATAAAAATTTCCTTATTATTTTCCTTAACTCTTTGAAGAATTTTTCTGTCAGTTGTATTGGCAATGCCTGAAATAAGTATAGTATCCTTGGAAAAATGTTCATTTTAATAGTTTATCCTTCCTATCAGTGTTAGTGGTAGCTCTTTCCAATGCTCTAAATCGTCCTGTAATTTTTTCATTAGTGGATTGTAATTGAGTTTATATAATTGGCCTAGATTTTTGTTTATTTGCACACCTAGATATCTTATTGCCTGCATTTGCCATCTGAATGGGGATTCCTCCTTAAATTTTGAGAAATCCGCGTTATTCATAGGCATTGCTTCACTTTTATTTACGTTTATCTTGTATCCCGACACTTCTCCATATTCCTTCAATTTCTTATATAGTTCTTTTATTGATAGTTCTGGTTCTGTTAAGTACACTATAACATCATCCGCAAATAGACTGATTTTATATTCCCTGTCTTTTATTTTTATTCCTTTTATATTATTATCTATTTTTATCAATTCTGCTAGTGGTTCTATAGCTAGCGCAAACAATAATGGTGATAGTGGGCATCCCTGCCGCGTTGACCTGCTTAAGTTAAATTGCTTTGATACATGTCCATTTACTGTCACTTTCGCTAACGGTCCCTTATATAATGCTTTAATCCAATTAATATACTTCTCCGGTAAACTGAATTTTTGCAATACTTTGAACAAGTAATTCCATTCTACTCTGTCGAAGGCCTTCTCTGCGTCTAAAGCAACTGCTACTGCCGGTGCTTTATTTCCTTCTACTGCATGAATTAAGTTAATAAATTTACAAATATTGTCTGTTGTGCGTCTTTTTTTGATAAATCCAGTTTGGTCTAAATTTACCATTTTCGGTACCTGTTCTGCTAATCTGTTTGCTAATAGTTTAGCTATTATCTTATAATCTGTGTTTAGCAGAGATATTGGTCTATATGACGCTGGTGAGAGTGGATCTTTCCCTTGTTTTAGTATCACTGTAATTATTGCTGTTTTACATGAATCTGGTAAGTTTTGTGTCTCATCAATCTGGTTGATTACATCCAGGAGGGGCGGTATTATTAGATCTTTAAATGTTTTGTAGAATTCTATTGGGAGTCCATCCTCTCCTGGTGTCTTATTATTTGGTAATTTTTTTATTATCTCTTGTATTTCAACTGTTCCAAATGGTTCTGTTAATTTATTTTGTTCCTCTATTTGTAGTTTTGGTAGTTCAATTTTAGTCAAAAATTCATCTATTTTCCCTTCTTTCCCTTCGTTTTCAGTTCGGTATAATTGTTCATAGAATTCTCTGAAGTTTTCCTTAATTTCTTTTGGATTATATGTAATTTGTTTGTCTTTTTTCCTTGTTGCCAATACCATTTTCTTAGTTTGCTCTGTCTTAAGCTGCCATGCTAAGATTTTGTGTGTTTTTTCACCTAGTTCATAATATTTCTGTTTTGTCTTCATTATATTCTTCTCCACCTTATATGTTTGTAATGTTTCATATTTTATTTTTTTATCCGCCAATTCTCTTCTTTTGGTTGTATCTTCCTTTATTGCTAATTTTTTTTCTATGTTTATTATTTCCCTTTCCAACTGCTCTGTTTCCTGATTGTAGTCCTTCTTCATCTTGGTTGCATAACTTATTATTTGTCCTCTAATTAATGCTTTCATTGCATCCCATAGTATAAACTTATCTTCCACTGATTCCGTATTTACTTCAAAGTACATTTTTAATTGTTTTTCAATAAATTATCTAAAATCCTGTCTTTTAAGTAGCATGGGGTTTAATCTCCATCTATACATTCTTGGAGGGATGTCCTCTAGCTTTACTGTCAGTATTAAGGGTGAATGGTCCGATAGCATTCTCGCTTTATATTCTGTTTTTCTTACTCTATCCTGCATACTAGCTGATAACAAAAATAGGTCTATTCTTGAGTATGTTTTATGTCTAGTCGAGTAGTATGAGTATTCCTTTTCTTTTGGGTTTTGTTTCCTCCATATGTCCACAAGTTTCATTTCTTGCATTGATTTAATTATAAATTTGGTTACTTTGTTCTTCCTGTTAATTTTTTTCACGGTTTTATCCATATTTGAATCCAAATTCAGGTTGAAATCCCCTCCTATTAGTATGTTCCCTTGCGTATTAGCTACCTTCAAAAAGATATCTTGCATAAACTTTTGATCTTCTTCGTTAGGTGATTCCAAAGCTCCGAATATATCTGACATTTTATCATAACATATCTCCCTGCTGGATCTATTATTTCCTCTTCTATTTTAAATGGCACATTTTTGCTAATTAATATAGCCACTCCTCTTGCTTTTGAATTATACGATGCTGCTGTTACATGTCCTACCCAATCTCTCTTTAATTTCTTGTGCTCCAATTCAGTTAAGTGTGTTTCTTGGACAAATGCTATATCTATTTTTTCCTTTTTCAGTAAATTTAGTAGTTTCTTCCTTTTAATTTGGTTATGTATTCCATTAATATTTAAAGTCATATAGTTCAGCGTAGCCATTTTATATTTTGTTTATCTTCTCTTTCCGTTTTTCCATCATTACCTTTCCTCCTTTTCCATTTCTGTTTTCTTATTTTCAACTCTGTACCAGACAACATTCCTACAACATCCAACATTTTCCTTATTCTCCTATTTCTATCTTCTTTATCCCCAATCTCCCCTTCCCCTCCTGAGTTGTCCTTTATCCCTTGTCGGACAACCACATCTCCCCTCTCCATTTGGATTTGCGAATCCACTCGCAAGCGTCAACTGATTTTGCAGTGACCACTCTTTTCCCCCACCCAGCCCCCCCCAGAAAAGATTTCACTTTTCATATGTCACAAAGGTCACTCTTAATTCCCTCCTTATTCTCTCTATTCCATTACCTTCCCTTATTAATTCTTGTCTATACTATCTATGTTTTCCTCTAATTACAGATACTTTCACGTATGCCCATTGTCTCTATTCACTCTTATACCTCTTTACCCGCATACATATCAATCGTGGTCATTTTTACCCTCATTACCCGTCTTCATCCCTCAGTCTATTTTTGTAATTGTTCTGCAAATTTTCGTGCTTCTTCTGGATCCGAGAACAGTCTGTTTTGTTGTCCTGGAATAAATATTTTCAATACCGCAGGATGCTTCAGTGTAAATTTATATCCTTTCTTCCATAAAATCGCCTTTGCTGTATTGAACTCTTTTCTCTTCTTTAGGAGTTCAAAACTTATATCTGGATAAATGAAGATTTTTTGCCCTTTATACTCCAGTGGTTTGTTGCCCTCTCTTACTTTTTCCATTGTCTTCTCCAGTACCTTTTCTCTTGTAGTATATCTTAGGAATTTTACTACAATAGATCTTGGTTTTTGTTGTGGTTGTGGTTTAGGGGCCAATGCTCTATGTGCCCTTTCTATTTCCATTTCTTGCTGTAGTTCTGGACATCCTAGGGCCTTAGGGATCCATTCTTTTATAAACTCCCTCATATTCTTGCCTTCTTCATCTTCCTTAAGGCCCACTATCTTTTTTTTTTTTTTTTTTAATTTTTTATTTTTCACACCATAAATCACAATAGCCATGATATACACTTTTTCTTTTCCACGCATTTACAGTGACTTTTTCTCCCTCCCCCCTCCCTCCTCCCAAGCCACCCCCCCACCCCCCCCCTCTCATCCATTTTAGGTATACAATCTAGGTTGCATTGATTCAGTTAGACAATGTTGTCATTCAACAGAAATACACCAGAAATTCTACTGAGTCCATTCTTTTCTTTTCTTCTCCTTCCATCAACTTAGGTAATGTTTGTTCCCGGTAGGTTTTCGCTATTGTATTTAATGTAAGGCTCCCATACTTGTTCGAATATTTCAATATTATTTCTTAAACTATATGTTATTTTTTCTAATGGAATACATTTATTCATTTCTATATACCATTGTTGTAATTTCAAATTATCTTCCAATTTCCAGGTTGACATAATACATTTTTTTGCTACGGCTAGGGTATCTTGACAAATCTTTTTTGTGCATCTTCAAAGTCAATTCCAAATTCTTTATTTTTTATGTTACTTAGGAGAAAGATCTCTGGATTCTTTGGTATATTGTTTTCTGTTATTTTATTTAATATCTGATTGAGATCATTCCAAAATTTTTCTACTCTCTCACATGTCCAGATTGCATGAATTGTTGTTCCCCTTTCTTTTTTACATCGAAAACATCTATCAGATACTGTTGGGTCCCATTTATTTAACTTTTGCGGTGTAATGTATAGTCTGTGTAACCAATTATATTGTATCATACGCAGCCTCGTATTTATTGTATTTCTCATCGTTCCAGAACATAATTTCTCCCATGTTTCCTTTTTTATCTTTATATTTAAATCTTGTTCCCATTTTTGTTTAGTTTTACCATTTGTTTCCTCATTCTCCTTTTCTTGCAGTTTAATATACATATTTTTTATAAATCTTTTGATTAACATTGTATCTGTAATCACATATTCAAGGTTACTTCCCTCTGGTAAACTCAAGTTGTTTCCTAATTTATCTTTCAAGTAGGATCTCAGTTGGTAATATGCCAGCGCTGTATCTCCAGTTATATTGTACTTATCTCTCATTTGTTCAAAGGATAAGAATCTACTTCCTGAAAAACAATTTTCTATTCTTTTAATCCCTTTTTTTTCCCATTTTCTAAAGGCAAGGTTGTCTATTGTAAAAGGGAGTAGCTTATTTTGCGTCAATATTAGTTTTGGTATTTGGTAATTTATTTTATTTCTTTCTACATGAATCTTCTTCCATATATTGAGGAGATGGTGTAATACTGGAGAAGTTCTATGTTGTACCAATTTTTCGTCCCATTTATATAATATGTGTTCAGGTATCTTTTCCCCTATTTTATCTAATTCTAGTCTCGTCCAGTCTGGTATTTCCCTTGTTTGATAAAAATCTGATAGGTACCTTAATTATGCGGCTCTATAATAATTTTTGAAGTTTGGCAATTGTAAGCCTCCTTGTTTATACCATTCTGTTAATTTATCTAGTGCTATCCTCGGTTTCCCCCCTCTCCATAAAAATCTCCTTATTATTTTCTTTAACTCTTTGAAGAATTTTTCTGTCAGTTGTATTGGCAATGCCTGAAATAAGTATAGTATCCTTGGAAAAATGTTCATTTTAATACAGTTTATCCTTCCTATCAGTGTTAGTGGTAGCTCTTTCCAATGCTCTAAATCGTCCTGTAATTTTTTCATTAGTGGATTGTAATTGAGTTTATATAATTGGCCTAGATTTTTGTTTATTTGCACACCTAGGTATCTTATTGCCTGCGTTTGCCATCTGAATGGGGATTCCTCCTTAAATTTTGAGAAATCCGCGTTATTCATAGGCATTGCTTCACTTTTATTTACGTTTATCTTGTATCCCGACACTTCTCCATATTCCTTCAATTTCTTATATAGTTCTTTTATTGATAGTTCTGGTTCTGTTAAGTACACTATCACATCATCCGCAAACAGACTGATTTTATATTCCCTGTCTTTTATTTTTATTCCTTTTATATTATTATCTCTTCTTATCGATTCTGCTAGTGGTTCTATAGCTAGCGCAAACAATAATGGTGATAGTGGGCATCCCTGCCGCGTTGACCTGCTTAAGTTAAATTGCTTTGATACATGTCCATTTACTGTCACTTTCGCTAACGGTCCCTTATATAATGCTTTAATCCAATTAATATACTTCTCCGGTAAACTGAATTTTTGCAATACTTTGAACAAGTAATTCCATTCTACTCTGTCGAAGGCCTTTTCTGCGTCTAAAGCAACTGCTACTGCCGGTGCTTTATTTCCTTCTACTGCATGAATTAAGTTAATAAATTTACAAATATTGTCTGTTGTGCGTCTTTTTTTGATAAATCCAGTTTGGTCTAAATTTACCATTTTCGGTACCTGTTCTGCTAATCTGTTCGCTAATAGTTTAGCTATTATCTTATAATCTGTGTTTAGCAGAGATATTGGTCTATATGACGCTGGTGAGAGTGGATCTTTCCCTTGTTTTAGTATCACTGTAATTATTGCTGTTTTACATGAATCTGGTAAGTTTTGTGTCTCATCAATCTGGTTGATTACATCCAGGAGGGGCGGTATTAATAGATCTTTAAATGTTTTGTAGAATTCTATTGGGAGTCCATCCTCTCCTGGTGTCTTATTATTTGGTAATTTTTTTATTATCTCTTGTATTTCTACTGTTCCAAATGGTTCTGTTAATTTATTTTGTTCCTCTATTTGTAGTTTTGGTAGTTCAATTTTAGTCAAAAATTCATCTATTTTCCCTTCTTTCCCTTCGTTTTCAGTTCAGTATAATTGTTCATAGAATTCTCTAAAGTTTTCCTTAATTTCTTTTGGATTATATGTAATTTGTTTGTCTTTTTTCCTTGATGCCAATACCATTTTCTTAGCTTGTTCTGTCTTAAGCTGCCATGCTAGGATTTTGTGCGTTTTTTCACCTAGTTCATAATATTTCTGTTTTGTCTTCATTATATTCTTCTCTACCTTATATGTTTGTAATGTTTCATATTTTATTTTTTTATCCGCCAATTCTCTTCTTTTAGTTGTATCTTCCTTCATTGCTAATTTTTTTTCTATATTTACTATTTCCCTTTCCAACTGCTCTGTTTCCTGATTATAGTCCTTCTTCATCTTGGTTACATAACTTATTATTTGCCCTCTAATGAATGCTTTCATTGCATCCCATAGTATAAACTTATCTTCCACTGATTCCGTATTTACTTCAAAATACATTTTTAATTGTTTTTCAATAAATTCTCTAAAATCCTGCCTTTTAAGTAGCATGGGGTTTAATCTCCATCTATACATTCTTGGAGGGATGTCCTCTAGCTTTACTGTCAATATTAAGGGTGAATGGTCCGATAGTATTCTAGCTTTATATTCTGTTTTTCTTACTCTATCTTGCATACTAGCTGATAACAAAAATAGGTCTATTCTTGAATATGTTTTATGTCTAGCCGAGTAGTATGAATATTCCTTTTCTTTTGGGTTTTGTTTCCTCCATATATCCAAAAGTTTCATTTCTTGCATTGATTTAATTATAAATTTGGTTACTTTGTTCTTTCTGTTAATTTTTTTCACGGTTTTATCCATATTTGAATCCAAATTCAGGTTGAAATCCCCTCCTATTAGTATGTTCCCTTGCGTATTAGCTACCTTCAAAAAGATATCTTGCATAAACTTTTGATCTTCTTCGTTAGGTGAATATACATTAAGTAGATTCCAAAACTCCGAATATATCTGACATTTTATCATAACATATCTCCCTGGTGGATCTATTATTTCCTCTTCTATTTTAAATGGCACATTTTTACTAATTAATATAGCCACTCCTCTTGCTTTTGAATTATACGATGCTGCTCTTACATGTCCTACCCAATCTCTCTTTAATTTCTTGTGCTCCAATTCAGTTAAGTGTGTTTCTTGGACAAATGCTATATCAATTTTTTCTTTTTTCAGTAAATTTAGTAGTTTCTTCCTTTTAATCTGGTTATGTATTCCATTAATATTTAAAGTCATATAGTTCAGCGTAGCCATTTTATACTTTGTTTATCTTCTCTATCCGTTTTTCCATCATTACCTTTCCTCCTTTTCCATTTCTGTTTATTTATTTTAAACCCTTTATAAGACAACATTCCTACAACATCAAACATTTTCCTTATTCTCCTATTTATATCTTCTTTAGCCCCAATCTCCCCTTCCCCTCCTGAGTTGTCCTTTAGCCCAAGTATCCACCTTGATGATTATGATGCGATGTGTAAATCTGTAGATGGGCTATTAAAGATAGTCTATTAAAGTTGACAGATTCTCTGCAAATTGAACGAACACACTTCCCCTTGACTTCAGTGAAAAAGTATTCATTTTCCCACCGTGTCTGAAATTTTCGGCACTCCCTTGCTATTTACCATCTTTTCAGTTCCGCCATGCTTAATCAACTAAATAAAAGGTCTTTTTTTAAACTGAGGTAAACATTTTTTTTGATGAGCAACATTGCAATGGTTGGTTAGTAGTTGCTCAAAATGGCAGTGATATCTCGTGTTGTACACACAGTGCAATTTATTGTTAGAGACTATGTTCAAAAGGGTCAGATTCGATTTTATTTTTAAAATTCACTTTGGGCCACTTAAAAATGGGCAAAAAGCCACATCTGGCCTGGGAGCCATAGTTTGTCCATCCTGGTGGAGTATATTCACAACGTATAGAGTACTTACCATTATAAATTGCCTGTCCATAGTACAGTCCCCTGACTGGACTGCTTTAGTTAGCTCACCCCCATGTCCCCGATGATTCTCTACTATCAGTATCCAAGGATGACATGTGGGCTGCCTTCAGGAGAGTGAATCCAAAGAAAGCAACCAGTCTGGTCAGAGTACCCGGATGACTATTGAAAACCTATGCTGACCAACTTGCCGTTGTATTCATGGATATCTTCAACATCTTACTCAGGCGCGGTGTCTGCAGTGGTCATGTGTGATGAAGCGTTTTGAGAGGCTGGTGTTGAAGCATATCAGCTCCTTTCTGAGTGGTGACATGGATCCATTCCAGTTTCCTTCTTATAGCAACAGGTCTACAGCAGATGCCACTTCAATGGGTCTACAGAAAACTCTGGAACACCTGGACAGCAAAATTCATACATCAGGATGCTCTTTATCAACTACAGTTCACCATTTAACACCATCATCCCCTCAAAACTGATCAGTAAACTCCAAAACCTGCAACTCAACATCCCACTGTAATTGGATCCTGGATTTCCTCCCCTCCAGACCACAATCAGTAAGAACATCTCCTCCACAATCTCCATCAGTACTGGAGCACCACAGGGCTGTGTTCTTAGCCCCCTGCTCTACTCATTTTACACCTACAACTGTATGGATCGATATGAAAATAACACCATTTATAAATTCGTTGACGATAGTGGGTTATATAAAAGGGGTGATGAGTCCGCATACAGAAGGGAGCTTGAAGATGTGGCTGAATGGTGCACCAAGAACAACCTTGCACTCCATGTCACTAAAACTAAGAAGCTGATTGTGGACTTTAGGAAGGAAACCCAAATTGGGAGATCAGAGGTGCAGAGGGTGAGCAAATTTAAATTCCTAGGAGTAACCATCTTGGAAGACCTTTCCTGAACCCAACACACGAATGTCATCATGAAGAAAGCACGTCAGCACTTCTACTTCCTCAGGAGTTTGCAGAGGTTTGGTACGACATCAGAAATCATGGCAAATTTCTACAAATTGTGCTGACTATCTGCATCACGGTCTGGTGTGGGGACACCAATACCCCTGAATGTAAAGCCCTGCAAAAGGTAGTGAACACAGCCCAGGACACCCTCCCCACCATCGAGAACACAGGGAATGCTGCCGTCGGAGAGCAGCAGCAATCATCATGGATCCACACCACACAGCACATGCTCTGTTCTCACTGCTGCCATCAGGAAAGAGGTCTAGGGGCCACAAACTCGCACCATCAGGTTCAGGAACAGCTGCTCCCCCTCCAACATCAGACTCCTCAACAACAAACTCAATCAAGGACTCATTTAAGGGCTCTGACTTTGCGCAGTTTGTTCACATTTTTCTTTGTTCACATTTCTCTCTTTTGTATATGTATCTTTCCTTGAGTACAGCTTTTTGCAGTAACAATAGGTAGAAATTCTAACCTGGTCCGCAGGAAAAAGAATCTCAGAGTTGTATGTGATGTCATGAATGTTATCTGACAATAAATCTGAATGAACAATCACTGCAAAACATGCTCTCAACCACAGACCCATAAATCAGGTCTCTCTTTGGCTTGGCTTCGCGGACGAAGATTTATGGAGGGGGTAAAAAAGTCCACGTCAGCTGCAGGCTCGTTTGTGTCTGACCAGTCCGATGCGGGACAGGCAGACACGATTGCAGCGGTTGCAAGGGAAAATTGGTTGGTTGGGGTTGGGTGTTGGGTTTTTCCTCCTTTGCCTTTTGTCAGTGAGGTGGGCTCTGCGGTCTTCTTCAAAGGAGGCTGCTGCCCGCCAAACTGTGAGGCGCCAAGATGCACGGTTTGAGGCGTTATCAGCCCACTGGCGGTGGTCAATGTGGCAGGCACCAAGAGATTTCTTTAGGCAGTCCTTGTACCTTTTCTTTGGTGCACCTCTGTCACGGTGGCCAGTGGAGAGCTCGCCATATAATACGATCTTGGGAAGGCGATGGTCCTCCATTCTGGAGACGTGACCCATCCAGCGCAGCTGGATCTTCAGCAGCGTGGACTCGATGCTGTCGACCTCTGCCATCTCGAGTACCTCGACGTTAGGGGTGTGAGCGCTCCAATGGATGTTGAGGATGGAGCGGAGACAACGCTGGTGGAAGCGTTCTAGGAGCCGTAGGTGGTGCCGGTAGAGGACCCATGATTCGGAGCCGAACAGGAGTGTGGGTATGACAACGGCTCTGTATACGCTTAACTTTGTGAGGTTTTTCAGTTGGTTGTTTTTCCAGACTCTTTTGTGTAGTCTTCCAAAGGCGCTATTTGCCTTGGCGAGTCTGTTGTCTATCTCATTGTCGATCCTTGCATCTGATGAAATGGTGCAGCCGAGATAGGTAAACTGGTTGACCGTTTTGAGTTTTGTGTGCCCGATGGAGATGTGGGGGGGCTGGTAGTCATGGTGGGGAGCTGGCTGATGGAGGACCTCAGTTTTCTTCAGGCTGACTTCCAGGCCAAACATTTTGGCAGTTTCCGCAAAGCAGGACGTCAAGCGCTGAAGAGCTGGCTCTGAATGGGCAACTATAAATCAGGTACCTACCTGCTAATTCCACAGAGGTTGGCATTGTCAACACTGGAGGTCTTTGGTGCCAAACCCTGAGCATTTAACAAAGCAGCCACCGAGTGGGAATTTCATTGATCGTATCACTGTGACTCCAAGTTCTGTCTTCAGCTCTGAAAATTGTGCTTTGTCCACATCAATAATTTATATTAAGAAAATCAATGATCTGAGTGATGTTCCCCAGAGAATTCAACTCTATTCTTCCCTCCACTCTGACAAACAATCTTTGTCTGTTTCATTTAAGCTTATTTTCTATCCATGCTGCCATGAGATTTTAAGGGCTTCAAACTTGCTGACAATCCTATTACGTGGCACTTTTTCAAATACCTTTATAAAGTACACACATCACCACATTTCCTTCTTTAACCTTGTCTGATAACTCATTAAAAACAATTTATCAAGTTAATTGGATGTTTTCCGAACAAAATGCAACACTTTCCATTTCTCAGCAGTAAATTTCAATGCTTGATTCACCTTTCCATGTTAATTTTCTCTAATTAATCCAATTTTGAGGCTGTTGATTCTGTTCCTGATGATTATATCCCCACCAGCGAGTTCAAGAGTCAAGTTGCAACTCTACAAATCTCTGGTGAGACCACACTTGGAATATTGTGTTCAATTCTGGTCACCTCATTGCAGGAAGGATGTGGAAGCTGTGGAAAGGGTGCAGAGGAGATTTATCAGGTTGTTGCCGGGATTGGGAAATAAATCTTATGAGGCAAGGTTAGCAGAGCTGGGACTTTTCTCTCTGGAGCGAAGAAGGATGAGAGGAGACTTAATCGAGGTCTACAAGATTCTGAGAGGCATAGATAAGGTGGACAGTCAGCGCCTGTTGCCTAGGGCAGGAGTAGCAAACACCAGGGGACGTCTGTACAAAGGGAGGAAAGTTTAAGGGAGACGTCAGGGGTAAGCTTTTACACAGAAGAGTTGTGGATGCCTGGAATGCCTTGCTGGGGATGGTGGTGGAGGCTGGAACATTAGGGGCATTTAAGAGACTCGCAGACAGACATATGGATGAAAGAAAAATAGAGGGTTATGAGACAGGAAGGCTCTATTTTTTTTTTGCTTGGAATATATAGGTCGGCACAACACTCGAGGTCCCAAATGCCTGTACTGAGCTGTAATGTTATATGTTCTAAGATGACTGCTCTTAATTACTGATATCCCCACATTTATTTTTAACAATTGTTCCTTTCAAATGAACATTCCCAGCAATGAAGAACCCACTGATACCTGCCAATCATTGTGTAATCAAGTGTATTTTTTCTCTCTCCCATGAAGGACAAATCCCCTTCCCTGTTACTGTGAAGAACTTGAAAGGTCAGGCACTTTCTATGACGGCTTTTGTCTGTTTTCAGCATTTAAAATTGAAAGAACTGCTCTGACCTGAATCTGTGGAGCCGACCAACTTGGAACAGCTGGAGCAGAATACGTTGAATGAAAATAGCACAGGACTTGTCATCTCATGTTCTGCCCAGACAGGCGAGTCGCTGTTTCACAAAAGCCAGTGTTCAGTCCTAAAGATAATAGAGGTGTCACCTGGTCACAAAAGAGGCTTCTTAGGAAGTACTTAGAACATAGAAAGCTGCAGCACAGTACAGGCCCTTCAGCCCACAGTGTTGTGCCAACCCAATAACCTACCCTATCAATTGGCTTGAATTTCCCTACTGCATAACCGTCTATTTTTCTCAGTTCCATGTGCCCATCTAATAGTGTCTTAAAAGACCCTATTGCCCCTGCCTCCACCATTGTTGCCGGCAGCAGAATCCATGCACCCACTACTCTCTGTGTGAAGAACCCACATTTTACCGGCCCCCCTGCACTAACTCCCAAGCACCTTGAAACTCTGCCCCCTGGTGTTCGCTATGTCAGCCCTGGGACAAAGCCTCTGGCTGTCCACTGGATCAATGCCTCTCATCATCTTATCCACCTCTATCATGTCACCCCTCATCCCCTGTCGCTCCAATGAGAAAAGACCAGGTTCATTCTACCCATCCTCATAAGGCCTGCTCTCCAATCCAGACAGCATCCTTGTAAATCTCTGCATCCTCTCCACAGCAGCCACATTCTTCCTGTCGTCATGTGATCAGAAGTGAACGTAATATTCCAAGTGAGGTCTTATATAGCTGCAACATTACCTCACAGCTCCTGAACGTGACCCCACGGTTAATGAAAGCCAACGCACCATTCACCTTCTTAACAACACTAACAACCTGTGCAGAAGCTTTGAGTGTCCCGTGGATCTCTGAGTTTATCCGCACTGCCCAGAGTCCTCCCATTAACACTGTATTCTGCCTTCCAATTCTCAAATGAACAACCTCACACTTTTCTGGGTTAAACTCCATCTGCCACTTCGAGCCCAGCTCTGCATCCTATCAATGTCCCTCTGTAACCTCTGACCACCCTCCAGTCTTTCAACATCACCACCCACTTACTAACCTACGCTTCCACTTCCTCATCCAGGTCATTTAGAAATCATGAAGAGGTGGTGGGGGGTCCCAGAACAGATCTGTGTGGAACACCACGGGTCACCAACCTCCATGCAGAATACGAACCATCTACAACCACCGTCTGCCTCTGTGAGCAAGCCAATTCTGTCTCCACAAACCAAGGCCCCCTTGGATTCCATGTCTCCTTACTCTCTGAATGAGCCTTGCGTGGGGAACCGTATCAATTTTTTTATTTACTGTAAATTTGTAAATTTGAAATTTAGACATACAGCACGGTAATAGGTCCTTTCAGCCTGTGGCACCCAATTAAACTACAACCCACCAGGTTTTTGAAGGAGGAAACCCACACAGACACAGGGAAAATGAACACACTCTTTACAGACAGCACAGAATTCGATCCCAGTCACTAGTGCTGTAACAGCATTGCACTAACTGCCTCACTAACTTTGCCTTATGAAATCCATATACACTACATCCACCACTCTACCTTCATCAATGTTCTTTGTTACATCCTCAATAATTCTCTGGTCTCAATCAGAGACATCTCTGACCCTGGCACCCAGGAGCCAATATACCTGCGAGGCTCGATCCCATCCACAGAGTCTCCCGTCTATTCTCCTCACCAATTAATCCCTTATCACAATTGCTCTCTTCCTTTCTTCTCTTGCCTTCTAAGCCACAGAGCCAGGCTCTGTACTGCTGCTGCAGTTTTTCCCTGGTAGGTTGTCACCCCAACAATTTCCAAAAAGGTATACGTTATTGAAGACGTTGCAGAATCGTCAACACAGTGGTCTGCCCACTTGTTCTTCCACCCTACTCGCAAACTGTCATCAACCAACTTAAAATAATGAGCAACCTACTTTAAAAAGGATGCAAAGGACAGGAAGGAATGGGAAAACCACTCCAAGCATGTCCGTAGAAGATTACAGCATAGAAACAGGCCCTTTGGCCCTTCTAGTCTGTTCCCAACTATTATTCTGCCTAGCCCCACTGACCTGCACCCAGTCCATTTCCCTCCCATCTATGTACCTGTCCAAATTCTTCTTAAATGTTAAAATTGAGCCGGCATTCACCACTTCAGTTCATTCCACCCTTCTCTGTGTGAAGAAGTTCCCCCTAATGGGGATCATCATGGCGAGCACTTTGATGTAACATGGACAGGGATGATTAATATTTGGTCTCCCACTCACAAAGACCACTGGATGATTGAGCGCCAATGGAATAAGTAGATTACAAACTGCTTATTTAATCCGTAGCATGAAATTGCTGCTGTTCGCAAATTGAAGGAATATCAGGAAAAATAAGAGGCAAGTGATCAATTCAAAAGACATTAAACAACCAGGGAGAAACTCAAGGATATTCGGCTTATGCGAAAAGAACAATCTACTGAGTGGAGCAGCATCTGTGGGGGAAAAGTGATTGTCCATATTTTAGGTTGACGAAGTGTATCAACCTGAACTGTCACCAATTCCTTCCTCCCTCCCTCTGTAGTGGACTGCTTTTGCCCCAGATTCTAGCATCTGCTCTCTCGTGTTTCTGTATTCTGCTTGAGCAGCCACAAATGATAGGTACTGTGAAGTGAAGGAAGCCTTCACAGAAATCCTCAGGATAATGGTGGAACTTACTGGACACTTCACCTGCCTTCTCTCCTGTCCCTCCTGATGACATATCTAGTTCTGGCCTGCTTATTGGTCCTCTCTGCTATTTCCTTGCTGTCCAGAAACTAGGGTCTATGGACTTGACTGTACCGAATATAAAATTTTCCTTTGCTACAAAAAAGTTTCACTTTAGTGGATGCAAAAGAGATTTTCATTTGGGGCTGCTAACAACATGATTACATCAGAATGAACTTTAAAAAAAGAGTTTGAACCGAATTAATACCTACCAATGTATTTTTTTTCTAATATGCTTGGCAGCAGCCTTCCTTTCAACAGCACCAATTCTGCAAAACTTTTAAACAACAAAGAAAATCCCAAAAGGAATGTTGACCAGGGAATGAAGAAGTGAAGGCACTTGTTCTTCACTATTGGTGAGTGAAGGTGCAAGTTCACCTGCTGGTGTTGATCGGAATTGCATTGTAACAAATTCGAGTGTCTTGCGGCAGCGTCATACACGGGATGTGGGAATTTTACCGTTTCACTATAAAAATTGTCCCATTTTGCTATAAAAAAAAACGTAACTAAGATGATTTTTTACAAGGTGCCATCTCTGGTGACATGATGAAGAAGGCAAAAGAACATTAAAATGGTAAAAATGGTTAAAACAAAAAGCCAACAAACATATTCTTCACTTTCATCCCTGCCAGTAGTTTCTGGAAAGATCAGGCCCATGCTGATCACAACATCTTTTTTTTTCTTTTTTTTTATTATTATTTTCTTTTTCTTAACTGGACTTGTGCCCAGGTGATGCGAAAGTGTTGCAATGGTGTTAGCAGTGCTGTCCTCACCATTCGCTCATTGAACAGCCCCACAACCCCAAGATAAGGATAGCTCCTGATCACATCTTAACTCAATCTCCCACTATTGATTCTAAATACTTCACCCAGCAAGATTCTTTCAATTCCATTTTATCATTTCCCTTTCCCCATCTCGCTTCTCTCCCTCGCTCTCCCTTTTCTTCTCCTCTCACACTCCCATCTCTCTCCCACTTTCCTTCTCTCTGCTCCTTCCATCTCCGCTCTCTCATCCATTTCTCTTCATGCCCACTGTTTCCTGCTCCATCCCCACCCTTCTCAGATCAGCACAAGGTGCCAAAATGAATTCATTTTGCAAACACAACTTAGCACTCTGAACAAGACTTCACAGTGCAAGACTGTTTCAAGGCAGAACTGTCGAGTCACTGATATGGGAAGTAGGAATATTAAGGGCAATTTTAACCTGCCAGCAGGATTGGATGGAATTCCAGCTTTACACTCCACCCAATATTATTCTCTGTTGATTTCAAAAGAGTACATTCAGACAGGTTTGCAAAACTAGAACTTCACCCAATTCATTCAATTTCCCAAAAGGATGGCTTGGTTACTATTGTCCTATTTTCCTCAATTCTCTTCAGAAATTAAATATAAAGAAAAGCAAATAAGTTTTATCTGATCAAATCAAGTCTTTATCTAATATCTTCATTTGAAATTCTTATGCATTTAGAATGGCCAACCTTGATTCTCTGAGATGTTATTATTGCCTTCTCTCCATAGCACTCATCTCACATTTCTAATATCTCATGGACGAGCACTATTGCTTCCTATCAATTACAATTACAATCTTGTGGCAAAAATGGAACCTGCTTGGGTCAGAGATCAAGACCATGATAATTCTACAAGCTTAGTCCTGTTTGTTTGGGAAGAACTCACTCAATTTCATGCATTTGGTGTCCGTTTTATGATTTTCAGCTCTTGTTCCTCAGCTCAGTGGAATATTCACCTGTGGTCATGTCTCTCACAACCTAACTACCACGGAGCAACGAAGAAAATCATTACTGTGTTGAACATCATAATCAATATCGTAATTAAAGCTGGTCATGGAATTAAGAGTAAAATACAAAAGTTTGCAGACACTGTGATTGAAGTAAAAACACAATTCTGGAGAAACTCAGGTCAAACAGTATACTTTATATAGCAAAGAAAAGGATACATAACCAACATTTCAGGCTTGAGCCCTTCATCGAGATATGAACAAAATGAAGGCAGGCAAATACTGGAGTCCACAGGCACATTCAGGTGGCCAAAATACCCCAATGCAAAGCCACATATTCTACCCCAATGCAGCTATCGGGAGGCCACCTGAAAGCGCAGGAGGCTCCTGCGAGGCGCACTTTCTAACCCTCCTCCAGGAGGGATAATCACCGGAGCACTCAGGTCCCCTCAGACACCTGAATACAGCTGCCTGAAAGCGGCTGCTAAAGGGCGGGCTGATGACGTTGCAGTGACGCAAATTTTGAAACAGTGTGCAGGCAGAGTATTGCAGGTACAGTCGCATTTTTCAGTGCTTTACCGGATAACATTATAATCGAACTATGGCTGCAAAGGGTTCAAACTGGTGTGAAGCAGAGATCAGACTGCTTCTAGACCATCTGTCTCAAGAATTCCAGAAAGGGAACTCAATGGGACATGGGGGATTCCCCCATATTTGAACACTTGCCAGGAGTCCTCTCAGCACATGGTCATACCTGCAGTAAAAATCAGGTGGTTACAAAGCTGAAGAACCTGAGGAAGAAGTTCCATGCGGTCCTGGACCACAACAGGAGCGGCAATGGTTGCAGGGAGTATCAGTACTTTGACCAGTGCCACACTATCTGGGGGGCTAGCTGCTCAGCTACTCCCTTGAACATAGCCAGTGCTCTGTGGAGCCGTGATTCCTCAGAGCACATCCCTGAGGGATCTCAGGCCTCAACCAGCGGCAATGGTGGAGGAGATATGCAGGTACGGGAGGTGCAGGCCACCACAGAGGACTCCGCTGGCATGGATTTGGATGCCCGAGAGGCAGCGCAGAGCTCACTGTCCCTGGAAGAGGCAAGCCAGCACTCTCACCAGAGAACATGGGTACAATAGCATTGAGGTTGTCTGTATGGAGAAGCACATAATTCTAATGCTGATGCACTTTTCCTGTTTCGACCCACAGTCCCAAGTCCCAGATGCAAGCACCAGCGGCTGACCAAGTCTCAGGTTCTTTCGAAGAAGCTGCAGACGATGATGACGGCACTTGACAGGGAGGACAGAGAGGGGGATCGCCAGTGTGCAGAGGAGGCGATGGAGCAGGAGAGAGCCCTGCTCGCTGAACTGAGGAAGCAATGCGCCGGTCCAAAATGGAGAGGCAGGTCCAGGCGGTGACTGGGTTGTCAGCTTCCCTGCAGCAACTCAGCGCCCCAATGGACAGGCAGTCTTCCATCTTCAATAGAATGGTCACACGAATGAAAGCCTGTCCGTTCCCATTCCCAGTCATATGGTCTTCCTAATCCCATGTACTTGGCCCCTCCAGCCAGCATGCCAGTTCATTCCACACCAGGGCATCACAGTAGTGGACACTTGGACGTGACTGAGATGCTGGGGTCCAGGACAGGTTCCTCAAACCCCCACCTCATTCCTCACAATACTGGAATGAGGTGTGCATTGGACTAAACTTCCTTAATGCTAACTCATTGTTCACTTTTGTTGTTCATGAAGCCCTGAAATGTGCAATTTTCTGTGCACCACTTTAAAGATTGAAACAGTCAGCAGTGAGATGCTATGGTGCTGGGTGGAGGTGTTTGATGTGTTTACCATTTTTGTGTTTGTTCTGTGGTGTTCAAGTGTGGAGTGGATTTGCACCGTGCTTTGTCCATTCCATGGTTTATATCTATAATTAGGTGCATACTTTGAATTGTTATGTCATGTTATCTACTTCATATTTAAGAAGCAAAAAGGTTTCTTGTAAAACGATTTTTATTAAATTTTTGACGAACACTTAAGTCTCATGTTTCATTTATATGCAACTGTTCCTTCACGAGAACAGTGTCACATAAGATGCCAGGTAGCAGGCTCCTGTGGCCACGTTCAGGGTGGTGGGGTGGAGCGGGAAGCAAGTTGTGGGAGTTGGGTGGCAGGGACATACATGAGTGGCAGCAGCTACCCCTGAGATTCACCCCTCCCCCTTACAGGATGGACATAATCGCAGAACAGATGGCCTGGTGGCCATGGGCCTGCTGATTGTTACAATCTTGGCTATTGGGTGCAGGGGCATCTGCTTCAACCAATGTCCACTTTGACAAGAAGTCATCCTTGTTAATGACACATATATTTGCAGTACACAGCAGGCAAACACAACATCTGGGACAAGGTGGTAGAGATATCCAGATGCTTTGACAGGCACCGCCAACGACCTTTTAGACGCCCAAACACAAATTCCACCACTCTCCTTGCAGAATTAAGGGCCTTGTTAAATCTTCATTGATCCAGATCCAGTACTTGGTGCTGTGTGAACCCCTTCATCAGCCAGGGTCATAGGGGGTATGCCGCATCACCCACAAGATGCACTGGAACCTCTACTCCATCTACATACTTGGACACCTGTTGGCACAACGATGCAGAAATGTAGTTAATTTGCACAGCTGCCCATTGACACAATAAGCATGCATAACATTGACACACGGAGCTTTGAAGGGTGAACACTCACGTCATGTGGGAAGAGGTATCCAGCCTGGTCCTCTGCCTTTCTATAGAGGAGAGTTGGCAAGCACTCGGGCATCATGCGTTCGGCCTGGCCAACCCACAACACATGTGAGAAGCTGTAACAAGAATGGAAAGCACATTGAAGTTATAGATATTGAGATGCGAGGTGATAAAGATCAATGGCTTTAACTCACCAGAACCTGTAGTCGACCACTGCTTGCAGAACCACCGAGTGCCACCCTTTGCGATTGTAGTAGGCTGCAGCATCCACGCTGAAGGCAATAATGTGACCCATCAATGGCACCAGCACACATTGGGTATCCCCTTTCCCCAAAGCCATCAATGGAGACGTGTTCCACTTGGCAGAGAGATGAAATGGTTACCAAGGAACTTCCTCAAAGCGCCAGTCACCTGCTACATCACCATGCACACAGTGCTGACACCTATTCCAAAAATGGTACTGATGGATCAATACTCACAAGGAGTGGCATATCATTACAGGACCACAGCTAATCAAAGTCCCGGTTCCAATGGTCGCTGCGTCTGGTCTATGTGGCTTCAGGTGAGGTTCTAGGAGTTCCAACATGAAGTGTTAGGTGCCACACCACATACAAAAGTGTCTCCTCCACTCATCAAATCTGGTGAGGATATTACTCTAGAACTCAGCACCCTAGGATCGGTTCAACCTCCAGAGACCGATGTCACCAGTTAATTGAATGACAAGCAGCATTCGCCTTCGTCTGCAGCGCCTACGCTCTGCGCGCCTTTCCACCCCCAATTGCTGCCTTCTTCCCCACAACCTTTGCAGGAACCATCTTCTGATTGCACATATGATTTTCAGATCTTAAGGACGTGTGAATAACTTCAACTGCGTAAATGGCCTTACGAAGGATTTGACGTATCTCGTTCTGAACACCGAGAAAGGCTGAAACCACCGTCATCATGTCTCTTGCCTGCTCGGGGTCCTCCATAATCCTGTGTCCCTTCCAGTCGCGTTTAAAATGACATCACATCAGTGGACAGAAATATACTCCAAGACTCCCATGCAGCTGTCCCTTCCCTTTCAGGTGGCCAGCACTGCGCTTTTAGTGCTGCCACCTGAACAATTCCACAGGTCCGAATCCACTTTTGCAGGCGTATTCTTGGCGGAGAGTGCCTTATGTTAACCCCATTGGATTTAGGTGTGCCCACAGAATATTAGGTGGATTCTTGAATTTATGGGGGGGGGGGGGGGGGAGGTCATAAGCAGCCATATCAGCACGGGAAACCTATCAGCAGACCCCAAACAGTCCCTCACCACAATTTGGGACCCCAAACAGTCCCTCACCACAATTTGGGACCCCAAACAGTCCCTCACCACAATTTGGGACCCCAAACAGTCCCTCACCACAATTTGGGACCCCAAACAGTCCCTCACCACAATTTGGGACCCCAAACAGTCCCTCACCACAATTTGGGACCCCAAACAGTCCCTCACCACAATTTGGGACCCCAAACAGTCCCTCACCACAATTTGGGACCCCAAACAGTCCCTCACCACAATTTGGGACCCCAAACAGTCCCTCACCACAATTTGGGACCCCAAACAGTCCCTCACCACAATTTGGGACCCCAAACAGTCCCTCACCACAATTTGGGACCCCAAACAGTCCCTCACCACAATTTGGGACCCCAAACAGTCCCTCACCACAATTTGGGACCCCAAACAGTCCCTCACCACAATTTGGGACCCCAAACAGTCCCTCACCACAATTTGGGACCCCAAACAGTCCCTCACCACAATTTGGGACCCCAAACAGTCCCTCACCACAATTTGGGACCCCAAACAGTCCCTCACCACAATTTGGGACCCCAAACAGTCCCTCACCACAATTTGGGACCCCAAACAGTCCCTCACCACAATTTGGGACCCCAAACAGTCCCTCACCACAATTTGGGACCCCAAACAGTCCCTCACCACAATTTGGGACCCCAAACAGTCCCTCACCACAATTTGGGACCCCAAACAGTCCCTCACCACAATTTGGGACCCCAAACAGTCCCTCACCACAATTTGGGACCCCAAACAGTCCCTCACCACAATTTGGGACCCCAAACAGTCCCTCACCACAATTTGGGACCCCAAACAGTCCCTCACCACAATTTGGGACCCCAAACAGTCCCTCACCACAATTTGGGACCCCAAACAGTCCCTCACCACAATTTGGGACCCCAAACAGTCCCTCACCACAATACTTAACTTGTGTATCCATGGGAGTCATCCAGTGCTCCCATAGAACACAACACAGAAAACAGGCCATTTGGCCCTTCTCATCTGTGCCAACCATTATTCCCATTGACCTGTTCCCATTTCATAACTTTCCAAACTTCTCCCATACATACATATCTATCTAATCTATCCTTAACTCAGGATCGAGCCCACATTTACCATGTCAGATGGCAGCTCATTCCACATTCCCATCACTGAGTAAAGAACTTTCCCCTTTCAGCTTAGACTATGACCTCATATTTATCTCCCCTAATCTAAATGGAAAAAGCCTACTTGCATCCACTGTCTACACCTCTCAATCTTGTAAACCTCTAAAATTTCCCCTTTCTTCTACAGTCCAATAAAGTCCCAACCTGTTTAATCTTTCCCTGCAACTCAACTGAAGACCCAGCAACATCCTAGTAAATCTTCTCTGCACTCTTTCAATCTTACTGATTGTCTTTCCTGTAGTTAGGCAACCAGAACTGCACACAATACTCCAATTTTGGCCTCATCAATGCCAAACAATTTCAACACATAACCCCAACTCCTATGCGCAATACTTTGATTTAGAAAGGCTGACGCCAAAAACTTTTTTCAACCCTGACCACCTGCAACACCACTTTCAGGAACAAAGTATCTTTATTTCCAGATCTCCTTACTCCTCTGCACTCCCATTGCAGTATTCTCTCCATTAGGGACTGGGCACAAACTAGATCGCTTTACTGACCACCTTCGATCTGTCCACATCAATGACAAGGGTCTCTGCGACAATATCCTTACTCCTCTGCACTCCCATTGCAGTATTCTCTCCATCAGGGACTGGGCACAAACTAGATCGCTTTACTGACCACCTTCGATCTGTCCACATCAACAAGGGTCTCTGTGACAATTTCAATTCTGCACGCCACTCCCGTGCAGGTGTCTGTCCATGGCTTCATATCAAACCAAAGCCACCCATAAATTAGAGGAACACCATCTAATATTGTCTGGGCAATCTCCAACTAGATCACATTAATGTTGACTCCATCTTTTCCCATTCGGTCTTCATTCCTCCAGCTCTCAAACCCTTCCCTCTCCAGAGACATCTTCCCTCCCCTTGTTTGCTGGTGTGCCTTCCCTCCTTTATCTACCTACCTCCAGTCCGTGGGACTGTACTCCTCCCCATCCCCCGTTTTGTTCAGGCAGCTGCAAATATTTTTTTTTTTTAAAAATAGCTTGAAGGGTGCAAGCCCAAAATGTTGATATCTTTATTTTTGCTAAAAGTACTGTTTGACCTGCCAAGTTTCTCCAGCATCTTTACACAGAATTAGGAATTGTATTCTCAGAGATTATTTTCTGTCCTCATGCTTGTGATATTCCATTTAAATAAACAAATGCAGAAGCAAGTGCAAAAGCAGAAAGCCCCAACTCAGTGCACCTTGCCAGAAAATAGCAAATTACTATGGCAATTGACACACTCCAATGTAGTTCATTTTACAATGTGCTTTCAGACATTTCTGAGCAACATGCTAACTCACTGCATGAGAAACCACGCCCAAATTTCCTCATGCAGTTTCACCGGAAAATGGCTAAGATAGCAATGCAGGGGGCATCAAGTCAATTTTACAGCAGAAACAAACCCAGTCCACACTAAGTTGTTTACCCAAACTAGACCCACATCAAAACTGCAATGTTTTATGTGGATGCCAAAAACCACAAATCTGACAAGCAGTTTAATAATGTCATGGCATTTTCATATCCAAACTGCATTTATACCAATGCATTTCATTACCTGTATTATCGGGGGGGGGGGGGGGGGGTAAGAAGAGTGAAAGACCATTTTTACAGTGAATACAAAGAGGATGATCTGAGCTCTTGGGCTGCAAAGGTATTATTTTCTTCACCAAGTATGAGGTAATTCTGGAATATCCCCCATCACTCAATTCTCAGGCTATGCAATCACAACTTTGGGGGGGGGGGGGGGTAGGTGGTCACTTCAGTAAATAGCTGGAGATCAACCATTTGGATCAGTTAAAACAATCATCATTAGAACCAAGTGAAATCAGCCAAGTGTTTCTGCATGAGGAAAAAGCAGAGAACTTAAAGCAGCTCATTTTTTCCCCCCAAAACCAGCAACCAATGCTCAGTAACAGCCTGCACATTCCAGAAGGGAAAGAAGTCCTTTATATGGATTTCTACATTTTTTTTGAATTTTAGATTAGCTTGAATATAGGAACTTACTGACCTCATTGAAGTTGTGAATTACCAACTTTCATTCCGCACTTCATAGTAGCATCACCAGTTATTATCCACCTTGATATCAAGCAACACTTGCTGCTCCTGCTGCACTCAAGTTAATATCACTACAATTCATATATCAGCTAAAATAGATTCTGAATAAAGTATAAATTAGAACCCATCTTAATGAGAATCATCCTCAGCACTGGATTGAATAGTGCATTGAAATAATGTGCCAATGCTGAAACTCAGGTGTGCATGGCATCTTCCAAAATTTTCCCACCTAGTTTGGAAAAAGCTCATCTCAACATCCTCCTCCCTGGTTTCTAACTATGGCAAACTGGAGTATCCACAGATTTATTAAAGTTTATTTTTTCATCAATAATAAACCCCCACCACACCCCCCCCCCCACTTTTCTCTCAGTCTCAGAACTGTACTCAAAATAAGATGAGACAATTTATTGCAGAACTTTTATTAAAGATACAACACAGGTCAAAAGGTAGAATTAGAACAAATAAAAGGAAACAAACAGGACATTAGTGTTAACTAATCTAATACTCTTCTCCTTCCTCTTCACCTTCAGTACTATCAGCACCCACTTCCTCATAATCCTTCTCCAGAGCAGCCATATCCTCTCGGGCCTCTGAGAACTCTCCTTCCTCCATACCCTCACCAACATACCAATGAACAAAGGCACGCTTGGCATACATCAGATCAAATTTGTGGTCCAGACGAGCCCAAGCTTCAGCAACAGCGGTGGTGTTGCTCAGCATACACACAGCTCGCTGTACCTTGGCCAAATCACCTCCAGGTACCACAGTGGGAGGCTGGTAGTTGATGCCAACCTTGAAACCAGTTGGGCACCAATCCACAAATTGGATGGTACGTTTGGTTTTGATGGTGGCGATGGCTGCATTGACATCTTTTGGGACCACATCACCACGATAAAGAAGGCAGCAGGCCATGTACTTGCCATGGCGTGGGTCACATTTGACCATCTGATTAGCTGGCTCAAAGCAAGCATTGGTTATCTCTGCAACTGTCAATTGCTCATGGTAGGCTTTCTCAGCAGAGATAACAGGGGCATAGGTGGCCAATGGGAAGTGGATACGGGGATATGGCACCAAGTTGGTCTGGAACTCAGTCAGATCAACATTCAGGGCACCATCAAAACGGAGGGAGGCTGTGATGGAGGACACTATCTGGCTAATGAGACGGTTCAGATTGGTGTAAGATGGTCGTTCAATGTCAAGGTTTCTACGGCAGATGTCATAGATGGCTTCATTGTCAACCATGAAAGCACAATCTGAGTGCTCTAGGGTGGTATGGGTGGTTAGGATGGAATTGTAGGGCTCTACTACAGCTGTAGACACTTGTGGCGCTGGGTAGATGGAGAATTCAAGCTTGGACTTCTTGCCATAGTCGACAGACAGACGCTCCATCAGCAGCGACGTAAAACCGGAACCAGTGCCACCGCCAAAACTGTGGAAGACCAAGAAACCTTGGAGACCCGTACATTGGTCAGCCTGTGGAACACAAGTGAATATTTAGTTATTTACATCAAAACACATCTAGCTGCAGACCAGCTCCCAAGCATTTATGTAAATACACACCAGTTTGCGAATTCTGTCCAGGACCAGGTCAATGATCTCCTTGCCAATTGTGTAATGACCACGGGCATAGTTATTGGCCGCATCTTCTTTCCCAGTAATGAGTTGCTCAGGGTGGAAGAGCTGGCGGTATGTACCAGTACGAACCTCATCTGAAAAAGAGGAGCGTGTTCAGTAGCCATGTCATGGTGGTGGGGGGTGGGAAGGGGAAAAAATGATGGAATAAACATCGGTATTTACCTATCACTGTTGGTTCCAAATCCACAAACACAGCTCTGGGTACATGCTTGCCTGCTCCCGTCTCACTGAAGAATGTATTGAAGGAATCATCGCCACCCCCAATGGTTTTATCACTGGGCATCTGACCATCAGGCTGGATGCCATGTTCCAAGCAGTACAGCTCCCAGCAGGCATTGCCAATCTGGACACCAGCCTGGCCCACGTGGATACTGATACACTCACGCTGTGAAGGAATAAACAGTCACAATCAACTAATTGAACATTCTCTCCAGTTCTACATCCATGACAGTTCATGACTGACATGTTTGGACAGCCACAGTTCATTGCTTCTGCCAACATGGATGCAGATTGTGGTATCCAGCTTTGATCAGGCAGGCCATGAGTGGTCTTGACTAATGCCTGGGTACAAAAAGTGGACAAGGAGTCAATGTGAAAATTGAGGGGGGGGGAAAAAGAGTGAGAGGGAGGAAGAACCATTAATGTACTCCAAATTCTGAATTCTAAACCAGTCCCAGACAAGCTAAAAAATTCACAAACAATGACACTAACTTGAAAAATGCATTTAAAAAAGTGTAGGATACAAATACAGGCAAACAATACCAACTCAACCACTTTACCATGCCTGCAAACTAAGTTATGTACAGCTTGCTGATCACATGCAGAGGGCACATAAGCCAAAGGGAAAATAGGAGCAAAAGTCTGCAAACACCAGCACAATGCTGGTGAAACTATGCATGTCATTAGAAGCAAAACGTAGGCAGGTGCCCAAACCTTCTTCAGTTGTCCGCCAATATTTTTTCATACCTTGATGAAGGACTCAAGCCTGAAACATAAGTAATGTATCTATCTTTGCTACATAAAGTACACTGTTTGACCTGCTGAGTCTCTCCAGCATTGCATTTTTAAAACTTATGGCAAACTGCAGGGCCATGGGTAGACAGACAGGATCGACTGCGGGGGGGAAGGGGGGGCCGGGAAAAAAAATCTTTTGAAGAATTTCTCGCTGCAGATTGAGGTCAGCTTATGATCTCATCGCTTTGCCAAGTCACTAGCCATGTGACCAGTTTCCGCATTACATCATCCTTCCAGATAAGGACATCCTCCGGCGGAAAACAAATTTGCCGGTCAGGCAGTGAAAAAAGGTGGATTACAGTTCGCATCGAGCGAGCAGTCACGTACTGCCCACTTCCCCTTCTCTCTCCTCCCACCAAAAGAAAATAAAACACATGGCGAGTCAGACATTTGACCTTTGCAGCAGGCACTTCCGTGTAATATTACCTGTTCGGGACTATAACAATGTTACATCTCACGCTGAACGACGAGGTCGCCTTTGCGCTCAACACGCGGCCGCAACTTTTTTTTGAAACGCGGCAGCGGTTGGCCCCCCAACCAACCAGCGGCGCCGACGCGCGTCTGGCAGCCAATCAGCGGCTCCCCTCATCCGCCGCCGCGCGCCCAGGTCGGCGAGACGCCGCACAAACCCCGCCTCGAGGCCCATCGGCGGCGCCACCGCGTTTCCCGGCCAATCCGCGGTGCGGCCGCGCGCACGCGGGATCACCTCCCCCCCCTCCCCAACCGCCGCCACCTCGAAGACCGCGCTACAATGAGCTTTAATTTTAATTTCCCTTTATTTTTAAAAAACATCAAAGAAAATGTGTCCGTTTGGTCTTCTTTTCAATGTCTATGGCAGAAACCGCCCGGTTATTTCCCCACCCCATCCTTAGCGCCAAGTTAACAATCATGGGGACCGTTAGCAACGCAAAAGGCGCAGACCTTATCCAGAAACTCTACCGCTAATGTAAGGACGAAAAAAAAGTGGCGTAAAACTTTCCGAAATTGAGGCAAGGCAATTTTTGGAGGGAAGGGGTGGGTCCGATTATGAACTTCGGACCACTTTGAAATTGTTCCCCCGCTTCCCAATGCCACTGCCGAGTGAAGAAAGACTCACCATGTTTCTTCGTTGAACCTTTTTTTTCTCTTCTCGGAATGAGAGAATGCGTCGGTGCTTCTACTCTTACAAACTGACGGCAATGAGTCGCTGTAAGAGGTCTCTGCGTCTTCCGCGCGGGTGCGGCCACTTTAATACACTCGATGACGTTGCCGCGGGAGGGGGTTGGATTTGACTGACAGGCGGCCTGGGCCATTCTTGCGTGGGGTCAGAGACACGTCCGCGCTTTGGAGGCGGGGCGGCTTGCGTATGGCACGGCGAGCTGGGGGCGTGTCTTATTTGATTGACAGGTGCGCTAGAGGCGGGTCGGGTTTGACTTACAAGCGCGCTTGTCTGATAGGCGCGCTGGGTTGGGTTTGTCTAACAGGCGCGCTGGAGGCGGGTTGGGTTTGTCTTGCAGGCGCGCTGGAGGCGGGTTCGGTTTGTCTTGCAGGCGCGCTGGAGGCGGGTTGGGTCTGACTGACAGGCGCGCTGGAGGCGGGGCGGGGTGGGTCTGACTGACAGGCGCACTGGAGGCGGGGCGGGTCTGACTGACAGGCGCGCTGGAGGCGGGGCGGGTCTGACTGACAGGCGCGCTGGAGGCGGGGAGGGTTGGGTCTGACTGACAGGCGCACTGGAGGCGAGGCGGGGCGGGTTGGGTCTGACTGACGGGCGCGCTGGAGGCGGGGCGGGGCGGGTCTGACTGACAGGCGCACTGGAGGCGGGGCGGGTTGGGTCTGACTGACAGGCGCGCTGGAGGCGGGGCGGGTTGGGTCTGACTGACAGGCGCGCTGGAGGCGGGGCGGGTTGGGTCTGACTGACAGTCGCGCTGGAGGCGGGGCGGGTTGGGTCTGACTGACAGGCGCGCTGGAGGCGGGGCGGGTTGGGTCTGACTGACAGGCGCGCTGGAGGCGGGGTGCAGTGCCATTGGTCGCACCATCACATTTTAAATAAAAATGCCTCAAAAAGGCAGCTTCGAGTGGCTTTGGGAAAACTTCAGACATTGTTGCAGGGTCCCAGGAACAAATTTTTTACTTCAGATGCTCAGCCAAAAGGGTGATACTATTGCTTTGATGTTAAAGATGAAAGAACACTTTATTTGATATCATCCTTTTAATCTGTCAGGCTTTCGAAAATCATGATAAAATGTCAATCAAACGTCCCTATTTTTAATAGCCTGTTTTTCTCCTTTGGCTTGGCTTCGCGGACGAAGATTTATGGAGGGGGTAAATGTCCACGTCAGCTGCAGGCTCGTTTGTGGCTGACAAGTCCGATGCGGGACAGGCAGACACGGTTGCAGCGGTTGCAGGGGAAAATTGGTTGGTTGGGGTTGGGTGTTGGGTTTTTCCTTCTTTGCCTTTTGTCGGTGAGGTGGGCTCTGCGGTCTTCTTCAAAGGAGGTTGCTGCCCGCCAAACTGTGAGGCGCCAAGATGCACGGTTTGAGGCGATATCAGCCCACTGGCGGTGGTCAATGTGGCAGGCACCAAGAGATTTCTTTAGGCAGTCCTTGTACCTTTTCTTTGGTGCACCTCTGTCACGGTGGCCAGTGGAGAGCTCGCCATATAACACGATCTTGGGAAGGCGGTGGTCCTCCATTCTGGAGACGTGACCCACCCAGCGCAGCTGGATCTTCAGCAGTGTGGACTCGATGATGTCGACCTCTGCCATCTCGAGTACTTCGACGTTAGGGATGAAAGCGCTCCAATGAATGTTGAGGATGGAGCAGAGACAACACTGGTGGAAGCGTTCTAGGAGCCGTAGGTGATGCCGGTAGAGGACCCATAATTCGGAGCCGAACAGGAGTGTGGGTATGACAACGGCTCTGTATACGCTTATCTTTGTGAGGTTTTTCAGTTGGTTGTTTTTCCAGACTCTTTTGTGTAGTCTTCCAAAGGCGCTATTTGCCTTGGCGAGTCTGTTGTCTATCTCGTCGATCCTTGCATCTGATGAAATGGTGCAGCCGAGATAGATAAACTGGTTGACCGTTTTGAGTTTTGTGTGCCCGATGGAGATGTGGGGGGGCTGGTAGTCATGGTGGGGAGCTGGCTGATGGAGGACCTCAGTTTTCTTCAGGCTGACTTCCAGGCCAAACATTTTGGCAGTTTCCGCAAAACAGGACGTCAAGCACTGAAGTGCTGGCTCCTGATGCCTTACTTAATATACATGCTTAAAGACTTTAAGATTTATTGTCAGAGTCCATACATGACATCATATACAACCCAGAGATTCTTTTTCCTGTTTTACCTCTGTGTGAAGAAGGTGCCACACATGTCCCCTTTAAGTTTTTCTTCCTTCATTTTTAAGTCAATCCTCTCTATATTCCTCTACCCTGGGGGGGAAAAAAATATAACTATTTAGCTCATCAATGAACCTTATAATTTATAAATCTCCTCTCCCCCACCACCCCCCCCCCACCCCAGCCTCCTACATTTAAGGGAGAAAAGTCCCTGTCTTTCTAAGTTTCCTTGTAATTCTTGTACTATTGTAACATGGTCCCTTCTCGATGTCCTGACTGATGAAAGCAAATGTGCCAAACGTCTTCTTCACCATCCTACCTACCTGTGTCACCATTATACCCAGTTCTGCTTTCACAAAGCCAACACCCCCCCAATCAATTCTCACCATAGAACATTACAACACAGAAAAAAGGGCCCTTCAGTCCTTCTATTTTACCTAGTCCCAATGACCTCCTCCCATCCATGTCTCCATCCAAATTTTTCTTAAATGTTAAAATTGCACCTGCGTTCACAACTTCACCTTTCCTTTCTCTTGGCCTCTTTTCCATATCCCACTATCACCTTTTGTTTGTACTCCTCCGCCTGCCTATTCTTTTATTCAGACACTTCCTGCTTTTTATCACATCTTGAAGAAGGGTTCAGGCCCGAAACATTGATTATATATCTTAACCTCCTCTGGACACTGTGAAAACTGCTGAGTTCCTCCAGCATTTCTCCTTTAACAACAATCACACTGTCTGCAGACTTTCATGTTTCACTCCACTATCATGGAACTATGTACCTGCGAAGACTCTTTGTTCCACAACACTTTCCAAAGCCCTCATTCACTGTACATGTTGTGCCCTGGTTTAACCTCCAAAACCTCACACTTCTCCAAGTTAAATCCCATCTGTCATTCATTGGTCCAGTTTCCTAAATCATCTCAGATAACCTGAAGTGCGCAAGGCTACTGGCCACCATTACGTTAACCTTCAATAGGGAATTCTATTGAGAGCACCCTGGCCGGTTGCATCACATTGTGGGTACGGTTGCTGCAGAGAAATGGATCAAAGGTCAATCCACAGGACCATAAGAGTGGCAGAGAGGATCACTGGAGTCTCCCTCCCCCCTGCCCCATCAACGCGATCTACCGGGATCATTGTCTGAAGAGGACCCCTTCCACCCCGCACAGAGCTGCTCCCATCGGGGAAGAGATCCAGGAGGATCAGAGCCAGCACCACCAGTCTAAAGAGCAGCTTCTTCCGACGGGCAGTGAGGATGCTGAACGACCCAAGGAAATGACCACCCAAGACTCTCACATTCATGAATCAATGTTTATTTATTTGTATATATGAATATTTGTCCTGCATGTGTATTGTTTGTCTTTATGTGCGTTATGTCTGGGTGTGTGTCTGCATATTTTGCACCGAGGACTGGAGAACGCTATTTTGTACAATCAGATGACAATAAACTTGACTTGATTTAAATGAACCATGCCATGAAATTGGGCAATACAGATAAGGAACGTCCAAAATTTGATCCCTTGTTCCTGCTGAGTTAAAGTCTGCTGAGGCAGTGGTGGGCCAACTGAATTAATGCTGCAGAGAGATAGCCCAAGGTTTACACTTCATAGCTGACCCCCTCTCCCAAGTTTGAAAAATGGTCATTGTGGTTTAAAGGCCTCTAATAACTCTCCTCTTAGACATTTTCTTGTTCTTCTTGATGGCAGCCAGTAGCCATGGAAGCAAACTCCAGTGAATGTCAGGACTTGTCTGGATAGCAGCAAAGCTTTCTTGAAAGATTAGCTTGATGAAAAGAAAGCATTTAATTAGATTTCAGGGTCCTGCAGAAAATCAATGTGCAGTCTGCAGTGAGGTTGTGTCCGTATTCTGAAATGTTTTTTTTAAATTAAATTTAGATGTATAGCACTGTTGCAGGCTCTTCTGGACCACACGCCCATACCACCCAAATGCCCCAGTTCAACTACAACCCCCGGTATGTTTTAAAAGGTTGGAGGAAACTGGAGACCCCAGGGAAAACCCACACAGACACGGGGAGAACATACAAATTCCTTTCAGACAGTGTCGCTGGCGCAGTAACAGCATTGTGGTAACCGTGCCGCCTGTGTTGATTAAATTAATGTTTTACATCTTAAAGTGTTTATCGTGAGTTTTTTGAGAGAGATTTCAAGGTGCTGTAATGTTTAGAAATACAACTATAATGAAAGTGAATATGCCACAGAAAGAGACAGCATGGAAACAGGCCCTTCGGCCCATTGAGTCCATTCTGACCATAACCAATCAGTAGTAGTAATCCCATTTTATTCAAATCTGCCTGGTCCACAGGAAAAAGAATCTCAGGGTTGTATGTACACTGACAATAAATTTTAACTTTGAATTGGGGAAGTCTTCATTTTAATCACATATAAATATTTTTCAAATGGATAAAGGTGCATACTATCTGAAGTTTCTTTGAGCTTTCTATTCAGAGCAGAAATAAAGGATACATCAGTGTGATTTGTATATAATCAACCCAGTAGTTCATATGTAAAACACAAATGTATGCAGACACCGTGGTTGAAGTAAAAACACAATGCTGGAGAAACTCAGCAGGTCAAACAGTGTACTGTAGCGGCGGCTACACTGCTCCTGCATTAACACACACAACCAGACGGGTTGCGCTCAGTGCGCAGACTAGTTCATTGCAGGCTGCTGGGCTGCACTTATACTCCCAGCCCGGACCTGGCTGAGAACCACGCTGGAAGGCCCTGACATCACCCAGGCGTCACATGGTCCCCAGGTTTCTGAGCCCCAAGCTGGAAGGAAGGGAAACCCCCAACGGCACTATTTTAGCTGGTTGCCCCGCCACGTGGCTTACAAGTGGGGCCAGTTCACCTTCCTTGTGATGAACCGCCACACAGTCACCCCCACCCCCAGAACCAGCGCCAATGTCCTTTTTTTGCTGGGTGGCCTCGCTTCTTGGGCTGGGCAACGACCACGGGCTCGGTGGGATCGAGGTGCGCTGGCTTCAGCCTGTCCATGGTAAACACCTCATGCCTGCTGCCCAAGTCCAGCATGAACGTCAAGCCAGTACGCTGTATTACCCTGTACGCTCCTCGTACAGTCACTGCAGAGGTGCCGTGGTCGGGCCCCACCAAATGAAAATGAACTCCGCGGAAAGCAGCTCGCCAGGAACGTGAGATGGGCGGGTGCCATGCCTGGGCAGTGGTGGGGGTTCAAAGGAGTTCAAGCGTGTCCTGAGGTGAGGAAGTAGTTTGTGCGATGACTGCTGGGGATTGTGAGGTGCATTGACGAACTCACCAGGTAGTGCCAGCAGCGCACCGTAGACCAGCTCAGCCGATGATGCCTGCATATCTTCCTTGGGAGTGGAGTGGATGCCCAGGAGCACCCACGGCAGTTCATCCATCCAGTCGGGACCGGTGAGGCGGGCCATGAGCGCCTACTTAAGATGGCGGTGCAGACGTTTGACCAGTCCATTGGCCTGCGGGTGGTAGGCCATGGTGCGGTGTAGCTGGATCCCCAACCTGTTGGCGAGTTGTGACCAGAGCGCAGATGTGAACTGGGTGCCCCAATCGCTGCTGAGGTGAGCCGGGACGCCGAACCGGGTGACCCAACCATGGGTGCTCGGGAGCAGGAGTCGATGGAGGCGTCTGGCATCAGGATTGCCTTGGGCCAGCGAGTGGTGCGGTCCACCACCGTAAACAGGTAACAGTTGCCCCCGAAAATGGGTAAGGGCCTGATGATATCCACGTGAATGTGGCTGAAGCATTCCCGACATGCTCGAACTCCTGTACGGGCGCCCAGGTGTGCCTGTGCACCTTGGATGTCTGGCAATGGGTGCATGTTCTGGCCCAGCCCGCGATCTGCTTCCGCAGCCCATGCCATACGAACCATTCTGCCACCATCCGGACCGTGGACCTAATGGACAGATGTGAAAGATCGTGGATGTGACAGAAGACCTGCCTGCACCACTGCTGGGGAACCACTGGCCGCGGGGTTCCCAAGGAGATAACACACAGGATGGTGCCTTCGCTGCTCAGAGTTGGGAGGTCTCGGAACCGCAGGCCGGTGATGGCGGTCTTGAAGGCCCTCGTCTCCTCATCAGCTTCCTGGTCTCGGGCGAGCTGGTCGAAGACGAGGCCGGGCGTCAGCACGCAGATGGCCGGTTGCGAGACTGCATCAGCAACCACATTGTCCTTCCCCACCTTGTGCCAAATGTCAGTGGTGAACTCTGACACGAAGGAGAGGTGACGCTGCTGGCGGGCCAATCAGGGATCCTTTGCCATCGCAAGCGCCTGGGTGAGGGGTTTGTGGTCTGTGAAAATGGTAAAAGTCATCCCCTCCAAAAAATAGCGGAAATGCGCACTGCCAGGTACATGCCCAGTAACTCGCAGTCGAAGGCACTATACTTGCATTCCGGCAGGCGAAGCAGATGGTTGAAGAATGCCAGCGGTTTCTAATGTCCATTCACCTGCTGCTCCAGGATGGCACTGATGGCTGTGGGAGAGGCATTGACAGAGTGCCATATGCAGGTCGGTGTGCGGGTGGGAGAGCACGGCGGCCTTCATCAGGGCGTCCTTGGTGGCCTCGAATGCGGTGCAGGCTTCTGGTTTACAAGCGAGCATCTTGTGCTTGGCTGCGATGAGGGTGAACAGCAGCTGCATGATGCTCGCAGCTCCCGGGATGAAGCGGTTATAAAAGTTGACCATACCCACGAACTCCTGCAGCCCCTTGAGGCTGTTCGGGCGTGGGAACTCCCTGATAGCAGCGACCTTCACAGCAGTGGGCGTGGCTCCTTCAGCCGTGATGGTATGCCCAGGAACTGCATGGAGTCTTTCCCGAACTGGCACTTGGCTGGGTTGATGGTAAGGCCGAAGTTGGCCAGCCGGGAGAAAAGGGCACGTAGTTGGGCCTTATGTTGCACCTGGTCCTTGCTGGTGACGAGGATGTCGTCCAAATAAATAAAGATGAAATCCAAGTCCCTGCCCACAGAGTCCATGAGGCACTGGAAGGTCTGAGCAGCGTTCTTGAGCCCGAACGGCATGCGCAGGAATTTGAACAAACCAAAGAGGGTGATGATGGCCGGCTTGGGTATGTCCTCAGGGTGCACCGGGACCTGGTGATATGCGCGCACCAGGTCAACCTTGGAGAAGACCCTCGAACCGTGCAGGTTGGTCATAAAGTCCTGGATGTGAGGGATGGGGTAATGGTAAGGAACAGTTGCCTCATTGAGCCGTCAATAGTCTCCACAGGGATGCCAGCCACCGGAGGCTTTTGGGACCAGGTGGAGAGGCGAAGCCCACAGGCTGCTGAATGATTCCCAGCTCCAACAGGTGTGAAAACTCCTTCGCTACATGGAGCTTGTCAGGCAGAAGCCGGTGTGCCTTGGTGTGAATCAGCAGGCCTTGGGTGGGGATGTGGTGGAACACCCCGTGGCACGGCGAGGCAGCGGAGAACTGTGCCTTGAGGAGTGTTGGGAACTCGTCCAGGATCTGGTGGAACTCGTCTCTGGGCGTGCTGATCGTAGCCATCTGCGGTTGCTCTGAGCAGGCGGTGTTGAAGCGAACGGCCTGGAAGGTACGGGCATCCACCAGGCACCTACCTCGAATGTCCACCAGAAGCCCGTGTGCAAGGAGGAAGTCTGTACCCAAGATGACAGTCAGGAGGGACGAGTCTGTGAACCTTCACGCGAAATTCCATTGGCCAATCTGGAAGTGGACTGTTTTGTCTCCATGCGTCCGGATTGCCATTGCGTTGGCCGCACGGAGGGGATGTCCACAAGGTTAGTTCCTGGATTCGATGGCTGTGGCCGGGATGATGCTGATCTGGGCTCCAGTGTCAATGAGGAACCGCTGGCTGCTGACTGAGTCCCGCAGGTAGAGAAGGCTGTGTCCTTGGCCAGCCACCTCAGCCATTAACAGCGACCAGCCTGGTCATTTCCCTGGAACGAACAGGGCTGATGACACTTCCGGGCCTTGGCTCCCCAGCACTGGTGGTAGAAGCAGAGGCCTGAAGCGGATGCTACAGCCTTGGTTATGCTCTTGGGAGCCCTTGCAGGGGCCGGGTGCTCTACCACACCACTAGGGGCAAGCTTGGCGTGGTCGTGTCCATGCCTCGTGACTTGCTGGACCACTGAGCCTTCCGAGAATCGTGCGAGCCATAGCTCTTGGGCATTGTGGACGACCTTCCTCGGGTCAGTGAAGCTCTCCTGAACCAGCAGCAGGCATATGTCCCTGGGCATATGTTCGAGGAAGATGCGCTTGAAAAGTAGGCAGTTGGTGTGCTCACCCATGAGCGCGAGCATCTCGACCATCAGTTCCATTGGGGACCTGTCCCCCAGGGTGTCGAGGTGCAGCATCCGAGCGGCACGCTGGTGTCTGGATAGTCCGAGGGACCCGGTAAGCACTCGCTTGATGGTCTCGTATTTGTCCTCGGCGGGTGGGTGCTGAACAAGGTGCAACTCGCTTCTGGCGGTGGCCTGGTCCAGGGCTGCGACCACATGGTAGAATTTGGTCGTGTTGGATGAAATCTGGCGGAAGTGAAACTGGGCCTCCGCGTGGCTGAACCAGGTCTCCAGCTCCTGAATCCAGAATTCAGGCAGTTTTACGACTATAGCGCTGATCCCAGGCTCGCTCATGATGGGTTCAAAGACGTTTGAACCCGTCGGGGTCACCAATTGTAGCGGCGGCTACACTGTTTCTGCAATAACACACACAACCAGACGGGTTGAGCTCAGTGAGCAGACTAGTTTATTGCTGGCTGCTGGGCTGCACTTATACTCCCAGCCCGGACCTGGCTGAGAACCGCGCTGGAGGGCGCTGACGTCAGGTTTCACGTGGTCCCCCAGCGCGGGTTTCTGAGCCCCGAGCTGGAAGGAAGGGAAACCCCCGACGGCACCATTTTGGCCGGCTGCCCCGCCGCGTGGCTTACAAGCGGGGCCGGTTCACCTGCCTTGTGGTGAGCCGCCACAGTCCTTTACGTAGCAAAGGTAAAGATACAGAATCAACGTTTTGGACTTGAGCCTTTCATCAAGGTACCTTTGATGTGCCAGTAATTCATATGTTAGGAGAAGGCCACTCCGATATAAAACCTACGACCCAAGGACCTCGCTGCCACATCCCAGCTTGCTTGGCCACGGCACACGAACCATGGGTGTAAAGGGTGGGGCCAGTACTGCGCACACTGCACTCCACCTAAAAGCTCCTTTGCGCAGGCCCGAGGACAGGTCCACGTCCTCCCCCTCCACGTCCTCCCCCTCCACGTCCTCCCCCTCCACGTAAAAACCCAACACCCAACCCCAACCAACCAATTTTCCCCTGCAACCGCTGCAACCGTGTCTGCCTGTCCCGCATCGGACTTGTCAGCCACAAGTGGCTGACGTGGACATTTACCCCCTCCATAAATCTTCGTCCGCGAAGCCAAGCCAAAGAATTCATATGTAAGACAGGTTCATTACAAAGCAATTCAAGTTTGACCAATTCCAGACAAGAATGACAGCATTTCAAACTAATGTGAATTCTAATCTGGTGTCAGGGATGAGACTATCTTCAAAACTGAAGCTTTCTTTCAGCTGCAATAGACATCTCAAGGATATGATGATCAAATCTACCTCAGTAGCAGGAGCCACAGCTGCTACCCGTAACATGTACTGCAAGTATTCAATCCAGTTACTTTTTCCAGTGCAGAAATTATACACGTTTGGTTTTACCAATGTATTATTCTTATGGGTCCTCTACCGGCACCACCTACGGCTCCTAGAACGCTTCCACCAGCGTTGTCTCCGCTCCATCCTCAACATCCATTGGAGCGCTTACATCCCTAACGTCGAAGTACTCGAGATGGCAGAGGTCGACAGCATCGAGTCCACGCTGCTGAAGATCCAGCTGCGCTGGATGGGTCACGTCTCCAGAATGGAGGACCATCGCCTTCCCAAGATCGTGTTATATGGCGAGCTCTCCACTGGCCACCGTGACAGAGGTGCACCAAAGAAAAGGTACAAGGACTGCCTAAAGAAGTCTCTTGGTGCCTGCCACATTGACCACCGCCAGTGGGCTGATATCGCCTCAAACCGTGCATCTTGGCGCCTCACAGTTTGGCGGGCAGCAACCTCCTTTGAAGAAGACCGCAGAGCCTACCTCACTGACAAAAGGCAGAGGAGGAAAAACCCAACACCCAACCCCAACCCACCAATTTTCCCCTGCAACCGCTGCAATCGTGTCTGCCTGTCCCGCATCGGACTTGTCAGCCACAAACGAGCCTACAGCTGACGTGGACTTTTTACCCCCTCCATAAATCTTCGTCCGCGAAGCCAAGCCAAAGAAAGATTCTTATTGTTATGAATGATTTTAATGCAAAGGTGACTTTCAATTTGATGCCCAGAGAAGCAACAGGGTTTTCTGGGTCAGCCTGTGAGTCACAACGTTTTAGGTTTGTTGTGTGGGAAGGGAACAGCTTGGTGGGTTGAAAAATAGCAGGCTGAATGCAGAAATCTTTATTGAAACACATGTAAGGGGATCGTAACAGAGATAACACACAAGTACTCTCAACCACACATCACAATGCAACCAGTCACTACCGATACCAGCAACTGCTTACACTCATTCAAGCACAGTACAACCCAGTCACATCGGACTTAACACTACGGATACTAGCAACTGTGTACAGACTTCTAACAGCCAAGGATTACAAATACGCTACCCGCCATCCGCCGTTCCTTGTCCAGTGTTGGCATGGCTCCAATGCTATCTAACAGCCCCGATCCCTGTGTAGTGCACACCTTACTAATGACTCCTCCAGCATTGTCCACAGTTCCGACCTGGAGTGGAGCAGCATTCGTCTCAGGACCGAAGACCAAAGAGGAAGAGCTACTCCACGTGGTGGACTTATAGTACAATCAGCTGAAGGGTCTGTCGCAGCTAATCACTAGGTGATTTAAAGGATCCGATGGTCAGGTGTGCACTAATGGGTGGGCAATGTCCACCTTGATTGGCAGGTGATGTGACTTCCAATGAGATTCCAGACGGAGAGGTCATGTGACCCTCCACAATCCACACTACAAGATTCAAATCCCACTCTGGGAACGAGAGCTCAAAGCTCTGGGGGTTGGAACTCCCTCGTGCAGTACTAATGATCTGCCACACTGTCACTGAGGTCCCATCGTTCAGATGAGATATGACCCAGGGTGGCACGGTTGACATTGGACAGAAAACTTGGCGTAGCAGTTAACGCAACACCTTTACAGCGCCAGAGATCGGGACCAGACCTGGGTTCTAATCCCATGCTGTCTGTAAGGAGTTTGTACGTCCTCCCCATGTCTGCATGGGCTTTCTCCGGGGGCTCCACTTTTCCTCCCATCCTTCAGAAAAAAAAGTACCAGGGTGTAGGTTAATGGAATGTAAATTGGGCAGCACAGACTGATAGGGCCGAATTGGCCTGTTACCGTGCTATATATCTAAATTTAAATTTAACGTCCCCAGCTGCTTTCTTGGGCAAATATAGAAGATCTTATGACACTGTTTTGAGGAAGCACAGAAGTGTGGAAGAAATTTCATGCAGAGATGTTGACATGAACATAGTTGGCAAACAGCCCATTTTGGAACAGTGCCTTAACTGGGCTGGTTGTGTCAGCAAGACATATTGCTTGAAAGGCGTCAAGGACACTGACAGTGGTTAATGATGTGTGTTTTTCTTACACTTAGACAAACAAAGGTTTTAATGAAAAACACTGTTGTTGAGGTCAAGATGTAGTTTGCAAAGTTTTTGATGAAATAATATTATCATCATTTCTATAGAAGCTCGTTTGTCTCTTGGTCTAAAAGTAGGAGAGGTAGATTTTAGAGTTCTGGTAGCAGTGAAGGCAGTTGCAGATGCTCCAGATCTTATGTTGATAAACTCAGAGAATCTCAAAGTCTCCGTCTTTCAGTTAATTTGAGTTACGACAGATTTGGCTTAGTTGGTGGGATTCCTTTTAAAACAGGATCTGAAAAAATCCTTCCCACCGTCGAGAACATCTACAGGGAACACTGCCTTCGGAGAACAGCAGCGATCATCAAGGATCCACACCACCCAGCACACACTCTGTTCTCGCTGCTGCCATCAGGAAAGAAGCAAGTGCCACAAGACTCGCACCACCAGGTTCAGGAACAGCTATTACCCCTCCACCATCAGACTCCTCAACAACAACCTCGATCAGGGACTCATTGATTTTTTTTTCTCTCTGCATTGCACAGTCAGTTTGTTTACATTTCTTTATTTGTTTGCGTACGTTGAGTCAGTTTTTTTTGCTCCGCCAATACGTGATAATTCTGCCTGGCCCACCATCCTCGGGTATGGTGGAAAGAGTAAGTGGGGAAATAAAGCAGTTTTGGCAAAAGTCTGTCCATAAAATGGCCTCAGGTGGCCAGAGGCACTGCCCTTAGTAAATTAAATTCCACAACATGAGAAGAATAAAAATACAGGACTTAGCCCCCCACCCATGAAATTTTGATGGGGTGACCTACGACAACAGGCACCAAACCTTCCAATATGACCCCAGAAAAGGTAGTGCTTATATGGATTTGTTTTTTTACCAAAAATAAACTTTATTCAAATTAAATTATTTACAAAAGGAAAACCATTCAGAGTCTGTTCCCACCTTTATTTTGCCAATTTCTTCCTTGGGGCTTTTGGGTTTTCTACCTTTTCCTCACCATCTGCCATTTTTCTCTCTGCAGCTCTCTCCTCCATCAACTCTGCCTCCTCAGAAGGGACCTGTGGCCTCATGGCTGAGGTTTGAAGGTTGGAGGTGGACAAGCTTAGAGTCTCCTCTCTCTGCCGCAGTCAGATGAGGGGGTGTTGACCTCACTGGGGGTGGTGATGTTGGACGTTTCCCCTCCTCTTGCCTGTAGCTACACGCTTTGGGCAAGCCCTGTAGTGGTGACCTGCACTTGATCTCTGCACAGTCCTAGATTTGGCGGCCTTCCTGCCAACAGTTCTTACAGATGATTGCGCTGCATTGGGCCGCCACATGTCCAGGTTTGTTGCAGTTCCTGTACACCCTGGGCTGTTCTGAGTAGATCAGGTATCCATGGTTCCCTCCAATGCCAAACACCGAGTGGGGGGGGGTGGTGGATGATGGCCCTTTTGCTTCCTCTCTCGGCTTTACCTTCACTTGGCGTTTGCTGGTCCAGATTTCAATCGTGTCTTTGACGACCACACAGGTCCCTGTCCCCTCGACATAATGGCCCAGGAAGGAGAGTATGTCTACAACTGACACATGTGGGTTGAACATGTGCATTGTTATCACTCCTCCCTTCTGCGTAAGAAGAGTGAAGGGTAGCTGCGCCCTGGATAGAGAAGGTGGTACCATGTCCTCCTTCTCCTGAAAGTCCCTGAACAACCTCTGCCATCCTGCCAGGCACTTGAAGGTCACATCAAATTGACTGTTATCCATGACATCCTGGTGGCAGTAGATATCCTCTCAGATTTGAGGCATTCTATCAAGTCCTTCTGGACGAAGTAGTCCTGGGAAAACGGGGGACCTTTGCTCAGGTCTTCCGAATTCTTTGTGCTGCTGAGGACTTTGCTGCCACAGCCATCCTCGTGATGCTAGTGGAGCTGAGTTTATTGTGGGATAGGGTGTTAGATTGGTCCCCAATCAACATGGATCCACCCCTGTGCCAGCTCACACCAGACAATCTCTTCTGTTCTTCTTTCCTCTTCCTTCTTGATGCTACAGCTTCTCATGGATCCAGTAGGTTCTCTCTTTGGGATCACTCTTCCCTGCTAGGGTTGGCCATGATCACCAACTCTCCCCGACCAGGTGGGATAATTTGTGGCATAAGTTTTCAGGCCAAGGGACCTGGATCACACACAGGATATTGTTTGTAGTAATGATTTGTTTTATTCTTTACTGTGCTATTGGCATCATCAAAATGTGTTGCCAAGCAATCACCTGGGCAACAAAGATTTTGATTCCTCAACACTTTTGGGTGTATTTTATAGATTTTGGACTGCTGATCACAAAAATCACTTTAAAATATTCCTATCATGTACCATTTTTTTAGATATAACCTATTTTTGTGGTTTCCTGTCATATTTTGTCTACTTCAAGCAGACAAAACCAGGAACGTGTCGTTGAAAATTCATTTTCTGCATCCGCACTTGGACGCTTCCCGGCTGATCTTGGTGCTGTCAGTGACGAACACGGTGAAAGGTTTCCCCAGGACATTGCGGCCACGGAAAAGCGAAATCAGGGCAACTGGAATCCGCCAATGCCGGCTGACTATTGTTGGACACTGACACGGGAAGCATCAGATGCTGAGTACAATCAAAAATCAGCGACAGAACATTTTCGGGTCAGTTGACCTGACGCAATGTGTCAGCGTCATTATGCAGTTAAACATGCTAACTTCAATCAAAGTTAAGGTAATGTTTCTCCAACTTCCTATGTGATACAGCAAATCTGAAATGATCTTTGTGTTCAGCTTGAAGTTGTCTATCATAATCCCCAATTGTTTATCAGAGAGCAAACCTTTTGAAAAAAATTGTTGTCCAGTATTATTAATCGTACTGTGACTATGGCCAACCGCGCTCCAACGATAGTCAGGGCCCAAAAGGAAGTGGTAAAGTACGTTGACATGAATGAAGCAGGAGGGGATAGTTGTGATGAAGGAGAATGCATAACAATGCGCCGCCCATAATCTGTAGATTATAATCCCCTTTTCACTACTAAACCTGTGTGGAATGTTGAAAATGGGATGTAAATGAAAGTGAAAGTAGGCTGGATGTGTTAACCTAAAAGTTTAACATTGGAGGGATCTGTGAAGAAAATTTCATGCAGAGGTGTTGACTCTAACATAATTGGCAAATAGCCCATTTTGGAGTGGTGCCTGGACCAGGCTGGTTGTGTTGAGTGAGGCGTGTTGTTTTAAAGCAAAGTTGTACCCATGACTGGTGTCAAGGGCACTGACAGTGGTTAATGATGTGTGTTTTCTTACACTTAGACAAACAAAGGTTTTAATGAAAAACACTGTAGTTGAGGTCTAGACGTCATTTGCAAAGGTTTTGATGAAATAATATAAACATAATTTCTGTAAAAGGTCATTTGTCTCTCGGTCTCAAAATAAGTGCTTGTAGAGGTAGGCTTTAGAGGTCTGGTAGCGGTGAAGGCCACTGCGGATGCTCCATGACATCATGTTAATAAACTTGGATCAAATCTCGAAGTCTCCATCTTTGAATTAATTTCCACAAAAGGAAGAATTTTGGTGTCCAGACAAATATTTATCCCTCAGCACATTTCAAAAAAAGGTAGGATGGCCATTACGTTTGTGGAATCTTGTGTGTCATTGAGCTGTCACATTTTCTGCATTATCTCTTCCCTTTTCCCTCTGTCTCCTTCCACAGAACAAAAATTAATTCTCACCTCTCCTCTTATCATATCCAAATAACACCTTTTGTTGGCCTGAACTCCTGCACCGGCCAGCCTTCAGTCTTTATTCTTACATAGAAAACTACAGCACAGTACAGCCCTTTCAGCTGACCCTTCAAAAAAGTACTAAACCCTCCCTCTCCCGTAACCCTCAATTTGTCTTCTATCCATGTGCCTGTCTAAGAGTCTCTTAAATGCCCCTAATGTTTCAGCCTCCACCACCATCCCTGGCAAGGCATTCCAGGCTCCCATAACTCCCTGCATTAAAAAAAAACTTACTCCTGATGTCTCCCCTAAACTTTCCTCCCTTCACTTTGTACACATGTCCTCTGGCATTTGCTATTCCTCCCCTGGAAAACAGGTGCTGGCTGTCTACCTTGTCTATACCTCTCATAATCTTGTAGACCTCTATTAAGTCTCATCTCATCCTTCCATGCACCAAAGGAAACAGTCCCAGCTCTGCTAAGTTTGCCTCTGTGGTGATATGCCATTACATCACTAGGTCACTGTGGCCATCACCTGACGACTCTGTATATAAAGCCGATCGGAGCTCCTGCTCCTGCTGATGACCTGGGCTTGCACAGAGGCAAGACCTAGCTGTATATATCACTCTATTAAAGCCTGCATTTAACCTTCACTCTGCTTCGTGTGGTCGATGTCAGTCTCAATTTAATAGAGTGATTTATATCCGGGATGGAAGCTACTCCTGTCCTCACCCATGCTCCTGACTCCACCGAAACCAGATCTAAGGATCCAAAAATGGAGATGTCCCACACACACATGCAGCCGAGTACAGACCAGGCAGGGAGCCGCGGGAGTGAAGCCGCGGCGGAGAGAGGGACTCGCCCAGTGACAGAGGACTGCAAAAGGGACAGAAGCACCTGAGAGCAGCTAAAGAACAGCCCAGAGCCCTGCCTGTTAAGTAACTCTCCGGGACAGGGTCCAGCCACACACCCCACTGGGCTCCTGCTCGATAGCCAAGGGTTGTAACAAACGCAGGCAGAAGGCGTACAGCAAGTATCCCTCCCGATCTCAATCTACCACCAGGACTGCGAGGACATGCTTGCCCAGGATCGAGTGGCCACGTGGGGAAGGGATCAGGCTCGGTATGCGCCCCCACTGCCACAGAGACTCGATTTCAGCCAGGTGCTGAGGGCAGACAAGTCGGAACTGGACCCCAGGACCCCCAGGGCAAGCATTCACTTCAACTGGTGGCAGAGGTGTTTCCTAAACTATGTGGTTAATGGGGCGTCGGAGGAAGGAATGCTTATGCTGCTGCTAGCACAGCTGGGGGATCGCCCGTACTCCCTTATACAGGATGCTGAGTCCTATCAAGAGGCTATGAGCACCTTGCAGAGACACTATAATAAAGGACACAGCGAGCTCCACTCCAGACACAGGCTCATGACCAGGTCACAGCAAGCTGGGGAATCTGTTCGGGATTTCATCCTCGCCCTGAAGGACTTAGCTTGGGAGTGTACTTTTTTAAAAAACTTTATTTATAATATTTTTAAAAAGATGATACAATCAAAAATACAAACCCTCTTATTACAAAAACACATTAGTAAAATAGATAATCTTAAATTAGTAAATTAATAACCAACCCCAACCCCCTAAAAAAAAATCCCCAAACTATCCCTATTTCTACAAACTATTGGAGCCTTTTACAAAGATTAAAATACCATAATACAACATATATGAAAATTTTTTTTAAAAATTAAAATATCATAATTAACATATACTAAGACCCATATATTTTAAATATGGATCCCACATTGAAATAAAAAAAGAATAATTATCATGTAATCTCTATGTTATTTTTTTTCTAAATAAATACAAGGTTTCAACTCATTATGCGACCTTAAATACTAATCTTTCCACATTACTGCAATATATTTTCTCGCAACAGCTAAAGTGAAACGAATAAAAGCAATCTGAAATTTATCCAATTTCAGACCCCTTAGGGTCGGAGTGTACTTTTAAAACTATCTGCTCAAGAGTATGCGAATGAGCTCATAGGAGACAGGATTATAGCGGGCGCCAGATCTACCGAGATCAGGCAGAGGCTGCTAGTAAAGGGGACATTCAGGCTGGAGGAGGGAGAAATGATCGCAGAGGGTCTGGAAGATACTAGAAAGGAACTGGAGGAGTATACACTGCTGGAATCATTTGCCCTGCACAGGGAGAGGAACACTAGTGCCCAAGGGCAACATCTAGCAGCAGGATCCCCACTGGAACACTCCAAGTGCTCCTTTTGCGGGCAGCACAAGCACCCCAGATCTCTCTGCCCAGCTAGAGAAGCTGTTCAAACTGCAAAGAAAGGGCATTATGCAGAAGTCTGCAGAAGCCCTAAGGCTCCCTCCAAAGTCTCTTCTCATGCAAATGAGAGGTAGGAAAGTTCTTCTTCCTCCTCAGGTAGACAGAAACAGAGTGCCATGTGCAGCCGACCATGTTGGACAAAGGATGCCGGACAGAGGACACCACCATCAGGGGAGGAATACGACCCAGAGTTCTACTATGATCAGGATGCTGAATACCAGAACGGAGGACATGCCATGCTGGCCTCTCTACGTCTGAACCAGGCAATTTATCAAATGCGTCTGTTAGTATTAAAATTAATGGGTCGAAAGTAAATTGCCTGATGGACAGCAGGAGTACTGAAAGTTTCATAGACCAGGGGCTAGTAGAGCTCCTTGTCCTGAACACATACTCTAGTGACCACCAGATTTTGTTTGCGTCCAATAGCCACACAGAAAAAGAGACATACTTCTGCAAGGTCACATCGGAAATACAAAACACCTAGTATGAGGAATTTAAATTGTTAGTTCTCCCCTCCACCCCCCCCCCCCCCCAATCTCTGTGCTCCTGTCCTGCTCCGGCTGGACTTTTAATGTCAATTGGAGAACATCACAATGGTTTACAATGGGCCCCTTCCCCCGCTATTCCTCAAGAGAAAAACAGCACTGTAACCTGACAGCCCTGAATGTAGAATCTCCCCCGCTATTCACTCATCTCAACCCAGACTGAACACCAATAGCCACCAAGAGCAGGAGGTACAGCCCACAGGATAGAGAGTTCATTAGAGCAGAGGTTCGCATACTCCTACAAGAGGGCATTATTGAGAAGAGCTCCAGCCCCTGAGAGCCCAAGTAGTTGTAGTAAGGTTGGGGAAGAAGCAGTGGTTGATGGTCGACTACCCACTACCACGCATAGCAGACATGGTGAACAGCATTGCGCAGTGAAAGGTGTTCTCCACTGTAGACCTCAAGGCAGCGTATCATCAGTTGCCCATCAGAAAGAGCGACCACATATACACGGCATTTGAGGCAGATGACAGACTATACCAGTTTCTCTGTCTCTCCTTCGGCATCACTAATGGGGTGTTACTGTTTCAGCGGGAGATGGACCGCATAGTAGAAGAGTATCAACTCCAGGCGGTGTTCCCTTACCTTGACAATGTTACCATTTGCGGCCATTCTCAAGCCGATCATGATGCGAACCTCAGGCGCTTCTTCCAGGCAGCTAAGGAACATAACCTAACATACAATAAGGACAAATGCGCCTTTAGTGCTAAGAAACTAGTCATTCTGGGATAAGTAGTACAAAATGGGGAAATCAGCCCAGACCCTGCCCGCATGCGCCCACTCCTAGACCTTCTAGTCCCTCACACACAGAAAATGTTAAAGAGATATTTGGGACTCTTCACTACTATGCACAGTGGGTTCCCAACTGTGAGAGATATTAGATTATATGAATAAAATAAAGAATAATAGACTAGACTAGAGGAAGTTAAGTAAGTGCTGAGTAGGGATGCGATAAGAGTGTGAGGAAGGGTTACGCAAGTACAATATAGTGATAGAAAGAATTAGCAGGTTCTGTAGAGTAAGTCCTGGGGGTTGAGAGGTGTGAATAAGGACAAAGGCAGAACCAATCCAGGAGGCAGAAGAATGTTAGGGGGGGGAGGATACCTCTACACTGAAATGAACTGTATAAAAGTTGGGTGAGCCCCAGTATGTGTGTGTAGTCCCAGGGTAAGGGGAAGCACCCAATAAATGTTCTTTGTTCTTAATTTTTGTCTCGAGCGAAATCTGTGAAGGTACTTCTGTTTCTCACACAACTATGCCGACAGGTCCCACCCACTCATAAAGTTTCCCCTCGGCCTGCCGGCTGTCAAAGCCCTTACAGAGATTATGGACCTGATTGCAAAAGCAACCCTGCGGGCCATATACGAGACGATCCCCTTCAAAGTGGAGACGGATGGCTCAGATGTAGCACTAGCGGCCACACTGAATCAGGAGGGACAACCGGTAGCCTTTTTCTCGCGGACCTTACAGGGGTCAGAGGTGGGACACTCGGCAGTGGAGAAGGAGGCACAGGCCATCGTAGAAGTGGTGAGGCATTGGAGGAATTACCTGGCTTGTAAACGCTTCACTCTGGTCATGGACCAACGATCCGTGGCATTCATGTTCGACAACCTGAACAGGGGGAAAATAAAAAGCGACAAAATTTTGCGCTGGAGGATAGAACTGTCCACGTACAATTACAACATTCTATACTGCCCTGAGAAGCTCAATGAGCCCACAGATGCGCTGTCCAAGGGCATCTGCACGGCCCTCAATCACACATCCCAGCTGCAAAGCTTGCCCAATGAGCTGGGCCCCCCAGGGGTCGCTAGATCATTCCATTTCATAAGGACCCACAATCTCCCGTTCTCAGTGGAGGAGGTAAGGACAGTAAACAAGGGCTGTCCCATCTGCGCGGAATGCAAACCGCAGTTCTACCGGCCAGACAGGGCTACATTGATAAAAGCCACCAGACCCTTTGAACGCCTCAGCCTCGACTTTAAAGGCCCGCTCCCCTCCTCCAACTGGAACGTCTACTTCCTTAACGCCATAGATGAATACTTCTACTTCCCTTTCGCAATTCCATGCCTCGATGTATCGGCAGCCACAGAAATAAAGTGCCTACAATCTATTTTCATCATGTGTGGGTACCCCAGCAATATACACACCAACAGAGGTGCTGCATTCATGAGTGCAGAAGTCCAGCAGTACCTAGGGGATGGAGGTATCACCACAAGCCACACTACAAGCTACAATCCCAGGGGTAATGGGCAAGTGGAAAGGGAAAACAGTACTGTTGACCTTAAAGACAAAAGACCTACCCATGGCAAAATGGCAGGACATGTTACCGGAGGCTTTACATTCGATACACTCACTGTTGTGTACTGCCACAAACACAACTCCACATGACCGCTTGTTTTCATTTTCAAGGAAAGCTGCGACGGGCACGGTGCTGCCTAGATGGCTTATGACACTGGGTCTGGTGCTCCTCCGGAAGCACTGCAGGCCCCACAAAACGGACCCGCTGGTGGAGCCAGTAGAGCTGAGGCACGCAAACCCCCACTACACGGTCGTCACATTCAGGGACGGACGGGAAGATTTGGTAGCCATCAGGGACATCGCGCCGGCCAGTATCGTGTACGATGAGGAAGGATCACAGCCCCACAGACCCCGACGGACCAGCAAGACGGACAGCAGACACCAGGACAACCAACCATCATATCACCCCAAAACGAACTGCCACCCAATACACCCCCAACAGCTGGTGCCCATCCGAAAAGCCCTACATCCCCCCAGCATACCCCTACTCAGCAGCTGATGAGCAGCCCAGCACCCTCAACCACCCAAAGTCAGGACCAATACCCCTGCTCCCAATACCCCTCACCTCCCCTGCCCCAGTACCCCGAAGGTCCAAGAGACAAAGGAAAGCCTGCCAGATCCTGGACTTATGAACTTGCGGGGTGGGGGGGAGTGGTCAAATTCCTTTAAGGGGGGGTGAATGTGGTGATATGCCATTACACCACTAGGTCACCAGGGGCCACCACCTGACGACCCTGTATATAAAGCCGATCGGAGGTCATGCTCCTCCTTCTGACTTGGGCTTGCACAGAGGCAAAGCCTAGCTGTAGGTATCACTCTATTAAAGCCTGCATTTAACCTTCACTCTGCTTCGTGTGGTTGATGTCAGTCTCAGCCTCATAAGACCTTTTTCCAAACGTCCTAGTAAATCTTGCCTTCCTGTTCTTTGCTTATTCCTTGAGGAAGAGTTCAGGCCCGAAACATCAGTAATATATCTTTATATCCTCTGGACGCTGTGAGACCAGCTGAGTTCCTCCAGCATTTCTGTGTGTTTTTACCACAGTCGCAACATCTGCAGACTTTTGCATTCCTCTCCATTTCCTGCATTACACCGATACAGTTTTAAACAGTATTTCACTGGCTGAAAAAAATGTGTGAAAGGCATTTTTTTTTATTCATCCTTTGTTCAGGTGGAACTTCTAAAAAAGCACAACTGCCTCATTGCCTCTAACAGCAATCTTGTACATCCTTGGAAGACATATTGGGTGTTTCTCATTGTGGCTGCTTGCCACTGAACTTCAGCTCTGTATATTTGTGTTAGTCAAGCCTTTTCTCTCAAACCTGTGGAAGAATCTTTTCAACAACAAATTGCAGGGCATCAGGCAACCCAAACAAATAAAGCATCCAATGGAAAAATGGTTTGACAAATGATAGCTTATTTAATACGAATTGAGTGGTCATTCGGTCCTGCAGCGCCATGTAACTCAGCTGGATTTGTGCCCTGGATCTAGAGAGAAAGGCCAGTGTCTAATCTGCTGCATCATCTCCCGAGGCTCCGAAAATAATGAGTAATTGTTTTCACAATGTGATATTATCTTTTCATCTTTAAATTGACAAGCTTATGATTTCTATGAAGAAAAAGAAAATTCGTTATATGCATTTGTGAGGTGGGGTTATCACCAGCAAGGCCAGCATTAATTTTAAATTTAAATTTAAATTTTTTAAATTTTAAATGTAAACATACAGTACGATAACAGGCCATTTTGGGCCACGAGCCTGTGCCGTCCAATTTACACCCAATTAACCTACACCCCTACCCCTCAGTACATTTCCAATGGTGGGAGAAACCAGAGACCCCAGGAAAACCCACTCAGACATGGGGAGAATCTGCAAACTCCATACAGAGAGCACAGGATTCGAACCCTGGTCCCTGTCACTGGTTCTGTAAAGGTGTTGCGCCAACCATTACGCCAACTGTGCCGTGCCCATCTCTGCCCTTGAGAAGGTGGCGGGTGTGTGTTTGGAGTGAACCGCTCCATTGAACTACTGCAGACCTTCTGGTAAAGTTGCTCCAAAAGTGCTGTGGTAGGGGGAACAGTAAAAACATAATGCTGGAGAAACTCAGCAGGTCAAACAGTGTGCTTTATTGAGCAAAGATAAAGATACAAGCCAATGTTTCAGGCTTGAGCCCTTCATCAAGATACAATCAAAATGTAGACAGGTGCCCAAACAAAATGGTTGGAGGGGAAGGATAGGAGGAGGAGAACAATTCCGAAGACAAGAGGTAATAGGTGGATAAGGGAGGGAGGGCACACCAGCAAGTTGGGGGAGGGGGATGTGGGGAGCTGGAGGGAAGAAGACAGAGGGATGGGGAGAACAGAAAGGGGCTAGCAGAAACCAGGGAACTCGATGTTAATGCCATCTGGTTGGAGAGTGCCCAGACAGAAAATCAAGAGCTGTTATTCCAATGTATGGATGGTCTTGGTAAGACAGTACATGAGGCCATGAACAGACATATCAATGCAGGAGTGGGGCACAGGATTGAAATGGCTGGCTATTGGGAGATTCCTGTCACTGACGCGGACAGTGCAAAGGTCCACAGTGAAGCGATCTCCTGGTCTGTGTCCAGTCTCTCCGATGCAGAGAAGGTCACAACAGAAGCACTGGAGGCAGTAGATCACTCCCACGGATACACAAGTGAAATGCAAGGACTTGTAAGGACGGTTTAGGGGCCCAAATTGGGGTGAGGGAGGAGGTGTGGGTGCAAGTGTGGCACTTCCTACGGCTGCAGGGGAAGGTGCTGGGGGGGTGGGAGTGGCGATTAATGGGACGGGATGAGAGGATGAGAGAGTCATGGAGGGAGCAGTTGCTACAGGAGGCAGGGAGGGCAAGATGTGTCTGGTGGTGGGATCATGCTGTAGGGGATAGGAAAATATGGAGGATGATGTGTTCGATGCAGAGGTGGTAGGTGAGAACAAGGGGAATCCTTCATTTGTTGCAAGTGCTGTTGGGGAGAGTTGTCCAGGATTTAGACCCAGTGATGATGTAGGAATGGTGGTATGTTTCCAAGTCAGGATGGTATATTAACTTGGAGGAGTCTTCCACGTGCTTGTGTTCCAAGGATAAAGGAAAAGGAATTGTGATCTCACATGTAAATAATCCCATCACATCCTCCTTCATCCAGATTCCAAAATTGTGCTTCTTTATCATCTCTGGTTATTATTACATGATTGCAATTATATAAAAAAATTGTATAACAAAGTAACAAACTAAATTAAATTTATTTTATTTCTTATTAAAGATATAAACTAAATCAAACCATGCTCTATTTTCCCCTCAACATTCATTTAATTATCCATATCTTTTTAAGCTTTGAACCACATGAGAACCATATTTATGTTACTCCTTTTCTCTGCCCCTGAGCTCATGAGAGACGGTGGTGCTTGAATCTATATGCAATATCAGTTTCCTTCTCTCTCCGATGAGCGGTCATTGTTTATCAGTGAGTTTACATAGCGGGTGTTGGACCAAGAGTGGTTGGGTGTGGTATGGGACATGGAATGTTGGAGCTAATTTGCCCTCCCAGTGTTCCGTCTTTCGCAAACAACAGTACAAGGTACTGGTGAGCACATATTTGGAGTACTCTGTAGTTCTGGTCACCCTGTTACAGTAGGATATCAATAAATTGGAAGGGGTGCAAAAGAAATTCACCAGGAGTTATAAGGAAGGATAGGTAGTCTGGGTCTTTAGAGTGTAGGAGGATGAGGAAAGCCTTATAAAGGTTTATAAAATCATGAGGGGCATGGATAAAGTGAATGCTCACAGTCTTTTCTCCAGAGTTGACAATGTTTGCACTAGAGGTTTAAGGTGGGTGGGGAGAGATTTAAGAGGGACCTGAAGGGCAAGATTTTCACTCAGAGGGTTGTCCATGTCTGGAACAAATTGCTAGAGGAAACTATAGAAGAGGTTACAATTTTGACGTTCAAAATATTATTTGGACAGATGAATAGGAAGGGTTTCGAAAGATATAGATTAAATGCAGGCAAATGACAGGAGCCCAGAGTACCAACTTGGTCAGAATAGATGAGGTGGACCAAAGCCCCTGTTGTACGACTCAAACCAGATGTACTTTGCTATCTTGCATTTTGGGTGGATAATCAGGGGATTATCAAAAGGCAGCTGTTTCTACATTGCAAAGATGAAGAGTGACAAGTTATGCAATTGGATTGGAGAAAATGGGGTTGTTCTTCCCAGAATGAGGAACATGTTCAAAAGAAGAACAGTTTTTATCGTCTGGAGTCAATAAATAACAAGAGGGCACAGATTGAAGGAGTGTGGCATACAAACCAAAGGCAACTTTTCACACAATGAATAGTTGGGATTTGGAATGTACTGCTTGATAGGATGATGGGCTCTAATTTAATGGTAGCTTTCAGAAAGGAATTGGATAAGAAAAGAAAATTGCAGGGATAAGGGAAAGAGTGAAGGCGCTGGCACAGGGAGCAGGCAACGTTTGCAAGTATACAGTAAATATTAGTGAGGTTACAACAAGAATACTGTTGCACAAAGGGTACTGGGGATTATGCTCTACGAGGTGTTTGAGGAGATTCAGTACGTCACCGAAAACTCTTGAAAATCTCCACAGGTAGACCGTGGAGAGCATTCTGGCTGGTTGCATCAATGCCTGGTGCAGAGGTGCCAATGCACAGGACAGGAAAAAAAATCCAGAGGGTTGTTAACTCAGCCTGCGACATCAAGGGCAACAGTTTTCACTCCATCGAGGACATCTATGAGAGGTGGTGTCTTAAGAAAGCAGCCTCTATTCTCAAGACCCCCACCACCCAGGCCAGGCTTCATTCTGCTACCATCAGGAAAAAGCCTGAAGATGAGCACTCAACGGCACAAGGACAGCTTCTTCCCCTCCGCCATCAGATTCCTGAATGTACAATGAACCAAAGACACAATGCCTCACTTTGACTTTTAATCCACTATTTTTATTTATTTTTGTTAGGTGGTTTATATGAATATTTGCCCTGTGACGCTGCCACAAAACAACAAATTTCATGACATGTTCATGACAATAAATTCTGATTCTGATTCTGAGCTCACTGCTTGAAAAGGTGGTGGCGGCAGAAACCATCTTCATGTTTAAAACTTTCCTTGATGAGCTCTTGAGGGGCTGTGACCCACAAGACTACAAACTGAGAACTGGGGAGGTGGAGTACCTAAACAGTTCAATATTTCCCTGGTATATAATGGCCCAAAATGCTCAAGATTTTATGAACTTCATTGTTCCTCAAAGACCTTACACTGGCTCAGTGGCCTTCTGTAGCGTGATTTGGGTCAGTTCCATGCCAGGCAACCATGAGACGGATTATGGATCCTATTGAAATGCTGGAGAAACTCAGCAGGTCAAACAGCGTACTATATAGTGCAAAGATAAAGATACATAACCAACATATTAGGCTTGAGCCCCTTCATCAAGGTGTGAGCAAAATGTAGGCAGGCACCCAAACAAAATGATGGGGGAGTGGGTGGGGTGTCAGGTGGAGGAGCACGGTCCCACAGGGCAGGAAGTAATAGGTGGATAAGGGAGGGGGAAGGGGGGATGGCTCTGTCACTGGAGAGGGAAGGGAGAATGGAGAGCAGGTGAACAGAAACCAAAGAAGTCGATGTTAATGCCATCCAGTTGGAGAGTGCCCAGATGTTGTTCATCCAATTTACAGGTGGTCTTGGTGGAATAGTACATGAGGCCATGGATAGACGTATGGAGTGCAGAATTGAAACGGTTGGCCAGTGGGAGATCCCTGTTACTGATGGGAAGAGAGCGAAGGTGCTCAGCGAAGCAATCTCCCAATCTGTGCCTGGTCTGTCCCATGTAGAGAAGGCCACAACGAGAGCACTGGATGCAGAACATTGCTTGACCTGCTGAGTTTTTCCAGCATTGTGTTTTTACCGAACGACGGTATCTGCAGACTTTCGTGTTTTACTTCTTCCTATCGAAATTGGGTTCAAGGTGAAAAGTAATTCATGGGTAAAATTACTGCAGCTCCCAATTGTGCAACTCCTTATCAACCATCCATAAACCTGCATCTTCAGAAAGGTTTGATTTGGGCCATCACTGATTTCCTTCTGTTGATTGTGAAATGACGTGGACCCAGGAGGCGTTGGGAGCACTCCTCCATGAAGTCTTAACTGCCCGGTTGTCATGCCCATGCAGGTTTAAACGGCCTGTAGAACGGGACTTGTGGCGCTTTTATTACATCGAAGAATCCACGGTCGTCAACAACCAAAATGCTGATGTCCATGCTTGGCAGCCAGGACCCTACAGCAGCAGACCACCATGCAGCTTAGTGGCCGAAGGACTCACACCAGGCCACGAGCTGCTAGAAACTGGCTTCTGGGAACCAGGTTATCTGGTCAGGCAGCTGTGAGAGGGCCGATAGCGCGCAGGACTTCTGAAGGGCGTCAGGTGCTGACAACTTCCTAATCGTATCGTGGATTCGGAAGCAAGCCGAGGAGGGTGACTCATATACCTGGAGTTAAGTTCACCTCTGGAATGGACAGGAGGCCATGCGGCTAAAGAGGTTACAGAGGCAGAGGAGTCGGACACATCTGAGAAGGTGGTAGGATCCACAGACCCTCAAGGTCTCTGAAGAGACTCTTATATTTCTCTTTTCTTGGTGGTAGCTCTGGACTAGAGGTGCTTCTTTGTGTCCCTTTACGGGCATACAGAAGTCAACAAATTTTGTGCATTTGCCGACATGGCAATAAAGGAACCTCAAACCATGAAGTAGAAATGGCGCGTGCATGACATAATGCCTTATTGAGAAGTTGTTCACTGGCTTTAGTTGTCAGGTTTGAAAACATCAGCCATAACCTGCAGAAAAGTGCTATTTCCAAGCCATCATCAGGGAATTGGGTCATGTTTCTTCCAAAGAAAAATGTTGGGAAGCATTCATTGCATTTTAACGCAGTTGAATGTCAATTTTAAAATGTTATAGTTGTGCGGGTTATTTTAAACAATTATCTTGCAGACATCTAAAGAAAGGAAGTCATATATTAACCACTTCCCTGATTGGGCTGTTCTCACCATTTTGTGCATTTTATCTTTTGCTCTGGCCTGAAATATTTATAGCTCATTGAAACAGAATGGCTTGGCACAAGATTCCAAACAGCACATTCAAGGCAATATGATTCATGGCAGTTACGAGAAAAGTTATCAAATTCAAACGTTTCAGTTCTGTCTGTAATGATATAGTTGTACTGTGTGAGAGCATTCTGCAGTAGAACGAAGTCAAACATTCTGCTTTATCTGTGTGTGGGCTAACCAACACTGACTCAGCAATGTGTGGAATGTGAGATATTCGCCACTTTACTGAGGCGATTTAGTATTTAGCAATGCAACACAGTATAACAGTGGAACTGAAACATTTCACAGACACCACTAAACATTGAGAAAACTGCTTAATGAAGGTGAGGTGAAACAATGATTTTATTTTTCAATTAATTAAGTACAAAAAAGTGTTCCATGATTTGTTCAGTAAATGTTCATTGAAGTAAAAACGAGGCTGAAGAAACTCAGCAGGTCAAACAGTGTCCTTTATGTAGCAAAGATCAAGATACAGAACCAGTGTTTCAGGCTTGAGCCCTTGTGAGATATTTTATAATCATTCATAAGACGTTGGAATCTTTTATTCATCTTTAGCGGACCTTGAGAAAATGATGGGGAGTTGCCTTTATAAACCACCGTATTGATTTATTTCCAAATCAAGGTGATGTGTGCTAAGAGGAAGGGATCCTGCACAGGCTGATGTTCTCATGAGCCTTCCCAGTGATGGAGATCATGGATTTAGTAGACATGGTGGGAGTTTTTCGACTCCTTATAGGGGCTGGAGTTGGCTTCAAGGCTGATCAAGCCTGACATAGAACATGGAGCAGTACAGCACAGGCACTGAACATGATGCCCAAATTAAACAAAAAACGCTGCTGCTTGCTCTATTCTCTATTCCCTATATATCCACATGTCTATCTAGAAGCCTCTTGAACGCTACTATCTATCTACTGAAAACGGTGGCACTACCGGAGCCAGTGTTACGACAGCGCTGGCGTGGATCTTACACAGGGAGCGAGTAGCAAAGATACACTGCTTCCGCGGGGTCCAACCACCCAGTCAACTGCCATCGGCTTCACAAAGGCTTTGAACAGGCCATTAAAGGAGTCGACAGTAGTTTCACTTAAAATCCCACGACTGCGGGATCTGTGCCCAAGATGGCGGCGTCTCTGACTGGCAGCAGCCATGAGCGGTTGCAGACTCCAGGGGAGTGGAAGACTGGCACAGGGCACCAGTAAATGGGGAGACCACACCCCCCATTTGAGAAGGAGAAGCAGAGGAGATGACCCGTGGGACAGTGAACACAGCAGTGGACCAGTGAGGGGGCTCTGCAGCTGAAAGACCTACGCATGTGGCAGGCTGCTGGGGAATTGAAGTAAGGAACCCACGGAGGCTATGGGCTGCTGGAGACTGCTATAGGGAGATTCGCGCCGGGATGTGGAGTACTAGAGACTGGCTCGAAACTGGCTGAACGAGTACCAGATATCGGAACCAACCGGGATACAAGAGGGTGCCAAAGGTGAAAATGCTGAAGGGTTTCTGACTGTGTTAGAGGTTCAGATCTGGATCTCAGGTCGCTAGTGGTTTGGGCTGGACTCTGTGTAGCTGCGGAGGCTGCGGAACCGCTTGAGGTGAATCAACAGATGCTCAGTGACACTGGGGGGTGCTCTCTTTTGCTTTTTTTTTCAGGTTTGCAGAGTGATTTGTGCCCAAAACGCTGCTACAGATCAAAATATGGCCAGTCCAAACTCCCTCTACCACTCCTGCTGTTATGGTTGTTCAACTGATGGTATTCTTTTTGCAGGCTTTTCAACTTGCTTGTCACCTGTGCCTTGTCCCAAGGAAAGCCACAGTTTGCAAATTTTTGTGCAAGCCTTTCCAATATCAGGCCGTCATTTACCATTCCTGTAATACGTTGCCCAATTTTGTCCTCAGCTCGGAGGATAAGGAGCTCACGGATCTCTTTATCCCCCATCCCCCCCCCACCCCACCCCAATTCACAGACATTACCAACGTTAGATGTGACTCCTGCCTGCTGCTTTAAAATTTTCAAATTTCCCACTGACAGGTTGCACACATGACGTGTCATCACAACATCATATTCCTTTCCCAGTTTGGTCCCGGAATGCCAGATTGCCCTTTTACACGGATGGTGTTCTGGCACTGTGCCTACCTCTGCTGCCAGAAAAAAGCCAGAACTGGAATTACCCCCCATTCCGTGTCAGTGCCTTTTACACAGAAGGGGTAGCATAAAAAAGCTGCAAATATCCAGGAACAAAGTTCCATTTGAGTGTGAGTCAGTACCTTCAGGAAAGGAAGAGAGAACTTTTTTTCTCAACAAGTTAAATTAACAAGGCTTGTGTAAGTTCCTCAGTTACTCCAACAGCACCTCCCAACCCTGCAACTTCTACCACAAAAGCTAGAATCAGAATTAGAATGTATTGCCATAACTGGTTGTTTTGTGGCAGCATCACAGTGTGAACATTTATATAAACCACATTTCAAAATAAATAAAATAGTGCAAGAAAAAGACAAACTAAGGCCATGTCTGTGGTTCATTGTTCATTCAGGAATCTGATGGCAGCGGGAAAGAAGCTGAGCTGTCCTTGTGCAACTGAGTGCTCGTCTTCAGGGTCCTGTATCTTTTTCCCGAAGGTAGCAGAGTGTCTGGATGAAAGGGGTTCTTGAGGACAGAGGCTACTTTCTTAAGACACCGCCTCTTGTAGATATCCTCGAAGTGAAGACTGGAGCCTGTGATGTTGCAGGCCGAGCTAACAACACTCTGGAGGTTTTTCTTGTCCTGAGCATTGGCACCTCCATACCAGACAGTAATACAACCAGACAGAATGCTCTCCTTGCTACCCCTGTAGAAGTTTTCAAGAGTCTTTGGTGATGTATCAAATCACCTCAAGCCACAGGTAAGCCTTCTTTGTGATTGCATCGACATGGAGGCTTCAGGACAGATCCTCAGAGATGTTGATACCCATGAATTTGAAGTTCTTGACCCTCTCCACTACTGACACCCTCGATGAGCACTGGTTTGTGTTCTCCTGATTTCCCCTTCCTGAAGTCCACGGTCATTTCCTTGGTTTTGCTAACATTGAGTGCAAGGCTGTTGTTGTGACACCACTCCTTCCCAACACCCCACCAAGTCATATGCCATAGTTCATTAACACTGGGTCCAGAACCCCCTACCAAACAGCAGCTTCACTATCACTCTCAAGGGGCAATAAAGGAGGAGCAATAAATGCTGGACTTCCTTGTGATGCATGCATTCCATAAATTAATTTTTAAAAATCCATTCCGAAAGCATCAAGCAAAGAAGCTGAACTCGAGATCTAAAATATTTCAAACAATAACTTTCAAATTTCTTTCCATGAAATATTTCTTGTGAAGTCCTCACAGGGTGAAACTCCATGTCTCTGATGTGTTGTTTTTACAATCAGAAGGTCAGCTATTTCAGCTTTACTTCCCTATTTTAGTCCAAGTTCAATCTTGTTTAAGTTGGAATTTTAAAAAAATTTCTATCGAATGCAACCAGATTCCAGCCTGAAAATGCTGCAAAGTGCTTAATATTTATTGTTTCTGAGATACAAAGAGCTAAATGCAAAAGGCTTAAAGTCTCCAGGATGGCAGCTGAACAACAGTCCCTGATCTTGTTTAAGATCCAGACATTCAATGCTACTCTCCGCCCACTTTTGCAAATCTGCCTGCAGTGAAGGATTTTCTTCTGGAGAATTAAGATTTTAATCAATGTTTGTGTAAAGAGAAAGATAAAATGGCTCCTGATGAAACAACAATGATTTTCTTTGCACTGAAGCTTCCAAACCTGTTGAGGATTTTCAGCATTTTCTCATTTAAATTTGGAATCAGGAGTAATTTTGTTTTTGAACAATGCTTCTATCATTCATATCTCTTTTCTTCACCCTCAATCTGATCCAGCTCACATCACAGATATCTACAACAGACTTTCATAAAATTGTATAATCTCTGTGTCGACAGACAATTATCTAGGTGCCTTTACCTGTCTGGTTACTTAGAAGTATTGAACATTACAGCACAATGCAGGCCTTTCCTGGATGTGCCGACCTCTATCAACCTAGATTTCAGATTTATTGTCAGAGTACATATACGACATTACATACAACCTTGAGATTCTTTTTCCTGTGGGCCAGGCAGAATTACCACTTATTGGTAGTGCAAAGAAAAAACTGTACACAACGTACATATGCAATCAAATAAAGAACAGTAAACAGATAACGAATGTAAACTGGGCAATACAGAGAGAATTTTTAAAAAAATAAAGTGCAAAATTAAGAGCCCTTAAATGAGTCCCTGATTGAGTTTGTGGTTGAGGAGTCTGATGGTGGAGGGGGAGCAGCTGTCCCTGAACCAGGTAATGCGAGTCTTGTGGCACCGAGACCTCTTTCCTGATGGCAGCAGTGAGAACAGAGCGTGTGCTAGGTGGAGTGGATCCTTGATGATTGCTCCTGCTCTCCAGCAGCAGCGTTCCCTGTAGATGGTGGGGGGGGGGTTTGCCTGTGATGTCATGGGCTGCGTCCATTACCTTTTGCAGGGCTTTACACTCAGAAGTATTGGTGTTCCCCTACCGAATCGTACTACAATCGGTCAGCACACTCCACCTAAATCTAATCCTTCCTTCCCTCACAGCCCATAGCCCTTTATTTTTCTTAAATCCATGTGCATTTCCAAGAGTCTGTTGTACCAGCCTCCACCAGCAGCACCCCTGGCAATGCATTCCAGGCACCTTCCACTCTCTGTGTAAAAAAAACTTACCCCTGACTTCTCCCCTAAACTTTCTTTCACTCACCTCGAACAGATATCCTCTGGTATTTCCGACTGTTGCCCCAGGATAAAGGTGTTGTCTTTTCACCCTATCTAAGCCCCTCAAAATCTTTTATACCTCTATTTAGTCACCTCTCATCCTTCATCACTCCAAAGAAAAAAGCCCCAGCTCAGTCAACTGTGCTCGATCAACCTATTGTTCAGTGCAACTCTAGTGGCTACCCATGCTGGTGGAAGGCTGTTGATTTTCAGTAGAGCAAAGGTGGACTTGGACTATGATCTTGAGCAGCTCAGGTCTTCAAGATCTATCAGTGGGCTGCATCGTTTCTGCTTGGATAGCAGCAGTCCAGCCTGGCTAGGGCACAGGCAAGCAGCAAGGCTGGGTGGAGTTCCAGGATGGGAGGGTGAGTGAGCCGTGAGTTTTCCTGCAGTGGCCAGGGTGGTGGGCAGAGGGTGAATGAAAGCTTGACAGAAGTTGTTGGGAGGTGGTGGATGGGCGTGTGGCGTACCCAGGGCTTAGTGATGCTGTTGGCTGGACGCAGGGTTTGAAGATGGATCCACTGCCCTTGAGCATTCATGTAAGGTCAATGAATTTCTTGCAGCATTGCTCTCTCCCATGTTGTCCAACTCTTCAATGGTTCCCACGCATTGTAGATCCAACACCTGTCCTAGCCTCCATAAACCTTCTCGGTCAGGGGGTACATCTCGCTTCAAGCAGCCCAAGCTGATTTGACCTGGATCTAGCCTCTCAGGAGCAGAACAGTTAGCTCTGACTGAAAGCTCATATTATAATTCTGAGAAGGCAACACCAATGAGTGGGCTATCTGCCTCGAGTGGAACCTGTGCATTTTGACACTGAAGGATTGATCAGAGGTCTTCATGGACATCTTCAACACTTCACTGCAACAATTGATCATTCCCACAGGGTTCAAGGCAACCACCCAAGAGAGTGACAATAACAGGCCTCAATGACTGCCACCCTGTGCCACCCTGCACCATTATGAACTCCTTAAAGTGACTGGTGATGGAAGACACAGAAGAAACTGTTCCACAGACAATGCTGTAGCCTTGTCTCTTGACTCCATCCTGACCCCACCTGGAAAACGACGCCTCATATGCCAGGCTGTTGTTCATTGACTTCAGCTCGGCTTTTAATACGATCATTCCCCAAAGGCTGGTGGAGAAGCTGTCCCCACTGAGACTCAATACACCTCTCTGCAACTGAATTCCGGACTTCCTAACGGAAAGACCACAGTCTGACTGGGTCGGTAACAGAAAGTCGATCACTGTCACACTGAGCACTGGCGTACCTCAGGTCTGTGTGCTCAGCCCGCTCCTATTCATGTCCCTGACCCATGACTGCGTCACCAGATCCAGCTCCCACAGAGTCATCAGGTCGACAGTCATCGGCCTCGTCAACAACAACGATGAGTCGCACTACAAAGAAGAGGTGGAAAATCTCGTGAAATGTTGCGAGAGTATCAACCTGAGTCTCAATGTGGACAAGATGAAGGAGATGATCGTGGACTTCAGGAGGACCAGGAATGACCACCCTCCACTACACATCAACAACTCTGTAGTGGAGAGAGTGGATACACCAAGTGACCAATCGTGGACACTCAACATCTCCTCACTTGTCAGGAAGGCGCAACAGTGACTGCACTTCCTGAAAAGACTGAATTGGGCAAGGTTACCGGCCACCATCATGTCAACCTTCTACAGGAGCTCTACTGAGAGCATCCTGGCCATCTGTATCACAGTATGGTATGGATGCTGCAGAGAAATGGATCAGAGGTCAATCCACAGGTCCATAAGCATGGGAGAGAAGATCACCGGAGACTCCCTCCCCCACACTCCCATCGATGTGATTTACCAGGATCATTGTTTGAAGAGGGCATGCAAAATCACTGAGGACCCTTTCCACCCCTGCACACAGCATCTTTCAGCTGCTCCTGTCAGGGAAGAGATACAGGAGTATCAGAGCCAACACCACCAGGCTGAGGAACAGCTTCTTCCTGCAGGCAGTGAGAATGTGAACGACCAAAGGAACTGCTCGCACTGACCACCCGAGACTCTAATATTCATAAAACAATATTTATTTATTTATTTATTTATTCATTCATTTATTTGTATGCAGTACATGAATACTTGTGCTGCATGTCTATTGTTTGTCTGTATGTGTGTTATGTCTGGTTGTACGTCTGCATGTTTTGAACCGAGGACCGGAGAACGCTGTTTTGTCAGGTTTTACTTGTCTTGATCCTCCCATTATTTGAAAGTTTTTGACCTTCCTCTATGCATGGACTTTCACTTTATTGTGTTTGGATTTTCTGCATACAGGAATTTCAAAGTGTTGGATATCTGCAGCAAGATTCTGCTGTAAGCTACACTGTGAGAAGACACCACCAGATTAGCTGTCATTAATCACTGTCTTTGCAAGGATAAATATTTTATGAAGCACATAAAATTGACATGCACCACACAAAGACACTGCAGTGTCTCTTGGCCTCGTTTTCTTATATTTCAAACGGTTTCCCCCCACCCCCCACCCCATCCCATTTGATGGTGTGCCCTCCCTCCCTTATTCACCTATTAACCAAAGGGGGTGTTCTCTGCAACAGTTGATTTCAAGGTTTTGATTTGCGAATCCAACCAAGCAACCACGATACTTTCGTTCTTGAGCTTCCTTTTCAGACGAGAGTGCTTTCGACCTCGGTTACAAGGAATGGAGACAGAGATGGGCGAGATGTGCAGCTTCCTTCTGCCTCCTTCATGATTGATTCACAGTGGGTAAAGAACACTGCTGTCTGCTGGGTGATTAATGCTGTTCTATGTTTGGTCAAGAACTCCAGGGACATAGGAACTGAAGGTGCCAGATGGACCAATAGCATTAATCTCATATCTAATCCCCAAAGAATTCCTTCTCTTTCTCTCGAAGCAACATTTAACTTAGTTTTTAAACCTTCATAACAGATAAGCCAGCAGCTATAAATTCAAATACTTTTATATTTTGTGGATATAACAAGGGACATTATTAAATGTTGCTGTTTCACCAATGATCCAGTGAGACAGTTTTCTATTTAAAGTTAGGATCAGTGCACATTCTTAGTGGTCAGTGAGTTCTTGGTATCCAAGCCTTAAATTAGTCAGATTTAGCTGTTTAAGGGTTTTTTTAAAAATCATTCATTGAAGTAATGTGAGAGGAAGTTAAAGCAGTCAGGTGAACAGCACTATTGGTATCAAGTCCAAATCCTGTATCTCCCCTCTGACAACACTGTGGGTGGATCTTCACCGCAGGGACTGCAGCTGCTCACCTTCACCTCTCGCGAGCAATTGGGAACTGGTAACAGTTGCTGCCTTGTTGATGCAGGATCAAAACAATCAAGAGAGAAACACGAAAAGTGCATATGCTGGAATCTAGAGCAAAGAATCATTGGAGGGACTCAGCAGGTGCTACCTTGATGAAGGCCTCAAGCCCGAAACGTCGGTGAAGTATCTTTATCTTTGCTACATAAAGGACACTGCTTGACCTGCTGAGTTTCTCCAGTATCGTGTTTTTACTTCAACCAAGGTGTCTGTAGACTTTCGAGTTTTACTTTTTAGGTCAGATCAGATGCTACTTATTGGCATGGAATAAAATAGAAATGTAATATTACACAAAATTGCCTTTAGTCTGTCATAAGGCAGGCAAAGATTCGCCATCAGCATCACCCGGCGCCCCTACAGTCAGAGAAAGAGAAGCAAAAGAGAGTCCCCCCAGAGTCAGTGAGTGTCCATGAATTCGCCTCCAGCGCTTCCGCTGCCTCTGCAGCCACATAGACTTCAGCTTAGTTCAAACCACTGGCAACCTGAGCTCCAGATCCAACCTCCAATATGATGAGGAAGCCTTCAGCGCCCAACATCTATGTTAGAAATGGTCAGTCAACGTTTTGAGTCTGAACTTTTTATCAAGATCTTTGTCAATCTTGATTGAGGGTCCAGACCCAAAATGTTGACTGACCATTCCTACTCATGGATGCTCTCTGACCTGCTGAGTTCCTCCAATGAACAATCAGTTGACCATTTGTGCGAGTGCCAGACTGTTTCAGTTAAGTGAGCGGGCAAGGGTCTGGCAGATGGAGTACAATGTTGGCAAATGTGAGGTTATCCACTTTAACAGGTAAAATGGAAGATCAGATTATTATTTAAATGGTAAGCGATTGCAGTGTGCTGATGTGCCGAAGGACTTGCGAGTATTTGTGCATGAATTGCAAAAGGTTGGTTTGCAGGTGCAGCAGGCGATCAAGAAGGCAAATGGACGGGAATTCAACTCTGCTAAAGAGTTGTTGTGGAAGAAAGGTTATAAGGCAACCTTTAGATATCCAGCTGTTTTGAAGGTTTTTCAAGATGGTTACCAACCAAAGTTCTTTGATTCTCCAAAGGAAGCTATAGCATTTGCTTAAGAGCTGCCAATTACTCAATTTCAACAGAGACGTAGTCTGCCGCGATCTCTAAGGAGACAAGAGATGGAAGAAAAGAGCCGTGCTCCAAGAAGGAATGGTTGTAATGGTGACTCGGCAGTTGGAGTTGATTAAAAGAAGAGTTGTTCTTTTTTTTTCTAATGTTTTTTTTAAAAAAAGGAATATTAAATAATGATGATGTTAGTTTAAGATGAAGTGAGAGTTGGGGGAGAGAACTGGATGGGCACTATTTCCTGAAAGTCATCTGCTACCTGTGAGTTATCTCACACCCATTTTTTTTTGGGAGTTACCGCATTGTGCGGTTTAGACGGGAGGGGGTATTTTTAACCTCCTACCCATTTTTTTTCTTCCTTTTTTTGTATTATTAGATTAAAGAATGAAGGGTTTTTTTTGTGTTTATAAAAAAAAGCATAAGAAAGTATTTGATTGTTTAAAAAACTAAAAATTTATGTGGTTTTTTTTTGTAAAGTTTATTCAGTAGATAAGGAATATTTGAAATTTAAATGTGAATGGGATGGATAAGTTTTTTTTAATATTTTTTCTTTAACTTTAAGGTGAAAGGAGTGGTAATTCTGGTGTATATTATTTTGCTATTTTAGTTATAGAACGAAGGGAATAATGGTGAAAGTTATAAATTGAATTGTACAATTCTTAATGAGGCTTGAATTTTGTTTGTGGTTTATGCTCCATTTGTTGAAGATATAGATTTCGTTGTAGATGTGTTTTTATTATTTGGATATCTGAATTTTAACGTAATGATTGGGGATATTTAAATGTGGTATTGGAGCTTTTATTGGATAATTATTCAAGAGTAAAAGGGAAAAATGGTGGAAGAGTACTAAAATTGAATTGTACAATGTTTAATGAGGTTTGAATTTTGTTTTAAGATGGTGGTTTATGTGACTAATATGATGATAGATGTGAAGTTAGTTGATATTTGGTGAAGGTTTATCTCTATAGAGAAAGTTTTTTTTTCATCTTTTTTTTTCTCATGCTACAATTTTTTTTAAAGAATTGATTATTGTTTAAGAATTTTTGATAGACAATGTTACTAACTTTACTAATTTTTTATATTAAGTTTGAGTTAAATATATGTTTCATCTTAACTCTGTTTGTTAAATATATGCATTTAAGTTTGATTTAAATATGTTTTTTAAGTCTGATATCTTAGTATTAACTACTTTTCTTTTTGTTAGTATTTTAATTGGTTATGTTTTTGTTTTTTTTTGTAAGTGGGCTTTTTTTCTCACATATATTATTAACTTTATTAATTCTTCACTCTTTATTTTGGGGGGAAGGTGGGGTTGGACTAATTTGAGTTGGGTTATTAATGTGTAATAATTATTGGGGAGGGTATAGTTTATTTAGATTACTGATACTGTATTGTAATTTTATTATTTTGTTCTTAATTTTTTTTAATGTAATTCTATATGTTATTCATGTTATAAAATCTTAAATAAAGTTTAAAAAAAAAAGAAGGCAAATGGAACGTTGGCCGTCATTGCCAGAGGGATTGAATTTAGGATCAGGGAGGTTATGCTGCAACTGTACAAGGTCCTGGTGAGGCTGTATCTGGAGAACTGCATGCAGTTCTGGGCTCCCTACATGAGGAAGGATGGACTGGCTTTGGAGGGGGTGCAGAGGGGGTTCACCAGGTTGATTCCAGAGATGAGAGGGTTGACCTATGAGGAGACATTGAGGCGTCTGGGACTGGACTCACTGGAATTTAGAAGAATGAAAAGTGTAGATAAGATGTATGTTGTTTCAATTGATGAAGGAAAGCAGAACTAGGGAAAATGGCCTCAAGATCCAGGGGAGTAGATTTAGGATGGAGATGAGGAGGTACTGCTTTTCCCAGAGGGTGGGGAATCTGTAGAATTCACTGTCCATTGAAGCAGTGGAGACGACCTCAGTAAATATATTTAAGACAAGGTTGGATAGAATGTTACAGAGTAGGGAAATTAAGGGATATGGGGAAAAGGCAGGTCAGTGGAGATGAGCCGATCATCAGATCAGCCATGATCACATTGAAAGGCGGAGCAGGCTCGACAGGCCGGATGGCCGACTCTTGCTCCTGTCCCCTCTGTGGTCCCATTTCTATCCTCTCCAACTCTTCTGATCTACGCTAAGTATTTCAAGCATCTTTGCCGGAAAGAGCATTCTTTGTGGATGAAGAGCGTGGGTGTCCTTTCCTCAAAGCTGTGACTGACCTTGTTCTCATTGGACATCATTCCATCATGAGGTAAGTTAGGTGTTGTCCTTGTCTTTATCTGACATTTTTACAATAATGACACTGGCCCCCATCTGGCAGCACAGACGAACATCATTGAAAGTGCAAAAAAAAAAATTGGATCACAAGAGACTCCAGATTCAAGATTCAATTTCTTGTCATGTAATAAAAGCAGTGTAATATTACACAAAACTGCCTTTAGTCTGCTGTAAGGCAGACAGATTCGCCATCAGTAGAAATTGCCTGAAGCGCCCCTTACAGTCAGAGAAAGAGAAGAAAAATAGAGCCCCCCCCCCCAAACCAGAGTCTGTGAATTCACCTCCAGCACCCCTACAGGTACATAGAGTCCGGTCCAAACCACTGGCAACCCAGGCTCCAGATCCAAACCTCCGACACAATCAGGAACCCTTCAGCGCCCTTGGCACCCTCTCACATCCCAGTTCTGATACCTGGTACCCCTTCAGCCAGTCTTGAGCCAGTCTCCAGCGGTCTGCTGCCTGGTGTGAATCCCTCGAACACAGTCACCAGCAGCCCGCAGCCTGCGTGGGTTCCCTGGCTCGAGTAGCTAACAGCCCACTGCCTGTGTATTCCTCAGCCGCAGAGCTTCTTGCTGGTCTGATGCCATGGTCACCATCCCATGGGTTGTCTCCTCTACTTCTCCTTCTCAAATGAATGTTGGGGGGCATTAGCATTTTAGGGGGCACAGTACAAGACTAATAAACTCGCTCAGTGGTGGGGGGGTGCAGTTAACATCATCCGCCCCTCCAATGTAGGTGACAAGAGCACTGCTTTTATTGCGTTACTAGATGCCAGTGACACTTGACACATGCTAGTGATGTGGCTGGGAGCGGGTGGAAAGTCACTAGCATGTGTCAAATCTAGATTTTAGTGATGCTGGAGGGGGTAGGGGTGGGTCTGATGATGAACAATGGCCACAGCCATATGGGGGGGGTGGCAAAGCACCTCGCTTGGGGGAGGGGGCAATGCACATGGATGCCCCCCCCCCCCCTTGGTGCTGATCCTAGGTCTCCCTGTTTTCTGGTGCCCTGCACTAGTCCTCTGCTTCCCCGGAGTCTGCAACCCCTCAAGGCTGCTGCCATCTTGGGTCCAGACCCTGCGGTTTCAGATTTTAACTAAAACCTCCGTCAGCTCCTTTAACAGATTGTTTAAAGCCTGTTAGAACTTAGTGGGTCAGGCAGCATCTGTAGAAGAAAATGAAGAGTCAACATTTCAGGTGGGGCCCTAGCTGCAGGACTCCTGAGATTCCAACTCTCCCTTTTTCTCTGTGGGTTAGTTTATGTTCCATCCACTAGAGGGAGGCCAGCTCCCACTTGGCATTCCACCCAGACATTTTGTTCTCGGGCTGTTCCAAGGAATAATGTAAAGGGCTTAAAGCTCAATGCTTTTCTGCTTGAAGAGTAAGAGGACTGTCATATTTGTTTCCTTTATTGACTGTTATGATGGCCTTTTAACAAAACACCAGCACAATGAGAAACTCGGCCACACCACCACAACTTGAGCTCATTGCTTCCCCAGCCTCAAAATGGTGGCATTGCACTCCATCAGTTATTGATCCTCCATCAGTCTGAATTGATGCCAGGGAATCATTATTACTTGATTTCTTTTGAGGCTTGCATACTATAAGCACATGAAAACCTGCAGACATTGTAATTGTAGTAAAGACACGTGGTAAATGCTGGAGGAACTTAGCTGGTCTCGCAGCATTGAGGTAAAGATATATTATCAACGTTTCGGGCCTGAGCCCTTCTTCAAAGTGTAAGCAAAGAACAGAAAGGAGTCAGAATAAAGACTGAAGAGTGGGAGGGGGAGAAGTCCAGACCAACAAAAGGTGTTAATTAGACAGGTGTTAAGTGAATGGTGAAAGCAGGCTTAATTTTAATTTTTAAGAAGAACTTGGACAGGTACAGAGATTGAATAGTTCAGCACTGACTAGAAGGGCTGAAGGGTCTGTTTCTGTTCTGTATAGTTCTAAGGTTCTACAGTTCTATATGAAAGGTGAAAATTGATTTTGGATCTGTGAAAGGAGACAGAGGGGAAAGGGAAGAGAGAGAGAGCTGGGAGAAAGGAGACGGGAAGAAAAAGCAGGGGGAGGTTTAACAGATTTTTACTGTAATTTGTACTTAGGTGGCAAAATGCAGCTGGATCACTTTGTGCAGACAGGAAGGTTCAGCTTCTGCAGGTCGATGATAACTGGAGCTTCTATACAGTCAATCTATATGTGAGACCTCCAATATAATCAGGTTCCTATGATAATTCATCTGTGAATGTGAAATATGAGATGTCACTTCTGCACCCACAACTTGTCATATTTCTCAGTTTGCAAGCAACTGAAGCTTTTTGACTTGCTTTGCAAGCGATGGTCCCAACGCTGCCAGCCTGATTCACCTTGGGATATCCTGTTTCATCAGAGGATCTGAATGTCATGGGGTTTCAGACAAGAGGGAAAAAAATTCAATCACTTTTATGCTGAAGCTTTTTTCACGCATTCTGAGAGGCACCCAGTACATTCTCCATTAAATCCTGCTCCCCTGTCCCATATTTCAGGAGAAAGGAAGGAATTGGATATTTTTGTGTAAATATTAGGGGGAGTGCCTTCATGTTAGTCTCCATTAACCAATTCACTGAATAAACTTGGCAGCTTCCTCCTGGTCCATAACAATTCCACAATTTTGTGAAATGCAAGTTCAGATTCAAATTTCAGATTTATTGTCAGAGTACATACATGACATCACATACAACCCTGGGATTCCTTTTTCTGTGGGTGATTTGGAATTTCCACTTATTGGTAGTGCAAAACAAAAATCTACACAACATACACATGTAAACAGATAAAGAAATGTAATCAAACTGACTGTGCAATACAGAGAGAGAAAAAAAATCAATAAAGTGCACAAGTCAGAGTCCTTAAATGAGTCCCTGATTGAGTCTGTTGTTGAGGAGTCTGATGGTGGAGGAGGAGCAGCTGTTCCTGAACCTGGTGGCGCGAGTCTTGTGGCACCTAGACCTCTTTCCTGATGGTAGCAGCATCAGGAGCATATGCTGGGTGGTGTGGATCCTTAGTGATCGCTACTGCTCTCTGATGGCAGCGTTCCCTGTAGAAGTTCTCAATGGTGGGGAGGGTTTTGCCCGTGATCCCCTGAGCTGTGTCCACAATCCTATGCATGGCTTTACACTCAGGGGTATTGGTGTCCCCATACCAGACTGTGATGCAGCCGGTCAGCACACTTACCACCACACCTCTGTAGAAATTTGCCAAGGTTTCCAATGTCATACCAAACCTCTGCAAACTCCTGAGGAAGTAAAGGTGCTGAAGTGCTTTCTTCACGATTGTGTTGGGTCCACGAAAAATTCTCCGAGACAGTAACTCCCAAGAACTTAAATGTGCTCCCCCTCTCCACCTCTGATCCCCCAATGATCACTGGATTGTACACCTCTGGTTTTCCCTTCCTGAAGTCAATAATCAACTCCTTGGTTTTGGTGACATTGTGTGCGAGGTTGTTGTGTTGCACCATTCAGCCACGTTTTCAATCTCCCTCCTGTATGCGGACTCATCGCCCCTTTTTTATACAACCCACTACTGTGGTATCATCAGCGAATTTGTGGATGATGTTGTTGCCATACCAAGCCACACAGTCATAACTGTTATTGTATTGCGAGTAGAGCAGAGGGATAAGAACGCAGCCTGTGGTACTGATGGAGATGATGGAGGAGATGTTCTTATCAATCAGATGAGACTGATTGTGGTCTGGAGGTGAGGAAATCCAGGATCCAATTACACAGTGGGGTGTTGAGGTCCAGGTCTTGGAGTTTGCTCATCAGTTTTGATGTTGCTGTTGAACACGCTGTCTTAAAGATATTAAATTATGAACCAATAACTTTAATCACTGGCATCCTTTAAAGTCCTTGTCTTCCCTGGCAAAAGATTATTAAAATTCCCAGCTGTGTACTGTGACCATTACTAATACAGTTGGCAAGTGACATACTTTCTGGCAACTTAATCCAAGCTGAAATTTCAAATAGAGTTACTGAGCTGAGTGTCAGGAAGCTGGACACCCAGCTGTTGGAGTCACCAGCTGAAACCTTCTTGATCTATTTGCCAAGGGTCTCAGAACAAACTGACATCTGTTCTGATCCTGATATTTGAACTATCAGTCATCATTACCACAGATCGGTGCACTTGTAGCCATTCTCAATGGAGGGCCATCTGCCTTCCCAGCTGCCCCTGGAGGCCACTGTTCATTTAAGGGGGTGGGGGGGGGGGTGGATCACCATGGACTGAAATCATAAAATGTTTTTTATGTGTTTTATGCAGTCAGTGGGAGAGAGGTACAGAAGAATCCAAGTAAACGTGATGTTTCACAGGGAAGGGGGCCTATTAACTTTAAGCAGAGTTTTAAGGGGGTCATAGCCAGAAAAAAATGGTTTTGAATGTGTTATAGAATCCAAATAAAGCTATGGCACTTTTTATTGATGAACCTTCTAATATTACTGAGAAATTTCTGAGACTTGGTCCTTTCTTTGTTCTTTCTACACTTGGTCAGTTTAATGATGCCTTTACCTGCCCCTAATCTGCTCCCATCAATTGCATTACCACTCATTTCTCACTCCTTCCCACCACTTTAGTTCAACTTGCCTCCTATAACTGTCCATTCATGATTCATTCCTGTGCTTGCTGACCTACAATGAATCTTGACCCTTTCTCTCCCCTGCCACAGGATTATGATTATCTATCCTGTCCTTGCCTCTGTGATCTTGTATACTTCTGTCAGTTCACTGCCAACCTTCTTTGCTCAGTGGAGGTCAAGCCAAGCCTGTCCAATCTTTTCAAGGGAAAAATCAACTGAAATTATCCCTGATAATCCTCCATCTATAAGCAGGAAAATAAAACCTAATGCTTAAAGGAGGAGTGTCTCTTATTTCCTGGAAGGATTAGATGGAATGGATGGAATGAATGCTCAGTCTTGTTCCCAGGGGAGATGATTCTGGAACTGGAGTGCAAGAGTTGAAGGTTAGAGGAGAGAGATTTAAGAGCTACCTGAGAGGCAAATTTTTCATTCAGAGGGCAGTCTGTATCTGGAACAAGCTGCTAGAGGAAGATATCGAAGCAGATGAAGTTAGGATGTTCAAAAATATTGGACATAAATAGAGATATTAAGGGTTTAGAAGGATATGGATGAAAAAAGGCAGATTGGACTAGCCCAAAATGTCGACTTAGTTGATGTGTACCAGTTGAACTGAAGGGTGTGTTCTCTACTGTATGACACTCTCTCTCTCTCTCTCAGTCTCCCATTCATTTAAGGATTTTAGAATATTTATAATGGCACTCATTTACCAAGCTTACAAACAAATAAAGAATACACTCACTCATTTCTTTCTAAACTCCTCTGTCCTTCTCATTGGCTCACTCCCACACGGGTGATCCTGACACTCTCCTCCTCCCAATATGACCACAATAACCTCCGCGCCTCCCTATCCCCCTCAGCCTCCGAGCCATGCAAGGATTGGAACTGTCCTGCTACGCAACAGTCCAGAGGGCTCACAATTCAGCCCGACCTTGTACAAGAGGCGATGCACAGTCTGACTGGCAAGGGTGCAACTGGTCCTCTGAATTTGGCTCCGACGCAGAAAATGGACCGTCAATAGATGCCAGCTTCAACCTGTCGATGGAAACCATGTCAGTTTTTCTATTCCTGTTGATCACAAAAGTATGCGGGTGGTGTTGTAAGACCTAGAAAGGACCATCATAAACGGGCTGCAGTGGTTTGCGAACAACTTCATGCTGGAGGAACACAAGTACAGAGTAAATCATTCGGCACCTACACGGCAGGTGACACCTGCCGCGTAGGAGTAGGTTGGAGTAATCTTATGTTTTCCTGAAGACGATCAACATAACTAGCCGGATAATAGAGCTTTGTGCTTGGACTCAGATTCACAAACTCGCCTGGCAAGGTTAACATAGTTCCATATACCAGCTCTGCCACTGAACATCCAAGATCTGCCTTAACAGCAGTATGCACTCCAAGGAGAACCATGGGCAGACATTCACTTCACGTAGATTGCCAATGGAAACATTCAATGAGGCCATTGGCCTGCGGATGGTAAGCCATACTGTGAATATGGGTAGTGCTCAGACGATCAGTGAGAGTCCGGAACAACGTCTACTCGAACTGAGATCCTCGATCCATTGTAATAATGACCGAACACCGAAAGATGGAATCCAACGATCCACGAAAGCCCTAGCGACCATCTCCACAGAGATGTCAGTGATAGGAATGGCCACCTGCCACCTGGTAGTCCAGTCTTCACACGTATCCAGATAAGTATATCCCCGAGATGGCAGAGGCGAGCCTACCAAGTCTAGGTGCACATGCTGGAAATGGGAATCTGGAACAACAAAATCCCCCAGCTTGGATTTCATGCATCTGAAGACTTTAGCGTGTTGTGACACAACAAGCAGGTCCTTACACATAATCCAACATCCCATTTAACATGAGGCCAGGTAAAACGTTCCATAACTAGTTTGATTGATGCTCTTTTAGCAGGATGCGATAGATTGTGAAAGATTCAAAAATCTTGTGTTCTTGTACTACAAGCCCGCGCTACCACCGGAGGACCCCAAGTCAATATATGGTGGGTTACTGTATGTTTAACGTCTGTCTGATGATACAGTGGGGGTCACTAGGTGAGGGAAACACTTGAGCAAGGCTTGGAAAGGGCAATACAAGTCTCCTTAGATGGCTGAGTACACCACAGAATAGCCACCTTAAGCATGTTGTATTGGAGATTACCATCCGGATCCACTAAGACATCGTCCAATTCACAGGCAATCTGCTCTGGAAGACGCTCCACAAAGTAAACTGTACTTCGTCTTCTAACTCATCACACTGAGGGTGGAGAAACACGGTTCAAGGAACATAAACCACGCTGGTGCATTATTAATAAAAAAGGGGATCATTCCAGCATTTTAAAAAAAAATTATTTTAGATTTCAACCATCTGAAGTATTTTGACTTGTCGTTTTGTTGGCAATGGGCTGCGGTAACAGGCACAGAATCAGAAGAGAGTCTATTAGGATTTCTTCAGATTCCAATCTTTATGATTAAAAACTAACTCTTTTATCCAATATAAAGGTAACAATATAATTCGGCTTGGTACATTGAGCACAGGAATGTATGAAACAAAAAGGCATCTTGTTTGCTTGTATATTAATATCAGGCAAGTGACCTGCATCCACATCAAAGCTCAGTGATCGGCAAGCTAAATTCTATAGAAATTGAACAGCAGACTTTTTTTGAACTGAGGTGTAGTTTACATTTTAACCTCGGGCTTGGCTCAATGAACAGGCTTCATTTGATCTTACTGGTTCTCTTACATTACAGTGGGTACCAAGTGTGGTTGGTAATGTCTCCCTGTTTTGTTTTCTGAGATGTCCAGGGTGATTATGAATAACAAGAGAAGCAACAACTTACATTTGTATAGCACCTTTGGGAAAATGTCTAAAGGTGCATTGCAGAATCGTTAGCGAACAAAATCTGACACAAGCCACATCAGGAGATATTAAAAACACAGGGGAGACTGGAATCTGGAGCAACAGATAATCTGCTGGAGGAACTCAGCAGGTCAAGAAGCGTCGGTCGAATCCTGCTCGACACTCTGAGTTCCTCCAGTAGTTTCAGGAGATATTAGGAAGATGAACACATGCTCACCCAAGGGGAAGTGAAGAGGTTTAGTGAGAGAAGTCCAGAGCTTCAGACCTCAGCAGCTGAAGGTAGAGCCGCCAGTGGTGGAGTGCTAGAAGTTGTTGGGGATAAAGAGGCTAGGAGAGGAATGTGTGTGGCAATCTCCAATGTTCTAAACTAGAGCTGAGAGGAAGAGAGAGAGAAAACAGATGGAGACAAAGAAAGAAAGAGACAAAGAAAAAGAGAGAGAGATCTCATTAAATGTTTGCTGACTTCATCCATGTATAATTTTGATAACATTTGTGTATCGTTTACAATTAATTTAAACAATGGGGAATGCACTGGACCTTTGTTGAATTATTTTAATTGTGATGACCCACTGTACAGATGGATCGGAGGATGTGTGCCGATTTCTCTGCAGCATGCTGTCCCACAGGGAGGCTGGAGAGACCCAGATGGTATTAGCTCAGTGCAATTAAACTTAGTACTTGAACTGCAAATTGGCTGCAGAAATCCTCTGAACATCAATATTTTAGCAGATGAGCCCCTTGGCTAGGTGGCAAGAATTTTTACAGAGGTGAAATTAGGCAGAGAAAGGAAGAGCATCAGGCAGTGGTTCGATGCTCTTTCTTTCGGTGCATTCTATGCATGTTTTTGTGTATATTTGCTTGTTAATGTCAGGTTTGGACGTGCGAACCCTACCTACAGTTGACAGGACCTTCTGAACTTAAGATTACAGTGTAGCAGGGCCATTGAAGGTGTGTTTCTGCACTCATGTAATGTGCCAGAGGAAATAGTCAGAACGCCGGGCCCTTTGTGGTTCGTTGTCGGGTCTGGCAGGAGTCGGAGGAAGAGGAGACACAGGAAGCAGAAGCGTGGATGCCGATCCGGCAGACTAGAAAGGGTCAGGAGACGACCACACAAACCACTGCTATCCAGTATTTTTCTTATCAATGCCAGATCCATCACCAACAAAATAGACAAATTTAAATTGCTGATCTCCGCAAATAAACTCATTGAAGACTTTTGTATTCTGTTTATAACAGACGTGGCTGCATTCACTTATCCCAGACATAGCAATTGAACTAGCAGGCCGAACAACATTCCACTGGGATAGAAACAAAGACCATGGTAAAAACGAGGGGGGGGGGGGGATTATGCATGTATGTACTTATCATCGGTGCACTTATGAGAAAATCATAGATAGTCATTGTTCTCCTGAGCTGGAGTGCTTGACAGTTAAATGCAGGCCTCTTTACCTTCCACTGGAGCTTGGTATTGTTATAGTTACAGCTGTTTATATTCCACTTAGGATGCTAATACTAATTTATAGCATTGAACAGTGCTATAAATTTACAATGGAGCTCCTACCCCGAAACAGCCCACGTTATAGCTGGAGATTTTAACCATGTAGATTTAAATTTGAACAGCAGGTTGAATATGCTACCAGGGGGGAAAAGATCCTGGACAAAGTTTATTCAAACATTAAGAATGGCTTTAGGACAATACTATTACCACACCTAGGCCAGTCGGATCACTTATCCATATTCTTAATCCCGACATAAAAGGAAAGCTCAACCCACCATAAAGACTGTTAAGATACAGCCATATAACCATATAACAATCACAGTACAGAAACAGACCATTATGGCCCCTCTTGTCCGCACCGATTTACGTGAACTCCACTAGTCCCACCTACCTCCTCCCTCTCCATAACCCACCAGTCCCTTCACATCCATGTACTCATCCAACCCTCTCTTAAATGATAAAATTGGCCCTGCTACAACCACCTCTTCCGGAAGGTCATTCCACTCACTCACCCCTCTCTGAGTGAAGAAGCATGTTACTTCAACATTTCTGCCCCCTAACCCTTAACTTATGGCCCATTGTTCCAATCTCACCTACCCTCAAGGGGAGGAGCCTATTCACATCTACTCTATCTATCCCCCTCATAATTTTAAACACCTCTATCAAATTCCCCCCTCAACCTTCTACGCTCCAATGAGTAAAGACCCAGTCTACTCAATCTTTCGCCGTATTGATATGGCCAGAAAGAGCTTCCTTGCAGCTACAGCATTGCTTTGAAAGGACCAATTGGAACATTTTTTGAAGATCAAGATTTGGAGGTGTATACATCAGCTGTACTGTTACATACAGATCTGTGTTGACAATGTCACCGGTATTCCAACCAAAAATCCTGGATGACAAAGGAGGTCAAAACTCTTCTCAAGGATCTTAACATCACCTTCAGGTCTGGCGATAGAGCACTATACAGTGCTGCAAAAGCCAACCTGAAGGGAAGCATCAGGGATGCTAAACTGGCCTAGAGGAAGAAGATGGAAGATCATTTCATCAATAAAAATTCACAGCGAGTGTGGCAGGGCCACCAGTGATGTCAGTGATAGGATGAGCAGGGTGGACCCACAAAACCAGCAGCAGTATGACTGTCAGCAGTGATGCCACGCTGGCTGAGGATCTTAATCATTTCTTTGCTCGATTTGAGGTGAAAGCAGCAAAGATGGACACAACATCCTCATCAACCTCTAACAATCACGTCCTCACCGAGATGTGAGACAGGATCTCAGTGCGGTGAATCCAAGGAAAGTTGCCGGCCCTGATGGTGTGATAGGAAGGGTGCTGAAGGAACGTGCAAGCCAGCTCTCCGAGGTCTTCACAAAGATCTTCAACCTGTCTCTGTCTAAATCCATCATCCCACCCTGCCTGAAGTCTGCCACTATCATCCCACTGCAGAAGAAGAATGTCAGAAGCCTCAATGACTACCATCCAGTAGCACATCAGTCATCGTGAAGTCCTTTGAGAGGCTGGTCTTGCAACACATAAAAGCCAGCCTCCCACCCACCTTTGATCCATATCAGTTATAGGGCAAATAGGTCTACAGTGGATGCCATCATCACTACTCTTCTCACTGCACTGACCCACATTGAACACTAGGGGAGCTATGTGAGGATGCTTTTAATAGACTTCAGCTCTGCCTTTAACACCGTCATCCCGGGCACACTAGTTACAAAACTTGCTGAATTAGGATTGTTTCAATCTATTTGTCTCTGGATTAAGGGCTTTCTAATGAACTGCTCCCAGACTGTTAAAATTGGCATTCACCTCTTCTCTACCCTTATACTCAGTACTGGCTCCCCACAAAGGTGTGTATTGAGCCCCATCCTCAATTCCCTTTACACCCACGATTGTGCCTCCACGTTGTACTGACAATAACCACACCAGCAGTGCGAGTATAAGACAGCTTTAATAAACTATTATGTCTTGTCTCTCTGCAAGACGAACCTGGAAGGCTAGACTGTAGCTCTGGACTGCTTTATATACAAGGTCACCGGGATGACCCCTGGTAACCTAGTGGTGTAATTACATATCACCATTCACGTATTCTACCAAAATCATCAAGTCTGCGGACGACATGACTGTGATTGGACTTGTTTCGAGAGGAGATGAGATAGCCTACAGTCCAAAGACTGACACCATGGTGTTCAGAGAACAATCTCGTCTTGAACTCCTCAAAAACAAAATAACTTATAATAGACTTCAGGAGAAACAGTACCGTTCCAGACCATTATATATCAACTGTGAGGAAAGGGTCACTGTTTTCAGGTTTCTAGGGACGCATTTTACTGAAGATCTCTCCTGCACTGCCAATACCATCACAGTTGATAAAAAGGCACAAAAACCACTCTATATCCTGAGGAGTCTCAGGGAAATCAAACTGCTGGTGTCCTTCTATCGTTGCTCCATTGAGAGTGTGCTGGCCGACTGCTACCCCACGTGGTTTGTCAGCTGCTCAGAAACAGCCATGAGGGACCTTCAGAGGGTCATCAATATGGCCCAGAAGATTATCGGCTGCTCACTGCCCTTTTGGAGGACTTATTCAGCTCCCACTGTCTTAGCAGAGCAGCCAACATCCTGAAAGGCCCTGACCACCCTGCTCATCATCTGTTTGAACTGCTGCCCTCCAGTAGATGTTTCAGGTCTATTAAATCACGGACAAACAGACTTAAAAATGGTTTTTACACCCGAGCCATATGTGAACTGAACATCACCAAACATTGAGTATTGTGTTGCTTTTTTAAAATATTTTTTTCATTTTCCATCAGTAAACAAGGAGATAATATCACTGACTGTTACAGAATATATCAACATCTCCCAGCAATCTACATACATGTGGTGTTTCTCCCCCCCCCTCCCATTCCCACCACACCCCCTCCCCAAAAAATAAGGGAAAAACACAGAAAAAGAAATGAGAGAGAAAGAAAAAGAGAGGCTGGATTTGGTGTTGGAGCTTCAAGTAAGTGTCCGTAGAGGTTGTGGAGCCATCCCCTTATATAATTACTTTTATTAATCCATCTATTGGTAGATCTCTGTAAGTTGTTTTATCAGGGTGTGTCTCCAGTTGTGCTCCCATGTACGGCAGATATGGCTGCCCTATTTTAACAAAGGTGCTGTGTTGGTTTCTAAGATTATACGTGATTTTTTTCCATGGGAATACAGCAATGCATCTCGGGAATCCACTTACTGATAAGAAGAGGGGAGTCAGATTTCCAGGTCATTGTTTTGCATTTTTTTGCTATGGACAAAACAATAAATACAAATTGAATTTGGAATCTTGTTAATTCGTAGCCTATGTCCATGAGATTCCCCAGCAGATACAACATTGGATCTGGCGGGAAGGTTACCTTTGTAATTCTGGTTAGTATGTCAGCCAAATCCTGCCAGAATGGGGCTACCTTTGTGCAGGACCAGGTTATATGAACGAATGTTCCCGGCTCCACTCCACACCTGAAGCATGACTCCGGCTCCTCTGGTTTTACCTTGTGAATCTTTTGCTGTGTGAAGTAGAGCTGGTGCAGAAAGTTGAATTGAACCATCTAGAATTAATCACTGTTGTCAACCTGTCTCTACATCAGTCTGGCCAACATCTCTCATTAATTGTGATGCCCAGCTCTGACTCCCATCTCTCTCTCTTGATCTGTGTAGCCCCTTGCTTGGAGTACCGAGTATATTCTTGAAATAAATTTGGGTGTGTTTCCCAGTTGAAGCAACCCTTCAACCTCACTTTGTGTTGTTGTTTTTATATTTTATTTGTTTGATGTATGCTTGCACTGTCAGGATGTGTACTCAATTTCATTGTAGTTGTGCAATGACAGTAAAAGGTTATCTTATCTTATGCACAACCAAAAAGCATTGGACAAAGAGATGCATTTAAGATGGCTCATGGGAGGGAAAGGGAAATGGAGAGGATGTGGTGTTCTCAAAGATCTAGAATATATTCCAGTGATGACAAATGGGACAGTCACTAACCATGTGTCGAATGGAGGTATACAATTAGGAAGAAGACACAAAGGTTTGATGTGGGTATGGAGCAGGGGTGATGGTGAGTGATGGTGGCAATTGCAAAGACAAAGTTGCCAAAAGAACTTAAGCACAAGGATGGGGAAACAAAGAGGTAACAGAAATCGGCAAGAACAGGAAGGGTAGAATGTGATGAAGTCTTCAGAGAGTGTAGAAGGGGAGAAGGATTTGGTGCAAGGGGCTCCTATCATGGTAGTGGTTTGAATAGGGCAAGAAAGAAGCTTTGGAGCATTCTAGCCATGGCACAGTTAGTGTAGCGGTTAGCATAATGCTAGTACAGCACCGGTGACCTGTGTTTGAATCTGACACTGTAAGGAGTTTGTACGTTTTCCCCGTGTTACTCCGGGTGCTCCGGTTTCCTCCCACCCTTCAAAATGTATGGGGGTTGTAGGTTAACTGGCATATTTGGGCACGGGCTCATGGGCTGGAAGGGCCTGTTACTGTACTGTATGTCTAAAAGAAAAACAGGTTAATAAAATCATCCATAATATGGCTGTGTTCATGAGTTGGACAGGTAGTCCAGAGGTAGTCAGTGGATTTTGATCAAATCCAAGGGATTGACTGGATTGGGAAAGAGGTTGGTGAAGTTGGCCCCTGGTAGAAGCACTTGATAAAAGGTCAGTGAAAGACCAGGCTGTTTGGGTTGCCATGATTAGATTGGCATGTGCTGAGACTGGGAGATAAATAACATGACTGGGTGGTACACCTCAGTTTTGTGGTGAGATGCACGCTTCTGATTCAGATATGTGAAAAAAAGTGTTTTAATGATATAAATTAAACTAGAATAAGACTCTGTGGTGTTGAGAGCGGGGCAATTTACAGAGCACCACACTGGCTATTCATGTAAATGGCGATTCCTTTTCTCACTTCATTATATATCTGCCATCAGATCTCTGAATGAACAATGAACCACAGACATTACCTCACTTTTCTTGCACTATTTTTATTTAATTTGAAATATGGTTTGTAGAAATATTTGCACAGTAATACTGCTGTAAAACAATTAATTTTGTGACAAGTTGATGACAATAAATTCTGATTCTGAGACTGTATTAAACCACAAGACATATTTAATTTCAATTCCCAACAAGCATATAAAAGCTTGATTGAAATAGTTTTGATTTTGAATAGTTTGGCAATTGCAGAGTCTGCTCAGAAGAGAATTGGAGAACAATGCACTTCTCTTTTGTGGCCCAGTTTGTTATTGGATAACATAGAATCTGAAAGTTCAGATGTATTTCACAAAACAGTATGTAGAGTTAGGATTTAAAATGGAATGAATGTACTAAAATGGCGTGTTCTCATTCTTGGCTCTGGCCCCAACCTCCCTCTCTCATGGTGCACTCTCAGCTGGTACACCGGCAGCTGCTGCATTATTGATGGCATTGCAGCTGCTTGTTGTATCCCCTTGAGGACTGGGACCCACCCAGGGTCTTTCAGGAAGAGATCTTTAATCGGCGGACAAAACGTTTCACTGGCTGAAACGGCATTTCTTTCATGGAACGGTGTTCTTTGACCAAACTGTTTTCTGAATACATCCTTTCTTGTTGCAGCCCAAAATCTGCAGTTGAGACTCTACGAATTGCTGACATCCTGTCTTTTCTTTCAGCCAGTTTATTAGTTATATTGGCTTTTTTCTTTAATAGCATCTGCCTCTGATAGCTTTCTGTTTCCATGGCAATGGGAACAAGGCAGTGATGATGGTGAAGGGAAATCAAGTCACATCCTTTATGAGCTTATTCACTTATTTCCTGTTTTCTGAATCTAAAATCAAATGGCAGTATTTCTTTTTAATGCTGGTAGCTCTTCCGAGGTCAATTTCACAACTCAAATTGCTTTGTTGAGAAGGGGAAAATAATCCTCTTTTATTTGAAAGAAAAGAAATGCACAACTAATTTGAAGGTCATTACATGGAATTCAAATGCACAGAGCCACACCCCTGGCATTAATATCGTTCTCTGGCTTTCATTAAACCACCCTCCCTCTTTCCCCACTCTCCCCCTCCCCACTACCACCACCATCTACTTCCCCCAGCTCTGCCTCTCCATTCCGACTCCTTTCGCACAGATATGATCAATTCTTACTTCGTCCTTTATCATATCCAATTATTATCTTTTGTTGGTCTGGATTCCTCCCCCATTGTTTGAATTCTTTTTTTAAAAACTTTATTTAAAGATTTTATCACAAGAATAAAAAGAAAAATTACATTTAAAGAAAAGATAAAAAATAAAATAATAAGATTACAATACAACATTAGTAACCTAACTTAAATCCAACTAACCCCCCCCCCAATACGGCCACTAAGAAAAAATAAAATCTATATAAAAAAAACCCACCCTTCCCCCCCAAAATAAAGAGTGAAGAGTTAGTAAAATTAATAAAATTATATCCTCTTTGGCTTGGCTTCGCGGACGAAGATTTATGGAGGGGGTAAAAGTCCACGTCAGCTGCAGGCTCGTTTGTGGCTGACAAGTCCGATGCGGGACAGGCAGGCACGGTTGCAGCGGTTGCAGGGGAAAATTGGTTGGTTGGGGTTGGGTGTTGGGTTTTTCCTCCTTTGCCTTTTGTCAGTGAGGTGGGCTCTGCGGTCTTCTTCAAAGGAGGTTGCTGCCCGCCAAACTGTGAGGCGCCAAGATGCACGGTTTGAGGCGATATCAGCCCACTGGCGGTGGTCAATGTGGCAGGCACCAAGAGATTTCTTTAGGCAGTCCTTGTACCTTTTCTTTGGTGCACCTCTGTCACGGTGGCCAGTGGAGAGCTCGCCATATAACACGATCTTGGGAAGGCGATGGTCCTCCATTCTGGAGACGTGACCCATCCAGCGCAGCTGGATCTTCAGCAGCATGGACTCGATGCTGTCGACCTCTGCCATCTCGAGTACTTCGACGTTAGGGATGAAAGCGCTCCAATGGATGTTGAGGATGGAGCGGAGACAACGCTGGTGGAAGCGTTCTAGGAGCCGTAGGTGATGCCGGTAGAGGACCCATGATTCGGAGCCGAACAGGAGTGTGGGTATGACAACGGCTCTGTATACGCTTATCTTTGTGAGGTTTTTCAGTTGGTTGTTTTTCCAGACTCTTTTGTGTAGTCTTCCAAAGGCACTATTTGCCTTGGCGAGTCTGTTGTCTATCTCATTGTCGATCCTTGCATCTGATGAAATGGTGCAGCCGAGATAGGTAAACTGGTTGACCGTTTTGAGTTTTGTGTGCCCGATGGAGATGTGGGGGGGCTGGTAGTCATGGTGGGGAGCTGGCTGATGGAGGACCTCAGTTTTCTTCAGGCTGACTTCCAGGCCAAACATTTTGGCAGTTTCCGCAAAGCAGGATGTCAAGCGCTGAAGAGCTGGCTAATAAGATTACAATACAACATTAGTAACCTAACTTAAATCCAACTAACCCCCCCCCCAATACGGCCACTAAGAAAAAGTAAAATCTATATAAAAAAAACCCACCCTTCCCCCCAAAATAAAGAGTGAAGAGTTAGTAAAATTAATACAATTATATATATATATAAAAAAACACTCACCTACAAGAAAAATACTAATGAAAAAAAAGAATCATCAAATCTAAAATATCACACTTAAAAACATATTTAAGTCAAACTTAATTGTATGTACTTAACAAATGGAGTCCACTTCAGCTTATAAAAAGACATCTTATCTTGAATTGAGAAAGATATCTTTTCCATAATTAAACAGGATTTCATCTCTAAGCACCACCTATCCAAAGTTAATATACTTCTATCTTTCCAAGTAAGCGCTATACATTTCTTGGCCACCGCTAAGGCTAAATAGATAAAAGAAATCTGATAATCATTTAATCCTAAGTCAATTAATGATTGCATATTCCCTAATAAAAATATATCAGGATCTAATACAACATAGATATTATATAAACTATTAAATATAGATTGAATACCTTTCCAAAACTGTTGCAATCGGTCACAAAACCAAACAGTATGTAAAAAAGTATTAGCCGTCTCATCACAGCGAAAACAACAATCTAACTTACTAAGACCAACATTGCTTGAATTCTGAGAATTTCTGAGATTTCCGACTTCTGGCTTATTCCTTGAAGAAGGGCTCAGGCCTGAAACGTCGACAATATATCTTTGTCTCCTATGGATGCTGAAAAGACCGGCTGAGTTCCTCTAGCATTTCGGTGTGCTTTTACCACCAATTTTGATGTTGACAGGAACAGGAGGTTTACATTTTCCATTCTCAGACACATTGCTATATTAAGGGCATGGTCCCAATACTATTAATGCCAAAACTCAGCTGGTCTCCTTGGAAAACACCACGGGGGGTGGGGGGGGGGGTCATCAGCTATTCCAGTCCTCTGGAACAAGTGCTTGTTCTGATGGTGTGGTGGAACAGCAGACAGACCTATAAATCCCATTGTGTTGTGTAACCACCCCCCCACCCCATCAGATGTAAACAGCCAAGCAAACATTTTGCACGAATATTCACCCATCTTCACACCTCCACGATTCAATCCCGTGCTGTCCAGTGCACTTGACTTTTATCTTCCTGCTCCCATGGCCTCAGCAGTGCATCTATCACTGTGACCTCCTCTGCATAATATTGCATGGCATCACCCCCCTGCCACCTTCCCCGTAACTGCAGGAGGTGCCACACTTGCGCCCACACATCCTCCTTCTCCACAGTCCAGGGCTCCTAACAGGCCTTTCAAGTGAAGCAACACTTCACTTGTGTATCCACCAGACTGATTAACTGCATCCGGTGCTCCGGTTGTGGCCTTTTCTACATCGGAGAGACGGGGCGCAGACTGGGAGATTGCTTTGCTAAGCACCTTTGCTCTGTTCGCATCAGTGACAGAGATCTTCCAGTGGCCGATCACTTCCGTTCTGCACCCCACTCCCATGCTTACATATCTGTCCATGGCCTCATGTACTATCCCATCAAGACCACCCGTAAATTGGAGGAACAACGTGTGATTTTCCGCTGGGCGCTCTCCAACCAGACAGCATTAACATCGACTTCTCTGGTTTCTGCTCACCTGCTCTCCTTTCCCCCTCCCTTCCCTATCCCTCTGTCTTCTTTCCCTCAGCTCTTCACCCCCTTCCCTCTTTATTCACAGAGCCATCCCTCCTCCCCCTGCTTGCTGTTGTGCCTTCCCTCCCTTCTGCACATATTGCCTCCTGCCTTTGTGACCATGCTCCTCCCCAATGCCTCTCCCCCACCTTACCTTTTCATTCAGCCACCTGTCTACATTTTGTTTATACTTTGATGAAGGCCTCAAGCCTAAAATGATGGTTATGTATTTTTATCTTTGCTATATAAAGGAAACTGTTTGACCTGCATGACATTACTGGAATAATTGAAATACCTGTAGGACAGATAACGAGCTGAAAGTATCTTGTCAGATTTAATAAATTGTTAACTACTGATGTCTAAGCATACACAAGACAATAAGGGAAGAGTTCATTTATTTTGGTTCCGATTTTATGCTTCATAATAATTAAATTGTTAAGCTGATCTGCTATGATTTATCATGGTACAAATCCACATTCTTAATAACTTTACAAAATTATTTGTGACATTGACACAGTGGTGGATTAACCATTAGGCTGAAGCCTAGGGGCTCGGAAGGTAACGGGGCCCATCACAACCACTGGTACACCAATGTAACCACTTGTCAATATGGGCTCACGTTAGTCCTGGATCCACCCATCAATCAAGGCTCGCGGAGGTACCGCATTCACCTGACTATGTATCAATTATCATAACTTAATCTGGTAAGTTCCCATTTTACAAATTGCTCGATCATCGACTCAAATGCATAAATGTTTTGCCGACACATAACTGAATGGCAGTGCCTGAATATGGCAGCAGCCTCAAGGGATTACAGGCTCCGGGGAAGTAGAGGACTGGCGCAGGGCACCAGAAAACGAGGAGACCAGACCCCATTTGAGGAGAAGCGAGGAACCCACACAGACTGCGGGCTGCTGGCGACTTGCAAACTAAGGACTCACACCAGGCTGCGAACTGCTGGAGTCTGGCTCAAGACTGGCTGAAGGAGTACCAGGTATCAGAAATGGGATGCGAGAGAGTGCCAAGGGAGGGAGGGGATCCCAAGGGGCCTCAGGCGCTGAAGGCTTCCTAATTGTGTCGGAGGTTTGGATCGGAAGCTCAGGTTGCCGACAGTTTGAATTGGAGTCTTGTGTGGCTACAGAGGTTGCCAGAGCGCTGGAGGTGAATCCACAGACACTCTGTGACTCTGGGGGGATTCTCTTTTGCTCCTCTCTCTCCGACTGCAAGGGGCACTGGGCAATTTCTGCTGATGAAGAATCTTTGTCTGCCTTACGGCAGTCTGGATACAATTTCATGTAATATTACATATGTTTCATGACATGACAATAAAAGAAACTTGAATGTTGAACTCAGATGCACCCAGTGCAGTTCCAAAATACCTCAGCAGACTGGAACTTGTTTGAGGAACAGTCATGGAGATGTGCTGTGCCTATTATTAGAACAGGCAACTTAATGGGATTTAGGACGACATGCTTCCACTCCAGTTCTGTGAGTTCTGAGGTGTCTGACAAGGCTCTCAGACAGTTATATTGCAAGGGGGAGGGGATGGGGGGTCAGGGGAAGGAGGTACTTGATAGATCAGGTGGGTGGGTGGTTTGGCAGATGGCATCGTTCCATTGACACTGGGTATCCAATGAATGCCATTCTCAATGCACCTTCTCCATTTTAAATAATCACAAGTCAGGGATTACCAGGAGTCAGTGAAGAAGGCTTCAAGAACATCCTTGAATTATTTTCAACTGACCTAAAAATGTTTTGCCGTTGATTTTCATTTCTACTCAGCATCTGATGCTTCTCGTGTCAGTGTCCAACAATAGTTGGGCAACATTGATGGATTCCAGTTGCCCTGATACCACTTTTCCATGGTTTAAATTTTCATACCTAGTGACGGCAACCCCCATCCTTGACGTCTTGAACCAAGTCGTTCTCCTTTTGTTTTTGACAAACCTCAGTCCCTCACCAGGTCATTTAATTCTGGCTGTGTTATCAGATGAGGTTAACCAGGCATAAACGGTTCAACATCTGGATCAGTGTCATTTTCCATATCTGGTTCTTGCATTGTGGCATCTTCGTCTGCCTCATCTGCTCCATGTCTCTGGTAGCTTCGGATCTGCAAACTGTCATTGTGCGACACTGGTCTCACTGCTGAAGGCAGATTGGGGAATCCAATAGATTTCTTATTTTTAGCAGAGAAGCCAGATACATCGGCCAGACAGAAGTAACAGTGTGTCACGTGATCCTTCTATTCTCACCATATCTTTGGGACTGCAAATAGCATTGTTATTATCCCAGAGGACCGCAAAACCCAGCAGCAATAGATATTCACCAAGACAAATGGTTACTTAAACAAAAGTTGCTTTTAATTATCTTTAAACATGAAAACAGAATCACACTTTAACTTATCACTATTAACTTAACTAACCTAACTTAACCCCCTTCTAATTCTAAGCGCATGTGTATGTAATGTATGTATAAGTTCAGAAAAGTTCTTTGATTCACAGTCAAATCTCACTTCTCATTCCTCCAAGTTCACTGGTTGCAGGCAATTCTTATACTGTGCGCAGAATTTAACATTTATAAAGTTCACCAGGCTTTGGTGCTTGAAAGGTAAATGGTTACTGCTCAGGAAGATTCTTGTCAGTTTTCAAAGAGAGGCTTGTTGTACGCTGGACACCCACAACTAATTCCTTTTTAATCAGCCACTTCAGTGTCTTGCTGAAGAAACTTGCCCCCTCAGGGTTCTCCAGATGATAACCTCTTTCTTTCAGGTCACCACAGAGTTCCTTTTAGTTTCCCTTATTTCAATTGAAACACTAGACATCCGGTCCTCTCCTCTTGCATGAACCACAAGGGCTTTGACCAGGCTGAACTAAGCACTCACAACCGGTCTTGCAAATGGGATTTTCCACAAGCTTGCCAGCTTGTCCTGTTCCAGTCCCAGCTGCTGACTGTAAAACTGTAGAACTGATCTCTCTCTCTCTCTCTCTCTCTCTCTCTCTCTCTCTCTCTCTCTCTCTCACACACACACACACACACACACACACACACACATACACACACAGAAAAAGCCTCTTTTACTCTCTCTGGTTGCAAAACCACATCACCCTCTTAGAACAGCAAGTTCCACTCCAGACAGTCTACGGCTCCGACAAGTTCTTTCATCTATTGACCTTTTGTAAACAACAATCCATTAGTAAAGTCTCTTGGGCACTCTCCAAACATTTTGCAAAAGCTCTGGGGCTGATATGTCTAGCATTAGCAGAGCTCCAGTATTTTAAATGAGATCTGTTTTAAAGTGTTTATCTGTGACCTACACTAAAAAGCCTGCCCCAATTTATCTCCCCAAAAACATATCTATATGCAATACAAACACAACATAATCTGTCACAGCATGAACTTCCAAGTACCTCTGAGCCAAGCTCTCAGGTTGACTACACATGTTGCACAACAAATGTGAGGAGCCCAGGGTTTGTCTTGGTCACCAATTTTACAACTGAAGTAGAGATCATAGGCTCTCTTAAAAGGTGCAGTCATGCTGCGTCTTTGAGCCTTGCACCACAAATGTAACCGAACATATCGCAGCTGTTGCAACATTGACGAGACATTTCTGCTGTATTGAATCTTCCTGAAGACAATAAATCCTGTTGTTAAGTACATTCACTCTGCTATTGCCTGAAGAACATGTGCATCAACAGTCGTTTGATCTATAATCAATGTAATGCACAGCATCTGTACATGTGAGCTGCTTTTACAGCTTGTCTGCATCTATCCTGACTAAGCATGGCCAGGCATAGCACCTGCACTGAACTGACCAAAACAACTTGCTTTGTAGGAAATATACTAGTGGACTTAAAATGTGACAGGAAATCACAAAAATAGGTTATATCTAAGATAACTGTATGCGATAGGAAAATTTCAAGTTGATTTTCGTGATCAGCATCCCAAAATTCATGAAATGCATCCAAAATCTTCATTGTGCAGTGTAATCGATTCCTGCATCTTAGGTTGGAAATGGCCATCTGTTTCAGGATTCTGGTCTGGATCATATGAGCGATAAGGGGACTTGACTTGGGAGAGGGCACTGACATTGGTTGGAAGGATTTTGCCGAGACACTGAGAAAATGATACCTTGCCAGTGCATTGAGTTGCTTGTGGGGTGGTAGGTAAGGACAAAGGGAATCCTGTGTTTGTTATATCTGGCGGCCAGGGCAGATGAGTGGGAAATGGAGGAGATGTGGGTGAGTGCAGAGTAGGTGTGGTGGAGGGGAAGCCACGCTTGTGGAAGAAGGTGGAGGTTTTAGATGAGCTGGACTGGAAGACCCTCATCTTGGAAACAGATACAGCAGAGACTTAGGAATTGCAAGAAGGGAACAGAATCCTTGCAGGGGACTGGGTGCGAGGAATTGCAGTTGAGGTCATTGTGGGAGTTACTGGGTTTGTAAAATATGTCAGTGGAAAGCTTGTCTCCTGAGATGGAGACAGAGAGATCAAGAATGGGGAGAATGTCATCAGAGATGGACCAGGTGAAAAAGAAGAGGAAGAGTACAGTGAAATAGAAGAAGAAGGGAAAGGCAAGATAAAGGACATACTTTCTCTTGTTAGAGGATACATGGAGTCATTTAAAGAATGGCAGACACAGGAATTTAATGATTTAAGAAGAAGAATAAACAACACAGAAGAGAAAATGAACAAAATAGATATGACCTTAACAGAAATGGAAAAGAAAATGGACAAGATGGAAGAGCGGGCAGTAGCAGCAGAAATGGAGGTACAGGACTTAAAAAAGAAATTAGAGGAATCTAATAAAAAAGCTATAGAGACACAAGAACTGTTAGCTCAGAAAATAGATATAATGGAAAATTATAACAGAAGAAATAACATAAAGATAGTGGGCCTTAAGGAAGATGAAGAAGGCAAGAATATGAGGGAGTTTATAAAAGATTGGATCCCTAGGATCCTAGGTTGTCCAGAACTACAGCAAGAAATGGAAATAGAAAGGGCACATAGAGCATTGGCCTTTAAATCACAACCACAACAAAAACCAAGATCCATTTTAGTAAAATTCCTAAGATATACTACAAGAGAAAAGATACTGGAGAAGACAATGGAAAAAGTAAGAGAGGACAACAAGCCACTGGAGTATAAATGGCAAAAAATCTTCATTTATCCAGATATAAGTTTTGAACTCCTAAAGAAGAGAAAGGAGTTCAATACAGCAAAGGCGATTTTATGGAAGAAAGGGTATAAATTTATACTAAAGCATCCAGCGGTATTGAAAATATTTATTCCAGGAGAACAAAACAGACTATTCTCGGATCCAGAAGAAGCACGAAAATTTGCAGAACAACTACAAAATAGACGGAGAGATGAAGACGTGTAATGAGAGTAAAAATGATCACGATTGATATGTATGTGGGTAAAGAGGTATAAGAGTGTATAGGTATAATGTGCATACGTAAATGTATCGGTACTTAGAGGAAAATATAGATAGTATAGACAAGAATTAATAAGGGAAGGTAATGAAATAGAGAGAATAAGGAGGGAATTAAAAGAGTGACCTTTGTTACATATGAAAAGTGAAATCTTTTCTGGGGGGGGCTGGGTGGGGGGGAATAGCGGTCACTGCAAAATCAGTTGACGCTTGCGAGTGAATTCGCAAACCCAAATGGAGAGGGGAGATGTGGTTGTCCAACAAGGGATAAAGGACAACTCAGGAGGGGAAGGGGAGATTGGGGCTAAAGAAGTTATAAATAGGAGAATAAGGAAAATGTTTGATGTTTTAGGAATGTTGTCTTATAAAGGGTTTAAAATGAGAAAACAGAAATGGAAAAGGAGGAAAGGTAATGATGGAAAAATGGAAAGGGAAGATAAACAAAGTATAAAATGGCTACATTGAACTATATGACTTTAAATATTAATGGAATACATAACCAAATTAAAAGGAAGAAACTGCTAAATTTACTGAAAAAAGAAAAAATTGATATAGCATTTGTCCAAGAAACACACTTAACTGAATTGGAGCACAAGAAATTAAAGAGAGATTGGGTAGGGCATGTAACAGCATCGTATAATTCAAAAGCAAGAGGAGTGGCTATATTAATTAGTAAAAATGTGCCATTTAAAATAGAAGAGGAAATAATAGATCCAGCAGGGAGATATGTAATGATAAAATGTCAGATATATTCGGAGTTTTGGAATCCACTTAATGTATATTCACCTAACGAAGAAGATCAAAAGTTTATGCAAGATATCTTTTTGAAGGTAGCTAATACGCAAGGGAACATACTAATAGGAGGGGATTTCAACCTGAATTTGGATTCAAATATGGATAAAACTGGGAAAAAAATTAACAGAAAGAACAAAGTAACCGAATTCATAATTAAATCAATGCAAGAAATGCAACTTTTGGATATATGGAGGAAACAAAAACCAAAAGAAAAGGAATATTCATATTACTCGGCTAGACATAAAACATACTCAAGAATAGACCTATTTTTGTTATCAGCTAGTATGCAAGATAGAGTAAGAAAAACAGAATATAAAGCTAGAATACTATCGGACCATTCACCCTTAATATTGACAGTAAAGCTAGAGGACATCCCTCCAAGAATGTATAGATGGAGATTAAACCCCATGCTACTTAAAACGCAGGATTTTAGAGAATTTATTGAAAAACAATTAAAAATGTATTTTGAAATAAATACGGAATCAGTGGAAGATAAGTTTATACTATGAGATGCAATGAAAGCATTCATTAGAGGGCAAATAATAAGTTATGTAACCAAGATGAAGAAGGACTATAATCAGGAAACAGAGCAGTTGGAAAGGGAAATAGTAAATATAGAAAAAAAATTAGCAACGAAGGAAGATACAACTAAAAGAAGAGAATTGGCAGATAAAAAAATAAAATATGAAACATTACAAACATATAAGGTAGAGAAGAATATAATGAAGACAAAACAGAAATATTATGAACTGGGTGAAAAAACGCACAAAATCCTAGCATGGCAGCTTAAGACAGAACAAGCTAAGAAAATGGTATTGGCATCAAGGAAAAAAGACAAACAAATTACATATAATCCAAAAGAAATTAAGGAAAACTTTAGAGAATTCTATGAACAATTATACCGAACTGAAAACGAAGGGAAAGAAGGGAAAATAGATGAATTTTTGACTAAAATTGAACTACCAAAACTACAAATAGAAGAACAAAATAAATTGACAGAACCATTTGGAACAGTAGAAATACAAGAGATAATAAAAAAATTACCAAATAATAAGACACCAGGAGAGGATGGACTCTCAATAGAATTCTACAAAACATTTAAAGACTTATTAATTCCGCCCCTCCTGGATGTAATCAACCAGATTGATAAAACACAAAGCTTACCAGATTCATGTAAAACAGCAATAATTACAGTAATACTAAAACAAGGGAAAGATCCACTCTCACCAGTGTCATATAGACCAATATCTTCACTAAACACAGATTATAAGATAATAGCTAAACTATTAGCAAACAGATTAGCAGAGCAGGTACCGAAAATGGTAAATTTAGACCAAACTGGATTTATCAAAAAAAGACGCACAACAGACAATATTTGTAAATTTATTAACTTAATTCATGCAGTAGAAGGAAATAAAGCACCTGCAGTAGCAGTTGCTTTAGACGCAGAGAAGGCCTTCGACAGAGTAGAATGGAATTATTTGTTCAAAGTATTGCAAAAATTCAGTTTACCGGAGAAGTATATTAATTGGATTAAAGCATTATATAAGGGACCGTTAGCGAAAGTGACAGTAAATGGACATGTATCAAAACAATTTAACTTAACCAGGTCAATGCGGCAGGGATGCCCACTATCACCTTTATTGTTTGCGTTAGCTATAAAACCACTAGCAGAATTGATAAGAATAGATAATAATATAAAAGGAATAAAAATAAAAGACAAGGAATATAAAATCAGTCTATTTGCGGATGATGTTATAGTGTACTTAACAGAACCAGAACTATCAATAAAAGAATTATATAAGAAATTGAAGGAATATGGAGAAGTCTCGGGTTACAAGATAAACGTAAATAAAAGTGAAGCAATGCCTATGAATAATGCGGATTTCTCAAAATTTAAGAAGGAATCTCCATTTAGATGGCAAATGCAGGCAATAAGATACCTAGGTGAACAAATAAACAAAAATCTCGGCCAATTATACAAACTCAATTATTATCCACTAATGAAAAAATTACAAGACGATTTAGAGCATTGGAAAGATCTACCACTAACACTAATAGGAAGGATAAACTGTATTAAAATGAACATTTTTCCAAGGATATTATACTTATTTCAGGCACTGCCAATACAACTGACAGAAAAATTCTTCAAAGAGTTAAAGAAAATAATAAGGAAATTTTTATGGAGAGGGGGGAAACCGAGGATAGCACTGGATAAATTAACAGAAGGGTATAATCAAGGAGGCTTACAATTGCCAAACTTTAAAAATTATTATAGAGCCGCACAATTAAGATACCTATCAGATTTTTATCAAACAAGGGAAAAACCAGACTGGACGAGATTAGAATTAGATAAAATAGGGGAAAAGATACCTGAACACATATTATATAAATGGGATGAAAAATTGGTACAACATAGAACTTCTCCAGTATTACACCATCTCCTCAATATTTGGAAGAAGATTCATGTAGAAAGAAATAAAACAAATTATCAGTTACCAAAACTAATATTGACGCAAAATAAGTTACTCCCTTTTACAATAGATAACCTTTCCTTTAGAGAATGGGAAAAAAAAGGGATTAAAAGAATAGAGAATTGTTTTTCAGGAAGTAGATTCTTATCCTTTGAACAAATGAGAGATAAGTACAATATAACGGGAGATACAGCGCTGGCATATTACCAACTGAGATCCTACTTGAAAGATAAATTAGGAAGCAATTTGAGTTTGCCAGAGGGAAGTAACCTTGAATATGTGATTACAGATACAATGTTAATCAAAAGATTTATAACAAATATGTATATTAAACTGCAAGAAAAAGAGAATGAGGAAACAAATGGTAAAACTAAACAAAAATGGGAACAAGATTTAAATATAAAGATAAAAAAGGAAACATGGGAGAAATTATGTTCTGGAACGATGAGAAATACAATAAATACGAGGCTACGTATGATACAATATAACTGGCTACGCAGACTATACATTACACCTCAAAAGTTAAATAAATGGGACCCAACAGTATCTGATAGATGTTTTCGATGTAAAAAAGAAATGGGAACAACAATTCATGCAATCTGGACATGTGAGAGAGTAGAAAAATTTTGGGAAGATCTCAATCAGATATTAAATAAAATAACAGAAAACAATATACCAAAGAATCCAGAGATCTTTCTTCTAAGTAATATAAAAAAACAAAGAATTTGGAATTGATTTGGAGGATGCACAAAAAAGATTTGTTAAGATAGCCCTAGCCATAGCAAAAAAATGTATTATGTCAACCTGGAAATTGGAAGATATTCTGAAAATACAACAATGGTATATAGAAATGAATAAATGTATTCCATTAGAAAAAATTACATATAGTTTAAGAAATAATATTGAAATATTCGAACAAATATGGGAGCCTTACATTAAATACAATAGCGAAAACCTACCGGGGACAATCATTACCTAAGTTGATGGAAGGAGAAGGAAAGAAAAGAATGGACTCAGTAGAATTTCTGGTGTATTTTTGTTGAATGACAACATTATCTGACTGGTTTAATGTAACCTAGATTGTATACCTAAAATGGATGGGAAGGGGGGGTGGTGGGGGCTTGGCTTGGGAGGAGGGAGGGGGGGGGGGGAAGAAAAAGTCACTGTATATGTGTGAAAAAGAAAAAGTGTGTAGCATGGCTAATGTGATTTATGGTGTGAAAAATAAAAAATTTAAAAAAAAAGAGATGGACCAGGTGAGTTTGAGATCGGGATGGAAGTTGGCAGCGAAGCAAATGAAGTTAACAAGCTCATCACAACTTGCATGCCACAAGGTGCCGACAGATTTCTGCAAGCAGTTCAATTAGAGAAACGTGGCTCATGATTCCTCCCGAATTATAGTCAAAGACTTTAGTGAGATTGAAAAGTTGCTGACGCTGCTCCCTGAATTTCTCTTAAAGTGACGCAATGAATGTTTCAGTCATGCGAGAGAGCGAGGAGACTGGTGTTTGGGGAGTAGGTGAATTATTCTTCGGAGTAAGCAATATTCAAAAGAACAACACATCAGCATAATCATGTTAGATGAATGCCAGAGCTGTCGCTATTAATCACATCATTTTAACCCTCAGCATATTCAAGCATTGATTACAGACTTTCAATTTGTCTGCATAGATATTACAAAGTTTGTTCACTACATTCATCAAGTTTAAAGTGTGGTAAAGAAATGTACACTTGTGAAGCTGGATGATTTCCTTGCTGGATCAACTAATACTATTGCTATTCAGTGTGGACTTTAACACACATTTGGTGGAATGCCTCATCACCAGGGCTCACAAGCCAGCACAGGACTTGGCCTGGCTGGCGGTGAAAGGAGCCCCTCCAGTGAGATCCTTCTTGTATAACCGGAACATCACCCTCCATGTATGTTGTCCTCAAGATGAGTGCAGTGGAGTGGAAACTGTCGTACACCTCTTTGCTGAATCCAGATTCGCAAAGAGTGTGTGGAGAAGTATGCAAGGGTCCTTGTCACGCTTCATCCCCAGCAGCAGTGTGACAGAGGATTCCCTGATCTATGGGCTGTTCCCCAGGACGCATGCTGACTCAGACATCCAGAACTGCTGGAAGACCTTCAAGTCGGTGAAAGACGCATTTTGGCCTGCCCAAAACCTGTTGATCTCTCAGCATCCAGAGATGTCGGTCCAGGAGTGCTGCCGACTGCCACATTTCAGGCTGCAGGACTACATGCTGAGGGACGCACTGAGGCTTGGTGCAGCCAACACGAGGGCTCTGTGGGGAAGGATCACAGTCTAGAGTCCTCCCATTACCGGGCACTAAGAGGCTGACACTGAAGGGAAGTCCCTCAAACAACAGAAGCGGGAGAAATGACAAGGTGCCACAGTGGTGGTAACAATGTACTTAGAAAACAAATGGATGAGAATAGATATGATTTCGGATTCAATTTATAGTCATGTAATAAAAAACAGTGTCATATTACATAAAATTGCCTTTTGCTTGCTGTAAGGCAGGCAGATTTGCCATCGGCAGAAATTGCTTGAAGCGTCTCTTACAGTCAGAAAAAGAGAAACAAAAATGTATCCCCCCCAGAGTCACTGAGTGTCCGTGGATTCACCTCCCACAGCTCCCACAGCCACACAGAGTCCAGTCCAAACCATTGATAACCTGAGCTCCAAATCTGAATCTTTGACACAATCAGGAACCCTTCAGTGCCCTCAGCACCCTCTCTCATTCTGGCTCTGATACCTGGTACCCCTTCAGCCAGCCTTGAGCCAGTCTCTAGCAGTCTGCTGCCTGGTGTGAATCCCTCGACCGCAGTCAGGTATGACTGAAATTATGAGTGTAAAAAGACCTGAACGCTTTTCTTGTTTGTAAATAATTTACTGTGATTAAAGTATATTTTTGGTTAAAAAGCAATTAATACACGAGGCAGCTTCATACTGAACCCGGTCATACACGTAAATACAATGTAGATTTTTTTCCCCAAGAATAAACTTTATTCGCAATATATTATGTACAATACAAGACCAAAAGCTTTTCCAGACTTTACATTCATAATTTAAACCCTATTGAATAAGATATTTATAAACTTTTACGTAGTGTCAGTTATCTCATATCGAGTAAGTTATTTACAGTACAGGAGAAGCTGTTCAGAAACTTTTTACATTTTGTCAGTCATCTTATCGATACTCCTTCCATGTTTTACATTGTTGCCTTAATATTCAATCACCACCCCTGTGGCACCTTGTTGTTTCTTCCCCCCCGTCCCCTGTTTAAGGAGATTCCCCTCAGTGTCAGCCCCTCAGAGCCCGGTAATGGGGGGCTCTAAACAGTGATCCTTCCCCACAGTGCCCTCGCGTTGGCTGCACCAAGCCTCAGTGCGTCCCTCAGCACGTAGTCCTGCAGCCTGGAATGTGCCAGGTGGCAGCATTCCCATACCAACATTTCAGTGTTCTGAAAGACCACCAGATTTTGGGCCAACCAAAGGGCCTCCTTTACCGAGTTGATGGTCTTCCAGCAGTTATGGACATCGGACTCAGAGTGAGTCCCCGGGAACAATCCGTAAATCAGGGAGTCCTCTGTCATGCTGTCACTGGGGATGAACTATGATAGAGTCCCCTGCATCCTTCTTGTGGTGGTATACCACCAGCCTACTGCAGGGGGCAACCTCTGTACCTGCAGGAGTGTAAGGGGACAGGACAACACCTGACTGGCTATCAATCAGTCGGCCTGAATGGATCAAGCCCCACCCGGTCGTGTCAATCACCCTCTAGGATATAAGCCTGTGCCAGCCTCCTGAAGCCTCACTCAGAGTTACTGCAGCCACAGCCAGCCTGGCTCTGTGGAAGTCTTTGTGGATTAAAGCCTGTTGTACAGTCTTTACCTTGTGTGTGTCTGATTCTGGCTAACAGCGCACCACAATTTAATCCACAAAATTTTCCCATGGCTGCCATGGAAAAACTCCTAAGTGCTGCCAGCCCCCCCCCCCCTCCACTTCCCCTCCAACCAGAGACCAAGAGCCAGTCCTACGACGGTCACAGAGACTCCGGCAGCCGCCGGATCGTCTCAATCTGTAAATATTGTATGTTGTATAGTGGGTATGATTCCTTGTTACTGCCCCCCACCCCCCCGGAACAATTTTAAAGAAGTGGGTGAATGTGGTGGTACACCACCAGCCTACTGCAGGGGGCAACCTCTGTACCTGCAGGAGTGTAAGGGGACAGGACAACACCTGGCCGGCTGTCAATCAGTCGGCCTGAATGGATCAAGCTCCACCCGGTCAGGTGTCAATCACCCTCTGGGATATAAGCCTGCGCCGGCCTCCCAAAGCCTCACTCAGAGTTACTGCAGCTACAGCCAGCCTGGCTCTGTGGAAGTCTTTGTGGATTAAAGCCTGTTGTACAGTCTTTACCTTGTGTGTGTCTGATTCTGGCTAACAGCACACCACACCCTCCTTGCAAATATGCATTCGGCAAAGAGGTGGGCAATGGTCTCCACTCCACTGCAGCCATCCCTAGGACAGTGTGCGTTGAGGGTGATGTTCCGATCGTACAGGAAGGATCTCACTGGAGGGGACCCCTCTCACTGCCAGCCAGGACAAGTCCTGGTGCTTGTTAGTGAGCCCTGGAATGAGGCATTCCACCAGATGACCTGGACAGTCTGTTCCGGGAACCATCCCATCAGATCCATCGAGTCCTCCTCTCTCAGTTTCTGCAGGATATTTCATGCTGACCACTACCTAATGTCCTTAAGGTCGAAGGTGTTGTCTTGGAAGAACTTTTCCACGTGGTCCTGCAGTGTGGCACCGTCCAGCTAACTGGGACGTTACGTGGCAGTGGGTCCAGGCCAATCCTTCGCAACACCTGGGACAGGTAGAACCTCAGGATGTAACGATACTTGGTGCCCTCGTACTTTGGTTCTACACACAGCCTGATACAGCCACACATGAAGGTGGTCATCAGGATGAGCCCGACGTTGGGTACACCCTTGCCCATGTTTTCCAGTGACTTGTACATGGTGCTCCTTCTGACCCTGTCCATATAGGAGCCCCAAATGAATTGGAATACTGCCCTGATGACTGTCCGGGCGTAGGTGTGGGGAATAGGCCACACTTAAGCTAAGTTCAGCAGCAGCGAGAGCACCTCATACCTGATGACCAAGTTTTTTTCCTGTTATCGAGAGGGAGCACCACGCCCACAGACCCAATTTTTGGTGGACCTTAGCGATCAACTCTGTTCATTTCTTAGTGCACGCCTCAGCCCCTCCAAACCAGATCCCCAGTACTTTCAGGTAGTCCATTGAGACTGTGAAGGGGATATTGGACCAATCAAGCCAGTTACCAAAGGGCATTGCCTCGCTCTTCTTTTGCTCGATGCACTGAAATTCTTACTTGCTGCAGCCAAACAAGTAATTTTGTTAAAAAACTCCAATAGTATACATTAACTTACCCCACTACAAAAAGAGATAAGAAATACAAAAGCTAAATTAATAATAAATATTCACAGTTACAATTAGTTCAAGAAAAAACAGTGGCATTTCAACAGATAATCTGGTTGCGGACTCAGCTCCACTTACCTGGCTATTCCTCATAACCCTTAAAAAGTTCAGATTTATTCCCCGAGTACATACCTGACGTCACATACAACCCTGAGATTCTTTTTCCTGCAGGCCAGGCAGAATTACCATTAATTGGTAGTGCAAAAAAATAACTGTACACAATGTACACATGTCAACAAATAAAGAACTGTAAACAAACTGACTGTGCAATGCAGAGAAGAAAAAAATCCATAAAGTGCAAAAGTCAGAGTCCTTAAATGAGTCCCTGATTGAGTTTGTCGTCGAGGAGTCTGATGGTGGAGGGGGAGCAGCTGTTCCTGAACCTGGTGGCACCTACACCTCTTTCCTGATGGCAGCAGCGAGAACAGATCGTGTGCTGGGTGGTGTGGATCCTTGATGATTGCTGCTGCTCTCCAATGGCAGCGTTCCCTGTAGATGTCCTGGGCTTTGTTGCAGGGTTTTACACTCAGGTGTATTGGTGACCCCATACCAGACCGTGATGCAGCTGGTCAGCACTCTTTCCACCACAGTAAAACACTAAAATCTGTAGACACTGTGGATGAAGTAAAAACACACAATGCTGGAAAAACTCAGCAAGTCAAATAGTGTCCTTTATATAGCAAAAATAAAGATACATAACCAATGTTTCAAGCCCAAAATGTCAGTTATGTATTTTTATCTTTGCTAAATGAAGGACACTGTTTCACCTGCTGAGTTTCTCCAGCATTGTGTGTTTTCACTTTCCACCACACCTCTGAAGAAATTTGCCAGGGTTCCCGATGTCATATCAAACCTCCGCAAACTCCTGAGGAAGTCGAGGCTTTGATGTGCTTTCTTCACAATGCCATTAGTGTGTTGGGTCCAGGAAAGATGCTCCAAGACAGTGACTCCCAAGAACTTCAATTTGCTCTCTCTCTCCACCTCTGATCCCCCAATGATCACTGGATTGTATGCCTCTGGTTTTCCCTTCCTGAAGTCACCAATGAGCTCCTTGGTTTTGGAGACAGCGAGTGCAAGGTTGTTGTTGGTGTACCATTGAGCCAAGTTTTCTGTATCCCTCCTGCATACTAACTCATCTCCTTCCTTTATACAAGCCACTACCACTGTATCGTCAGTGAATTTGTGGATGGTGTTGTCATATCGAGCCACACAGTCATAGGTGTACCCAATGGAATCTTTAATTCCCCTATTATTGTCTAATTCCCCAGATGTCCAACTGTGGAAGAAATTTAATGAAGAAAGGATTGACATTGTCACTAACGTGACTGGAAAACAGCCCTTTTTTATACAGTACCTGTTCAGCAGATATTATTTGAAAGTTAAGTTGCTGCCTTAACCATTGTCAAAGATACTAACAGTGGTTATTTTAAAGTTTTAAATTTAAATTTAGACATACAGCTTTTCGGCCCATGAATCTGTGCCACCCGATTACACCTAATTAACCAACCCACGGTACGTTTTGGAGAGTGGGAGAAAACTGGAGCACCCGGGGAAAATCCACACAGACACGGAGACAATGTACAAACGCCTTATAGACAGCACCAGGATAATGTAAAGTACTACCCCATGCTGCAAAAATTGGATGAATTTTCCATGGAATTATGTTCTTAATTATATTCAAAAAGATTTAACTTTTTAAAGCAACAAGATTGTGTTTGCAGACTAGGAAACATCATGGAAACACACTTTTCTAAAACTGTGATGTATTTATTACCTTCCTTGATATTGACTTTTTCCTACATTGTTGCTGTGTTCTCTGCAATCTTTCTCTCTGCACTTCTGTGTTTGTATGTGTATGTGCGTGTGTGACTATGTCTGCATGGCTGTGTGTGTGTGTCTGTGAGTCTGTTTATGTGTGTGTGTGTGTGTTTGTCTGTGCATGTGTCAGTATCAGTGTGTGTGTGTTTGAGTTTGTGTATCTGTGTGTGTATGTGTGTGTGTCTGTCTGTGCTTATATGTGTGTATTTGTGTGTGTGACTATGTATGCATGACTGTGTGAGTGTGTATATGCGTGAGTCCACATCTGTGTGTGTGTGTGTGTGCACGCGCGCGCGTGTGTGTGTGCACGCGTGTGTGTGTGTGTCTGTCTATCTCTGTGTGTGTCTGTACTTGTATGTGTGTATAACTATGTATGCATAGCTGTGTGTGAGTGTGTGTGTGCGTGCGCGTGTGTGTGTGCATGTGAGTCTGTTTATGCATATGTATGTCTGTGTGTGCCTATTTATGTGTGTCAGTGTGCGTGTGTGTGTTTGAGTTTGTATGCCTGTATCTGTGTGTGTGTGTGTGACTATGTAAGCATTGATGATGTGTTTGTGTGCATCTGTGAGTCTGTATGTCTGTGTGTGCCTGTTTATATGTGCGTGTGTGTGTGTGTGTGTTTGAGTTTGTGTGCCTGTATCTGTGTATGTGTGTATCTGTGTGTGTGTGATACTATGTAAGCATTGATGATGTGTGTTTGAGTGTGTGTGTGTGTCCATGTGCCCGCCTGCATGTCTGCATCTGTGTGTATTTGTGTGTGTGTGTGTGTGACTATGTATGCATGGCTGAGTGTGTGTAAGTATCTGTGTTTGTATGTGTGTATGTGCGTGTGTGACTATGTAAGCATTGATGATGTGTGTTTGAGTGTGTGTGTGTGTCCATGTGCCCGCCTGCATGTCTGCATCTGTGTGTATTTGTGTGTGTGTGTGTGTGTGTGTGACTATGTATACATGGCTGTGTGTGTGTATGTGCATGTGTCTACATCTGTGTGTGTATATCTGTGTGTATGTGTATGTGTGTGCTTGTATGTGTGTATTTGTGTGTGTGACTATGTATGCATGGCTCTGTGTGTGAGTGTGTGTGTATGTGCAAGCGTCTACGTCTGTGTCTGTGTGTCTATCTATCTGTGTGTCTGTGCTTGTATGTGTGCATTTGTGTGTGTGTGACTTATGCATGGCTGTGTGTGTGTGTGTATATCTGCGTTTGTATGTATGTATGTGTCTGTGTGACTATGCATGCATGGCAGTGTGTGTGTGTGTGTGTGTGTTTGTCTGTGTATATGTCAGTGTCAATGTGCAAGTGTGTGTTTGAGTTTGTGTGTTTGTGTGTATGTGCACGCATCCACAATCTGTGTGTGTGTGTGTGTGTGTGTGTGTGTGTGTGTGTGTGTGTGTGTGTGTGTGTGTGTGTGTGTGTGTGTGTGTGTGTCTGTCTGTCTGTGTTTGTATGTGTGTATGTGATTATGTATGCATGGCTCTGTGTATGTGTCTGTGAGTCCGTTTATGTGCATGCATGTGTTTTGTCTGTGTAAGTGCCAGTATTTGAGTTTGTGTATCTGTGTGTGTATGTCTGTGTGCGAGTGTGTCTGTGTGTGTGTCTATGCTTGTATGTGTGTATTTGTGTGTGTGACTATGTATGCATGGCTGTGTGTGTGTGTGTGTGTGTGTATGTGCGCGAGTCCACGTCTGTGTGTGTGTGTGTGTGTGTGTGTGTGTGTGTATGTGCGCGAGTCCACGTCTGTGTGTGTGTGTCTGTCTGTCTGTGTAACTGTGTGTGTCTGTGCTTGTATGTATGTACTTTTGTGGGTGTGTGTGTGAGAGAGACAGAGGGAGAATCAATTCATGAGGTGGGCAGCTTTTTGACTGATGGAGAGGCTAAAAATACAGTGCCTGAGGCTTAATATTGCAGCAGTTGCAATTTACCCTAAAGCATTAATTTAGGGAAGGGCTCAATAAAAGCAGCTTGACTTTTCAGAGATCACCTTTAAGCTGAAGAGTCTATCTGAAGAAAGATTCTTAGCCAGAAAGGTTTCAGAGGCAATGAGAAAAAGGAAGAAACTCCTCCATGAGAATATTATTTCTTCCCATAGTACAAAGTAGTAAATGTAAACTGCAGCACAACTGACCAAAACACACCACTTTTGCCACAGAATCAGATTCAATTCCCAATCTCAGGCTTTGAGCACAAAAGCTTGGCTGACTCACCAGTGCAGTAATGAGGGAGTGGTGCATTGTCAGAGTTTAAATAAGGGGACTGGTCCTGCTCTGACAGGTAGGTGCAAATAATGGCAAGGCATTATTTCGAAGAAGTGAAACATGAAAGTCTGCAGACGCTGTGATTGAGGTAAAAAGACACTGAAATGCAGGAGGAACCCAGGCAGTCTATTCAGCATCTATTGGAGACAAAGATATATCACCGATGTTTCGGGCCTGAGCCCTTCTTCAAGGAATAAGCAAATAATAAGCAAAAAACAGGAAATCTCAGAATAGTGATAGTGTTGGCTGGGGGAGGAGTCTAGAGCAACAAAGGTGATAATTGGATATGATAAGGGGAGAAGTGAGAATTGATTTGGCTCTGTGAAAGGAGACAGGGAAAAGGGAGAGAGACAGAGCTGGGGGAATGTGACAGGGGAGAAGGGGAGGGGGGAGGTTTAACAGAAACCAAGAGAAGTCAATGTTAATGCCATCCGGTTGGAGGGTGCCCAGACGGATGATGAGGTATTGTTCATTCATTTTGTGGGTGGCCTCAGCCTGGGAGTGCGTGAGACCATGGGCAGACATGTCAGCAAGGGAATGGGATGGGGAATTGAAATGGGTGGTCCCTGGAAGATCCCAGACTGAGACCACCTGCAAATTGATGGAACAATAATTCATCTTCTGTCAGGGCACCCTCCAACCAGATGGTTTAACATTAACTTATTTGGCTTTCGTTAAACACCCTTCCCCCAATTTCTCCCCCCCCCCCCCACCCCCCCACCGTCACCTTTCCCCAGCTCTCTCTCCCCCTTTTCCCTGTCTCCTTTCACAGAGCCAAAGTCAATTCTCACCTCTCCCCTGATCCTATCCAGTTAACACCTTGTGTTGGTCTGGACTCCTCCCCACTGTCTGTGTTCTGAGATTTCCTATTTTTTGCCCATTCTGCCTATTCCTTGCTTATTTCTTGAGGAAGGGCTCAGGCCTGAAATGTCGGTAATATATGGACGCTGCAAGTCCAGCTGAGTTCCTCCAGCATTTTTGTGTGTTTTTACTATTTTGAAGAAGACCAGGGAAGTTATCCTCAGTGCTGTCGTCAATATTTGTTACACAGACAGCTGCATCACTTTGTTAGTATCGCATTGATGTTTTGGGAGAACTTGCTGTGTAACAATACGTTTGCTCTGTTTCCTGCATGAGTACACTTCATTCACTGCCAAGTGCTTTGAAACAACTGGAGTCTTTGTAAGAGATGCTAGGAGCTAACCAGAGTCTGAGTTCTCCATTTTAAAATTTCAGTCGAAGGAAGAAGACCTGCATAGTTATACAAGGATACTGAATACTGGAAGTTGCAATACTCACTGGAAACCAAATTGCAAATACAGTTAATTGTATGGATGTGATAGCAATCACAGGCTCCAATGTGTGATAAAAGAAAGCTTCTAACCTGATAGGGTGAAAGACAGTCTCCATGCCAACAGAGCCATTCATCTCCTAGCAACAGGATTGAAGAATCAGCAGTCCATCCTAATTAGCTTTGCCTGATGCAATCTACGAGAGATGAGGTGCATGAGGGATTACCGGCATTTAGCTTGCCTGATGCGTTCTGGAATAATCATTGAACAAAAGCACAGTTTAAAAATAACGTAAATATTTGCCTTTATTTGATTGTTAAACTAATATTAAAAAAGATAAGTGGTCGATCTATTCTATATCAAAAACTACAGACATAATTCAGACGTTCATGATTCACATTTCCAACGAACCTTTGTTCATAAATTCAGAGTCAGTAACCATTGATCAGCAAAACCCTTAGGATTAAAAAGAAAGAAAGCCTTGAATTTCTATAGTGCCTTTCTGCTTGGCCTTATGTTCTCTATAACCAACCACTGCAGTGTAATGCAGAAAACATGGCAGCCAGTTTGTGTACTGGAAACTCCCAACAAGTTAAGTCTGAATTTAACATTTCATCCGAAAGAGAGTGCCTCTGACAGTGCAACCTATATTGTCATGTTCTGGAGTGGGACGATCCTCTGATTCAGGCAAGAATGTTATTGGCATGGCTGACAGTTAAGAATATGGCTGCATCAATATGCCAGGAGATACCCAGAAAGTAGAGACCTGAAAGCTCATTCTGAGTCATCAGGGCAGCAGAAAGCCACTACAGTCCCTTCAAGTGAAATCAGTCATGGGTTAATTTCTTCTTCAGTGACTCCTGTACATGAATATCAAATGTGAATATCATCTGAGCTGATTCTGATGCCATCTATAATTGCCAATGGTTTCCCTCTTGAATGAGCCAGAGGAGGAAGGACTGGAATGATGTGTAAATGAACCATGCAAGTTGACATAAAAGCAGTAGGGTTTAAGATGGCCAGATATACATTTGTGGAAATTGTTGATGCAGGAATCTTCAGCAAGCAGAAGGTCTCAATCGCCAGGCAGCATCCGTGGAGAGAAATAGTCAATTGTTTTGGGTCAGGACATTTTGAAGATGATGGGATGGGGAGATATCAAGCATAAAAGTGGGATGGGGAAGGTGCAAGGGAGGGGCCAAGAGATGATAGGGTACTAGACAAATGACTGGGAGAGGTGGAGAGATGGGTGGAGGAAAGGATCACTTAGGGTGGGGGGGGGGGGATATTGATAGAAAAGTGAGTATGGGACCAGGTGGAAAGTGGATACATTTATGATGTTGAAGTTTAATGTACCTTTTTATTATCTGCACCATTTAAAATCCATTATGTCCATTAATGTTACAGTTCCTTTACTCAAACATTATCACAGTACAACAGAGTGTGCAGGTTTTCTCGAAAATTCTGCCAATAAATCCACAGTAGCAATCACAGTAGCCTGAAATGGATCTATTTTAGTCAATTTATTCATCTCACTGGAGGATAAGGATGGAATAACTGTGTATGATGGCTTTGAATTCCCACTCATACATGAGAATGATTGCACTTGAATGATTTCAACTTTTTTCCCCACTCACATACCACCTTAAGTAATCCCTTACAGATATATCCTATGCCATAGGTGCTCTGTGGTTAGTAAGGGATTACTTAAGGAGGTATGTAAGTTGGGAAAGAAAGGTTGAGATCCACTGCACTAGAATAATGAGATTTTGCTAATCGAGAAAGGGAGACTCACTGGGTTTCTTTTCACTTGAAGTAATCATATGGGGAATCCAGAAGAAACTTCTTTACCTGAAAGACCATCAGGATTATGGAAGTTGTTTCCATGGGTAGCTGAGATGAATAGCACTTTGGAATTAAAGGGAGCTAAATCTTCTTTTGTGGAAAGGGTGAATATTGTTTCATACTGGTAGAGTTAGAGGAGAATGGAAGGGTAGACACTGGCGTCACTAGGGGTGTGCAGACCGCACCAGGTGACATCATCAGAAGGAGTGACACCAAAATGACTGTCGATAAACCTTTTGTGCAGTGTTTCAGCAGAAATTGATTCTTTTAATAAAAAATCCCTGTAGTTCATTATAACAACAAACATTTTTTTGTAAGCCCAGCTTACATGTATTAATATACCTACAAGGCTAAACTCAACGTTCATTTACTTTTTGAACCTTCTAATGCGCTCCAGTCAGAGCTGTCATTTTATTACCCTTCTCCATTAACAATGGCGTGAAGCAAGGCTGTGTTCTCGCACCAACCCTCTTTTCAATCTTCTTCAGCATGATGCTGAACCAAGCCATGAAAGACCCCAACAATGAAGACGCTGTTTACATCCGGTACCGCACGGATGGCAGTCTCTTCAATCTGAGGCGCCTGCAAGCTCACACCAAGACACAAGAGAAACTTGTCCGTGAACTACTCTTTGCAGACGATGCCGCTTTAGTTGCCCATTCAGAGCCAGCTCTTCAGCGCTTGACGTCCTGCTTTGCGGAAACTGCCAAAATGTTTGGCCTGGAAGTCAGCCTGAAGAAAACTGAGGTCCTCCATCAGCCAGCTCCCCACCATGACTACCAGCCCCCCCACATCTCCATCGGGCACACAAAACTCAAAACGGTCAACCAGTTTACCTATCTCGGCTGCACCATTTCATCAGATGCAAGGATCGACAATGAGATAGACAACAGACTCGCCAAGGCAAATAGCGCCTTTGGAAGACTACACAAAAGAGTCTGGAAAAACAACCAACTGAAAAACCTCACAAAGATAAGCGTATACAGAGCCGTTGTCATACCCACACTCCTGTTCGGCTCCGAATCATGGGTCCTCTACCGGCACCACCTACGGCTCCTAGAACGCTTCCACCAGCGTTGTCTCCGCTCCATCCTCAACATCCATTGGAGCGCTCACACCCCTAACGCCGAGGTACTCGAGATGGCAGAGGTCGACAGCATCGAGTCCACGCTGCTGAAGATCCAGCTGCGCTGGATGGGTCACGTCTCCAGAATGGAGGACCATCGCCTTCCCAAGATCGTATTATATGGCGAGCTCTCCACTGGCCACCGTGACAGAGGTGCACCAAAGAAAAGGTACAAGGACTGCCTAAAGAAATCTCTTGGTGCCTGCCACATTGACCACCGCCAGTGGGCTGATAACGCCTCAAACCGTGCATCTTGGCGCCTCACAGTTTGGCGGGCAGCAGCCTCCTTTGAAGAAGACCGCAGAGCCCACCTCACTGACAAAAGGCAAAGGAGGAAAAACCCAACACCCAACCCCAACCAACCAATTTTCCCTTGCAACCGCTGCAATCGTGTCTGCCTGTCCCGCATCGGACTGGTCAGCCACAAACGAGCCTGCAGCTGACGTGGACTTTTTACCCCCTCCATAAATCTTCGTCCGCGAAGCCAAGCCAAAGACAATGACGCTTCAAATCATCATTTCATCTGCACCAGCAAGCGCTGTTGTTTTCGTTGCTGCTGGTAATTTTATAGTGTTAGAAACAGAAGTACCTTCACAGAAATTGCTCGAGACAAAAATTGAGAACAAAGAACATTTATTATACAACAATGCGAAGTTGGGTGCTTCCCCTTACCCTGGGAATACACACATACACTGGGGCTCACCCAACTTTTATACAGTTGATTTCAGTATAGGAATACCCTCCCCCTTACATTCTTCTGCCTCCTGGATGAGTTTGGCATTAGGCAATCAATCCTGTCTGCCTACGTGCTGTTTCTGTGAACTTGGAGGACCAGGGGGTATCCTGTCGGTGACCTTGTCCTCATTCACACCTTCCTGACTCTCAGGGCTGACTAACTTCTTACATGCAGAACTTGCTAATTCTGTCTAAGGCTAGAAGACCCTTATCTTATTCAGACTAACTTTACTTCCTACATTCTATTATCTATTATCTATCCTTATCTTATTCATTCTGGTGAACTTGCTGATTCTGTCTAAAAGGCTAGAAGACCCTTATCTTATTCAGACTAACATTCTAATATCTATTCTTATCCTGTTCATACTGGATTTATTCATTTACCCATATATCGATACTAGTTTCCTCATCTTCATATTTTTATATCAGTTTTACTCATCTCTCACAATAGTCACTGCTTTTGTCAAATTTTCTGGGTGACACCAACCCTCGTGATGCCACTGAGGGTAGAAGCTCTAGTAGAAAGCATGAAGACCAAGATGGACTGTTTCTGGACTGCATGTTTCATAAATCTCCATATATTACAATGCAACAACTCTTACAAGGGTAGGCAATTGAGATCAAGCCATGCTGCAGAGTTGCCCCACTCCCTCCCTGACGAAGGTAGAATGGCCCTTTTTGTGAACAGTGTTGTGGCCATGCATGTCTCTCTGGGAAAAGAGATAAACAGAAGCCAAATTAATTCGCTCCAGTCTACGGTGACTATGTTATTTCATCGCAAATGGCAGGGAGACAATGCAACTCTACAATTGCATGGCCTAGTTTGTGCAGCTCAGAGAAACAAATAAAGTCATGCGTAGACAATCACTATTTTGGCTTTATTGTCACGCTGGTGCGGATACTACATTTATGCAACCTAGAGGAAATTTTAAAATCTGTCTAATGCTGTATTAATCCAACACAGCCACTGTATTTTAATATTTTGCATTCCGCTTATAAATACATATGCGGATGGATAAAAAATTATAGGAATTCAAGAAGGAATCCCCGTTTTAGGAACTGCTAAAAACAACCTCCCCAAATTGTACATTTTACAGCGGAAATTTTCATGTTCACTGTCGTAGCTGCTCTCCGGAGACTGGTCATTCATGTCATGTTGTACCAAATGACCACAGCCGCTGCTTTTTTTCGCACAAGTTCCTGCCCAAGACCGGGGTGGGGCGTTGGGGGGAGACAAAAACGATGGTGGAAATCACTGCAGTATGAATCACATGGAGTAATACCACTGCAGTACTGTTCACGTGGTATCAGGAGCTGCCCATCCTTTTGAAATTGATCAAGTTTCATAGGAGCAAAGAGTAACCTTCCAAATCATCAAATGGTTAAATTACTCTGTATAAAATAGGTAACGCAAGTTAGATTTTATTCGAGACAGACGCAGTCCCGGCTGCCATTCACTATCTGGCCTCGTCAGAACCTTTCGATTCTTTGTAATCTCTACACAATCGTTTGGAAACATTTTCCTCTTACACCTGATTGTTGGTTCAAGCTGCAGTTAGCTTTGTCTTTTTAAAATATAGCACAGAGAGACTAAGTTCATGTTCATATACAAAACATTCAGTATTATTTCTGTGCTGATTTCTACCTTGGTATAGTCAAGATCACCTAAAGAAACGGGTGAAGAAGTGGAGACGCAGGATTTTAGGGAAAAGCCTTTTGTTGTCAAAAGCCTGACAAAGTCAGAAAGAGGTGCCTTCTTTAACCTTGCAACACGGGGACAAAAACGAAATGTTCTAAATATCCCTGAAAGATTCTGTGTCGTGGAATAAAACCGACTAAAAACAAAAGGCCACCTTTTATTTCTCCCGCAAATGGTGATATTGTTTCGAGGTTGACATGGCAGCGGCAGGGAGACGGCATGAGGGAACGCGGGGTCCACCCAGGAATGGATTGCAATGTGCGGAACGTTCCTGCTCCATGGCGAGGAATCCAAACCTCGCGTCGTCCCAACTGAAACAAAGAGCCCTTGTAGCCTGCATCGCTGATGTTGCGATTGCCTGTAAATAACACACCGCTCATTACATTCAGATTCTAATCAACCAATGCTGCCGTTCAGCCATTAATCTCACACCGTGTGATTTATTGCATCAAAAAAAATTTAGTGACTTATGAAAAAGGGCTTTGATGAAGGGCTCAAGCCTGATACATTGGTTGTGTATCTTTACTATATAAAGGACATTGTTGACCTGCTGAGCTTTTCCAGATTTGTGTATGCGATTTACATTAAAAAGGGCAAGCCTAACTCATTTTAAAGAAAATGTATGTATGGTGTCCTCAATCTAATGTGTAGATTTCTTTCTGATTTCGACTAAACAAAGAAACAGCACTAATATTTACGTTAACAGGAGCAAAATATTTGACGTTTTAGTATAATAGCGATTGAAATTGTTCCTAAAATGCATTATAATTTATAAATTATTTTCGCTTTCACAATTTTACATTTGATCAAATCTCAGCCTTTGTCACAAACCACAAGTGGTCAAGGCGATTAACTTATTCTGGTGGGTTCCTCCAATCAAGACTGGCGAAATACATAACGGAGGACGTGTCCGCCTATCAGCGAGGAAACATTCTGGCGGTTCCCCATCACTCAAACTCGCGTCCTCCAATGAGAGCGGGACCGCTGCCCAGGTTCCGGAGTCTGGCCTGAGTATAAGAACATGTCTCTCCCGTCTGTATTGTAGGTTCTTTCTTACGACGACCCGTAAAAGTCGCGCTGTAGGAAGAAGTTTCTTAAGCCTTCTCTTTATTCCATTTTCATTGTCTTCGACCAAGGACCAGGCATCATGGTAAGATGCTGTTTAATGCAAAAAGTTTTGTTTTCTCCTGCACAGAACCTACACGACCCAGTCTGACTGTGCGGTAATGATTTTGTTCCTTAGGAAAGATTAGATGTAATGCACTGGACACATTGGTGTGTTAAAGATAAACATTAAGGGGTACTTTGATGAAGTCATCGGATGGTGGGAGGAGACAATGGTGTGAGGTGGGTTGTGTTGTCAACGTTTTGTGCCATGTCTGAATTTATTTAAAAAGGCAACAAGCCTTGAAAAAATAATGGATAAAGGGTAGAATATGTTTGTAATATTCACAAACAAAACAAATGTTCTGTTAAGAGAACAACGTCATTATAAATTCCGAAGATACACTCTATTAGGGGAGTGGACCATTTTTTTAAATGACAAGGCGATCAATAAGGATTTACGCTAGATGTGTCTAAAAACACTTGATTTTTAATACAATAGGGAGTGGCTGGAAGTACAGGATGTGAGCTGAATGTCAGTTTTCGCCTTAAATGCTTGGCTTTGTCGGGGAAACTAACACTTTGGGTGACTTCATTTCCTCCTGTGCTTTTGTCTACCGCAACTGTTAGAATAAGATCCAGCCCGTTCCTAGATGATACCACTGCAGGTCTGCAGACGAACGGCATTGCATCAGGAAGATCGTGCAGAATGCCAACGTCAAACCAGGTCACCCGAAAAACCTGCAACATTCGAAAGATACCAAGTGTAGAGTTTGAATTTGACGTTGGGATTGGTAACCGAGAAAGAATCCCTTCTTTCCGCTAGGGTGCTATCATGGGAGGAGGGAAAAAATCACGACTTGATCTCTGCTTAAAACAATGGGATGAGTGAGCGGTAGGTGGAGGCATTCCGCACTGCAGTGTAGCCCCACCCAGGTTCAACATGAGAACCAACGAGTTCCAGCAAGCAGCTCATGAATATTGAACCTGAAGAATAGCAATGGCTGAGCTGCTCTCAGCCCAGCGGATATGGTTTTTCAAGATTAGTTTTTTTTCCCCAATAAAACATCTCTAGAATTGGAGCAAACCTATCCCCAGATATTAACTATACCTTTACAGACGCCACCTTTTCTTTGAAGTATTTTGAAGTGTCAGCAGGTTTGCAGTCTTAAACAAAAGAACGTTTAGGTACAGATGAGGATGTCATTTGAGAATTCGACTGTGATTTTTAAAATGCCAACTTAGTGAGCGCAAACTGGTACAAGAATGCACTTTAGAATGCTGATATTTAATTGCACTTCATTTGAACAAAATTAAGGGTGAAGTAATGATACCTGAGTTAGCAAATTGAATCCTGTTTTTAACCACAAGACCATGAACCCTTTTTGACACTTCATTCATGCGTTCTGGGGAAGTGTCAAAGCATTATCCCAGTCCACTTTTTAATCATTGAGAAATGTGACCTCCAATATTGGCAGTGACTGGTCTTGTGACCCTTTTCAGTCAGTGAATCCTTGTCCACTTTTTGTACCCTTGACTAATGCCTGACTGATCAAAGGTGAAAACCACAATCTGCAGTCTTGTTGGCAGAAGCAATGTGCAGTGATTGTCCAAACACTTGCGTTTATCAACATAGAGTCATGAACTGGCATAGATGTGGAGAGATAATTCAAGTAGTTGATTGTGACTGTTTATTCCTTCACAGCGTGAGTGCATCAGTATCCACGTGGGCCAGGCTGGTGTCCAGATTGGCAATGCCTGCTGGGAGCTGTACTGCTTGGAACATGGCATCCAGCCTGATGGTCAGATGCCCAGTGATAAGACCATTGGGGGCGGTGACGATTCCTTCAACACATTCTTCAGTGAGACAGGAGCAGGCAAGCACGTACCCAGAGCTGTGTTTGTGGACCTGGAACCAACAGTGATAGGTAAGTGCCCATGTTTATTTCATCACTTTTTCCTTCTCTTCCCCCCACCCCCTTGACATGGCTACTGAACAAGCTCCTCTTTTCAGATGAGGTTCGTACTGGTACTTATCGCCAGCTCTTCCACCCTGAGCAACTCATTACTGGGAAAGAAGATGCGGCCAATAACTATGCCCGAGGTCATTACACAATTGGCAAGGAGATCATTGACCTGGTCCTGGACAGAGTTCGTAAACTAGTAAGTACACTACCTTCTAGAGAACTGGAGATGTGAGCAAATTGTTTCTGCAGCTGGTCATTTTTAGATGCCTTGTGTCTAAATGTACACTTGTGTTCCACAGGCTGACCAATGCACAGGTCTCCAGGGTTTCTTAGTCTTCCACAGTTTTGGCGGTGGCACTGGTTCCGGTTTTACGTCCCTGCTGATGGAGCGTCTGTCTGTCGACTATGGCAAGAAGTCCAAGCTTGAATTCTCCATCTACCCAGCGCCACAAGTGTCTACAGCTGTAGTAGAGCCCTACAATTCCATCCTAACCACCCATACCACCCTAGAGCACTCAGATTGTGCTTTCATGGTTGACAATGAAGCCATCTATGACATCTGCCGTAGAAACCTTGACATTGACCGACCAACTTACACCAACCTGAACAGATTAATAGGCCAAATAGTGTCCTCCATCACAGCCTCCCTCCGTTTTGATGGTGCCCTGAATGTTGATCTGACTGAGTTCCAGACCAACTTAGTGCCATATCCCCGTATCCACTTCCCATTGGCCACCTATGCCCCTGTTATCTCTGCTGAGAAAGCCTACCATGAGCAGCTTTCTGTATCTGAGATAACCAATGCTTGCTTTGAGCCAGCTAATCAGATGGTCAAATGTGACCCACGCCATGGCAAGTACATGGCCTGCTGCCTTCTTTATCGTGGTGATGTGGTCCCAAAAGATGTCAATGCAGCCATCGCCACCATCAAAACCAAACGTACCATCCAATTTGTGGATTGGTGCCCAACTGGTTTCAAGGTTGGGATCAACTACCAGCCTCCCACTGTGGTACCTGGAGGTGACTTGGCCAAGGTGCAGCGAGCTGTGTGTATGCTGAGCAACACCACCGCTATTGCTGAAGCTTGGGCTCGCCTGGACCACAAATTTGATCTGATGTATGCCAAGCGTGCCTTTGTTCATTGGTATGTTGGTGAGGGTATGGAGGAAGGAGAGTTCTCAGAGGCCCGAGAGGATATGGCTGCTCTGGAGAAGGATTATGAGGAAGTGGGTGTTGATTCAGTGGAAGGCGAGGGAGAAGAGGAAGGTGAAGAGTATTAAAACATGGTGCTGCTGCAACAGGGAACAAAGACAAATGTAAGAAACATCGTGGGTTAAATATGATCAAGATTGACCAACAAAGTGGATTACTTTCATTAGTGACAAACTCTAAATGATGCTCACTTATTGTTCAAATTTTCACATTCCATATTTATTTTTTTAGTTTCTGTACTTTGACCTCTCTGTGCTGCATTCTACTCATTATGTCATGCATCATTCATTGATCTCAACTGGTTTTGGGTCAATGGAAAACTCTTCTATTTAAAGAAGTTGTAATTTGAATTGATTTGCATAGATCATAATCTGTAACAATGATGTTTCTCAAGAAATTGGACGACGAGAGCGCAAAAGCACTTTGTTGTAAATCTAACCCACGTGTTCTGTCTTGATTGCTTTCTCAATAAATAATATCCCTGTCTTTAAGTTGTCTGCATTGGATTGTCATTTCTTTTTGACTATCAAACTCCTTGCCTAGTAAACCACATGAATATGGTAGTTTCCATTATAAGGAGCTGAACAAAAACCTGCATTTTCACACCATGTATTAGTCAACCAATTCATTTTTGGACAGTTGTCTTAAAAGCTTGGTAGAAATAAGGGGTTTAACTCCCTATAAGGAAGGGGTTGAGGGGGAGAGAATTTTAAAGGTTGTGTCTTGGCAAATGAACATAGTGGATTGGCTGGACATGCCTTAGAATATTTGTATATACTGTGATAATGAATCTTAGAGTTTTTTGAGATTACAAAGAAAGTAGATGAAGGAAAGGCTGTGGATGTTGTCTACATGGACTTTAAGGCCTTCAACAAGGTCCCAAATGGGAGATTAGTTAAGAAGGTTCAGACACTGTTTCCATGGAGAGGTAGTAAACTGGATTCAAAATTGGCTGAATGGGAGAAGACACAGTAGTGGTGGATGATTGCTTCTCGGACTGGGGGCCTGTGATTAGTAGTGTGCCTCAGGGATTAGTGCTGGGACCATTGTTGATTGTGGTCTGACGTGGACCTTTACCCCCTCCATAAATCTTCATCCGTGAAGCCAAGCCAAAGAAAGATATGAATGATCTGGATGATGTGGTAAATTGGATCAGAAAGCTTGCTGATGACACTAAAATTAGAGGTGTTATGGACAGCGAGGAAGGCTTTCAAAGCTTGGGGAGGGATTTGGACAAACTGGGGAATATGACAGATGGAATGTAATGCAGACAAGTGAGGATTGGAAAGACAAACCAAGGTAGGAAATACACAGTAAATGGTCGAGCACTGAGGAATGCGGTGGAACAAAGGGATCTGGGAATAAAGATACCTAATTCCTTGAAAGTGGTGTCACAGGCAGACAGGGTTGGACTTCATAAATCAAAGTACTAAGTATAGGAGTGGGATGTTATGGTGAGGTTGTATAAAACATTGGTGAGGCCAAGTTTAGAGTACTGCATGCCGTGCTGGTTACCTAACTACAGGATGGATCTCAATAATATAGAAAGAGTTCAGAGAAGATTTACTAGGATGTTGCTGGGTCATCAGAAGTTGAGCTTGTGGTTATACACCACTAGCCTACTGCAGGGGGCGATCTCTGAACCTGCAATAAGATCACTGAAGGACAGACCACACCTAGCCGGCTATCAATCAACCACTCAAGATATAATCCTGAGCCGGCCCCTCCCGAGCCAGTCACTCAGGAGTCACCAGTACAGCTACAATTATAGCAAAGACTTTTAACTGAACAAAGCCTGTTGTACAGTTTTTCTCAAGTTTTGTGTCTGCTTCCTGCTGCAGCAGTGCATCACAATTTATTCAGTTAAAATTTAGACCTGCTATGGAAAAGCTAACCGTTGGGAGCCTAGAGATCGACCCTCGTCACCCGGAAGCCCAAGCACACTTTGAAATCTGGAGGCACGCGGTCGAGGCAGTCATCTGGGCACACTGATGTGGTGAACTCGGATCAGAAGGAACTCGTGGTGCTCTGCGTGAAGCTGGGTCCTTGTGCCTTCCAGGCCCTCAAAGACTCTACAGAGTACCTAGAAGCGATGGCTACCCTTGAGGCCATGTACAAGCCCCCAACAAACAGGGTCTATGCCAGATACCTCCTGAGTATTCGGGCCCAGCAGCCAGGTGAGACAACCGAAGCATACCTGGGAGCCCTGCATGAGCCAGCCCGTCTTTGTCTGACAGAGCCTGGGGTGAACGAAAAGGAAGTCGAGAGATTTGTAAGAGACGCCTGTATTTGAGGTCTGCACTCGAGAGCCGCTCGACAGAAGTTACAGGAAGAGCATATCTACTCCCTGGCCCAAACTATAGAGGTAGTCTGCTCCTTGGAGGCTGCAGCCCTCCATGCCAAAGCCTTTGACCCGACTTCCCCAAGCCTCCACGTGGACAGCCCAGACAGCAGCCGTGACTCAGGGACTGCTGGTCGACGAACGCTTCACTGCCGCAGGCGCCCCGCGCCTGTATGAGAACTGTGGGTCCCGGTGTGGGTCAGATCGATAATCGCGCCAAAACTGTCTGGTGAGAAACCAGTTCTGTTCGCAATACGGCAAGAAAGGCCACAATGCAAAAGTATGCCTTTTGAAGCCCACTGGCAGCTCAGTGGCCCTCTACGATCACCTCGCTACCCCCCAGATGCTGCCACATGCGAGGGGTGAGTGACATCATTACTCGGCCTGCAAAGGACGCCACCACCCGCCACTCGCTTCAACCATCGGGGAACAGTGACTTGGATTCCAAGATGGTCCTAGCGGCCACTACACTAAAAAGAGACGTCCCACACAGCCTCGGGCACTCCATGATGGATATCGCTATTAACAGTCAGGTAACAAAATGCCTATTTGACAGCAGCAGCATCAAGAGCTTCATATACCTGAACGTGGCCTGAACCTTTGAGACTTAAAATCTAGCCTACAAGCATTGTTACTGCTTTTGCCGCCCAGGACCGCTCCATAAAAACCATCGGGTGCTGGTCTGTTGATCTGACTGTGGGGGTGGGGAAGACATACAACGGGTTCAGGCTCCTGGTCGTGCCCAAAGTCTGTGCCCCGGTCCTCTTAGGCTTAGATTTCCAGTGCCACCTGCAAAGCATCACCTTCACTTTTGGTGGGCCCCTACCCCTGCTCACGCTCCACCCACCACCCCCAGCCTCTCCACACTGTGCATCACCCCTCCCGCCCTCTACTCCTACCTCACACCAGACTGCAAACCGATAGCCGCCAGAAGCAGGCACTATTGCGCAGCTGATAGAGAATTCATTAAAGCGGAGGTAAAGCGGCTCCTGGCAGAGGGCATCATTGAACCCAGCACCAGCCCATGGAGAGCCCAAGTCTTGGTGGTCAAAGGGAGCAGCAAACCGAGAATGGCCATAGACTACAGTCAGACCATTAACCGGTACACCCAGCTGGATCCCTACCCCTTACCCAGGATAGTCGACATGGTCAACAAGATAGCCCACTTCAGGGTCTTCTCCACAATCGACTTGAAGTTGGCCTATCATAACCCCCTGATCCACATACCGCCTTCGAGGCAGACGGGCGTCTCTACCAGTTCCGCCGAGTTCCATTCAGAGTCACTAATGGGGTCTCTGTCTTCCAGCACGAAATGGACTGCATAGTAGACCGGAACAGCTGAGAGTGACTTTCCCATATTTGGACAGTGTCACCATCTGCGGCCACGACCAGCAGATGCCAACCTGGAGAAACTTCTCCGGACGGCCGAGGAGCTGAACTTCACTTATAACAAAGAGAACTGTGTGTTCAGCATCACCCGCCTCACCATCCTGGGGTACATCGTGGCACATGTTATTGGCCCCTATCCAGAGTGCATGCGCCCATTAATAGAGCTACCCCTCCCACACACGCTCAAGGCCCTCCGCAGGTGCCTTGGCCTCTTCTCTTACTACTCGCAGTGGGTTCCCTGCTTCTCGGACAAGGTCCACCCACTGGCCCAGGCCACCACCTTTCCCCTCCCACCCGAGGCGCAGGCAGCCTTTACCCACATCAGGCAGGACGTTGCAGATGCCACGATGCATGCAGTAGATGAGGACTCCCCATTCCAGGTCGAGTGGGATGCCTCCGATGTGGCCCTTGCCACCACACTCAACCAGGAGGGGCGACCCATCACCTTCTTCTCAAGAACTCTCCATGGTTCTGAGCTCGGGCACTCCACCATTGAAAAGGAGGCTCAAGCAATCGTGGAAGCGGTCTGCCACTGGCGTCACTACCTGGCAGGCAGGAGGTTCACCCTCCTCACCGACCAGTGTGCAGTGGCGTTCATGTTCAGCAGCACCCACAAGGGCAAGATCAAAAACGACAAGATCTTGCGCTGGAGAGTCAAGCTAGCAACATTCAGCTACGAAATCCAGTACCGACTGGGGAAATTCAATGACTCTCCTGATGCCCAATCCCAGACCTGTGCGTCGGCTCAGGCCGACCAGCTGCAGGCACTCCACGAATCCCTCTGCTACCTGGACATTACACGCCTTCACCATTTCATTAAGTCCCGAAACCTCCCATACACCATCCAGGAAATCTGGACCATGACTGAGGCACGCCAGGTCTGTACGGAATGCAAGCCTCGCTTCTTCTGCCCACCCCAGGCCCACGTCGTGAAGGGCACCCTGCCCTTCAAATGCCTCAGTATTGACTTAAAGGGCCCCCTTCCACAAACCAGAGCGTCTACTTCCTCACAGTGATAGATGAGTACTGCCATTTTCCCTTCGCCATCCTGTGCCCAGACACATCCACAGCCACCGTCATCAGGGCAATGACACAGATCTTCACTCAGTTCGGCTACCCCGTATTCGTCCACAGTGACCAGGAGTCCAGGTTCATGAGTGAAGAGCTGCCCCAGTTCCCAACAGCAAGGGACATCGTAACTAGTCACAAGGCTAGTTACAACCCGAGGGACAATGGGCAGGCGGAGCGTGAAAAAGGGGTGATCTGGAAGGCAGTCCTCCTGGTCCTTAAGTCAAAAGGCTGGTCCTTGGACTACTGGCAGGACACCATCCCCAAGGCGCTCTATGCCATTAAGTCGCTCCTGTGCATGGCTACCAACGAAGACCCCACCCCCCCGCCCCCATGAACGTCTGTTTTCATTCCCCAGGAAATGGGCGACTGGAATCTCTCTCCCAGCATGGCTCACGTCTCTGGGACGGGTGCTCCTGTGTAAACACGCACAGGCCCATAAGGCTGACCCTATGGTAGCAGGTGTTCCTCCTACACGCCAACCACAACTACACCTACATCAGGTACCCCAATGGCCAGGAGGACATCGTTTCAACCAGGGATCTGACCTCAGCAGGAGCACCCCCTCGACACAGCAGCCTCCACTGTCTCAGGATCACGTCGGCCCGATGCGTCTTCCCCATCTCGAACACTCATTGCACACTCACACCGCAGGGGACGACCTTTCTCCCCCGCCCCTCCAACGCCTCACAAGCTTGCTGATCAAGGCTGCCCCGGCCACCCAACCGTGCTGTGCCACGTCAACTGCCCCGGTGCCTGGCCTATCTAGCCCTCAGACACCTAGCACGCCCTCGCTGACCTTTGATCAGAAGCCAACCCTGCGACAGTCACAGAGACTCTGATGGCCACCGGACTGTCTAAACCTGTAAATACACATATACCACCTAAGAATGTTGCTAAACACCACCCCCCCGGGACAATTTTAAAGAAGGGGGTGAACGTGGTGATACACCTTTGGCCTACTGCAGGGGGTGATCTCTGTACCTGCAGGAAGATCACCGAAAGACTAACCATACCTGGCCGGCTGTCGATCAGCCAACTTGAATAGACCAAACTCCACCCGGCCGGATGTCAATCAACCACGCGGGATATAATCCTAAGCCGGCCCCTCCCGAGCCAGTCACTCAGGACTCACCAGTACAGCTACCACTGTAACAGAGACATTTAACTGAATAAAGCCTGTTGTAGAGTCTTTCTCAAGTTTTGTGTCTGCTTCCTGCTGCTGCAGCCGTGCATCACAGAGCAACAGGGAAAGATTAAACAAGTTAGGACTTCATTCCTTGGAGTGTAGAAGTGGGGAGATTTGATACAGGTTTACAAAATTATGAGGGGTATAGACGGAATAAATGCAAGTATGCTCTTTCCACTTAGATTAGGAGATATGTATATGATGGGACATGGCTTTAAGGTGAAAGGGGAAAGTTCTTCACTCAGGAGTGGTGGGAGGGTGGAACGAGTTGCCATCTGACGTAAATGTGGGCTCACTCTTAAAATTTAAGAATAAATTGGATAGAGTCATGACTGGGAGAGGTCTAGAGGATTATGAACTGGGTGCAGGTCAATGGGACTACCTGTTGTGTTCTATGGTTCTCTAAGAACAAAGGATGGAATGTGGTCCAAAATAAAAAAAATAAGTGACAATTTTTGGTGTTTTAATATTAAGTATTTCCTTGATGAATTGAATCTGTTTTGGTTCAATGGCCAAAATCTAAGGCAATTCAATTAACATCAGGAATTTTTTTTCCATAAATATCCATTTTGCAATAATAAAAAGGAGCTAATATCACACCATTTTATCTGATAAACCTAGAGTAAGATAGCAATCTTAAGAAGTCTTTTAGTTAATAATGTGCAAATATTTGGGGCTTAAACCAAAAATTACTTCCACTTCGATTTGTTACCAATTTAGCAAATTGTAGTTTCCAAGACTCTGATGAACTGATTACAGCCCAGCCAAAGGTGCGCTGCAGTTGATATTCAATATTCTTGAGGGAGTGGGAAAACCATAGTGTTCATTCAGCTGCCTTCTATTCTGTAACCTGAGTGGCAGGTTTAGGATTTTCCAATGGCCCATTGCCAATGGGATGGAGAGTTGGATGATTATCATAAACCAAAGCGGTGAGGACCTTTTTTGGAAGTGGATACTATTGTCAACATATTTTCAGGAATCTTTATAGTCACCTTAATTTTCAGGATAAAGACAAGTAACCATAGATTCAATTATCAATTAGCTATTTTGTGGTAAATGCTGAATGACTGCTGGATTTCAAGCAAGATATCCTTCTGTGAACAGAATTTACAGTTGGTGTATATTGGGCGCTATCGGTAGCCAATAATGATGCAGACAGAAGACTGAGGGGAACGATAGGCTTGATTAAGCAAGAGACTGCTGGCCCGGGTCTTGGCTAGGAAAATGAGCGGGAAGGAGAGGGGACTCGACCTTTATGGCCAGGGATCACATGGGAAGGATCAAGGGTGGAGCTAAGATAGGGAGACCCCCAGAGGATGGGCCAGCCAGTACATGCAGCCATATCACCACATTCACCCCCCTTTTTTTAAAAAAAGAACCCACCGGGAATAAACAAAACCCAGAGGCAATACAACAGCAGAAACAATAAAATTTAACAATCAACAAAACTGGCAGAGGAAGCGGACACCCCCCCGCCCCCCCCCCCCGGCTAGAGGTTGAGCCGCACAGACGGCCTCCTCTGTTTGCCGGACCACTGGGGAACCAGCGTTTCACTACAGCGCTCCTCCGAAGAGGGGGCCGACGAGGGAGTGTCCGCTGCCGGAACTGTGGAGGTTGTGGTGCTGGCGGTGGACTCCTGAAGTGCTGGGGGGTCCTCTGCAGCTGCAGGAGGGGTGGGAGCCTGGACGTCTGGCTGCAGGTTGGGCAGCTTGGACTCTAGAGCTGTGCTTGGGTGTGGCACCATCGGGTCCGCAGCGTGATCAGCATCCGGCAAAGCAGTCTCAGGGTCTCTGGCCTTTGCCAGGTCTTGTAAGGGCACCGTGTCCTCGTGGCTGTCCGGATACTTCACAAATGCATATTGGGGGTTGGGATGAATGAGGTGTACCATTTCAACCAGTGGATCTGTCTTATGGCCTCTGACATGCTTCCGAAGGAGAACCGGCCCTGGGGATGTCAGCCAGGAAGGGATGGAAGAACCATTTGCCGACCTCCTAGGGAAAGCAAAGATGCGTTCATGCGGGGTGGTGTTAGTTGCGGTGCAGAGTAACGACCGGAGAGCATGGAGGGATTTTGGCAAAACGTCCTGCCAGTGGGACACTGCTAAATGTTTTGACCTGAGGGCCAGGGGCACGGCCTTCCAGACAGTCGCATTCTCCCTTTCCACCTGGCCATTACCTCTAGGGTTATAGCTGGTGGTGCTGCTGGTGGCTATGCCTCTGGTCAGGAAGTACTGACGCAGCTCCTCACTCACGAACAAGGTCCCTCGGTCACTATGAATATAGATAGGGTACCCAAACAGAATGAAGATACTGCTCAGGGCCTTGATGACCATGGTTGAGGTCATATCCGGGCAGGGAATTGCAAAGGGGAACCTGGAAAATTCATCCACCACCATCAGGAAGTAGGCGTTCCTATTTGTAGTAGGGAGGGGGCCCTTGAAATTGACAGAGTCATTCAAAAGGGTGGGTGGCCTTGATGAGGTGTGCCTTCTCTGGCTGGGAGAACTGAAGCTTACACTCAGCACAGATTTGGCAGCATTTGGATGGATGGTGTAGGGGAGGTTCCTTGACCTAATAAAGTGATGGAGCCTTGCGACTCCGGGGTGGCACAGACTGCTGTGCAGGACCTGGAGACGGTTGAGATGTGCACTGGCACACGTCCCTCAGGATAGGGCATCCGGGGGATCATTGAGTCATAAATGTAGGTGGATAACTCAATCCTCCACCTCAGAATTTTGTCATTCTTGATTTTACCCCATTGTTTGGCACTGAACATGAAGGTCACTGTCCTCTGATCAGTCAACTCTTACACTTAGCGCCGCCAGTGCCGCACTGCCTGCGTCTCCTTCTCGACGGAGGAGTGTCGGAGTTCGGGGCCGTGAAGGGTATGGGAAAAAATGCTACCGGCCTGTCTGCCTTGTTTAATGTGGCGGCCAGCGCGAAGTCGGAGGTATCGCTTTCCACCTGGAAGGGGATGGACTCATCCACGGCATGCAGCGTGGCCTTAGCGATGTCTCCACGGATCTGATTAAAAGCACTTTGAGCCTCCTGCAATAGTGGAAACGTGGTTGACCGAATTAGAGGATGGGCCTTATCAGTGTAGTTGGGCACCCACTGTGCATATTATGAGAACAACCCTAGGCATCATTTCAGCGCCTTCAGGGTGCTCAGGACAGGGAGTTCTAGAAGTGGTCGCATATGGTCAGGGTCAGGAGCAATGACACCATGTGCCACAACGCATCCAAGAAGGCCAGGCGCCCCATGTTTTTTTTTAAATTTTTTATTTTTCACACTATAAACCATTATTGACCAAGATACATACAGACATTTTTTCTCTTGAATATATACAGTGTCATTTTCTCCCCCTTTTTCCCCTCCCTTCCCTCCCTCCCTCACCCCCTTTCCCATTTATTTGAAGTTCTATCCATAAGATACATTAAACCCAGTAAACAATGTTATCACTTAATAAAAATAAACAAGAAATTTTACTGAGTCAGTTCCTTTCGTTGTCTTCTCCTTCTGTCATTTTAGGTGGTGGAAGTCCATGGTCGGATTTCTCTATTGTATTTCATGTATGGCTCCCATATTTGTTCGAATATTGTGATGTTATTTTTTCTAATGGAATATATTTATTCATTTCTATATATCATTGTTGTATTCTCAAGTTGTCTTCTAATTTCCAGGTTGACATAATACATTTTTTTGCTACAGCTAGGGCTATCATAACAAATCTTTTTTGTGCTCCATCCAAACCTAGTCCAAATTCTTTATTTCTTTTATTACTTAGGAGGAAGATCTCTGGGTTTTTTGGTATATTGCTTTTTGTGATTTTATTTAATATCTAGTTTAGATCTTCCCAAAATTTTTTCACTTTCTCACATGTCCAAATTGCATGAATTGTTGTTCCCATTTCCTTTTTACAGCGAAAACATCTGTCTGATACTGTTGGGTCCCATTTATTTAACTTTTGAGGTGTGATGTATAGCCTGTGTATCCAGTTATATTGTATCATGCGTAACCTCACGTTTATTGTATTTCTCATAGTTCCATTCTTTATCATAGTTTCATTCTTTATCTTTATGTTTAGATCTTGTTCCCATTTTTGTTTAGGTTTACTGTTTATTTCCTCGTTCTCCTTTTCTTGCAGTTTGATGTACATGTTTGTTATAAATTTTTTAATTATCATTGTGTCTATAATCACATATTCAAAATTGCTTCCTTCTGGTAACCTCAGACTGTTTCCCAATTTGTCCTTCAAGTAGGTTCAGTTGGTGGTATGCAAACATTGTATTGTGAGTTATATTTATCCTTCATTTGTTCAAAGGATAATAATTTATTTCCCAAAAAACAATTTTCTATTCTTTTGATCCCTTTTCTCTCCCATTCTCTGAAGGAAAGGTTATCTATTGTGAAAGGGATTAGTTGATTTTGCGTCAATATTAGTTTTGGTAGTTGGTAATTTGTTTTATTCCTTTCTACGTGAATCTTCTTCCAAATGTTGAGCAGATGATGCAATACCGGTGAATTCCTACGTTGCACCAATTTTTCATCCCATTTATATAGTATATGTTCAGGTATCTTCTCCCCTATTTTATCTAGTTCTAATCAGGTTTTTCCCTTATTTGATAAAAATCTGATAGGTATCTTAATTGTGCAGCTCTATAATAATTCTTAAAGTTTGGTAGTTGTAAGCCTCCTTGTTTGTACCATTCTGTTAATTTATCTAGTGCTATCCTCGGTTTCCCCCCTTTCCATAAGAATTTCCTTATTATTTTCTTTAGCTCCTTGAAGAATTTCTCTGTTAGGTGAATTGATAATGACTGAAATAGGTATTGTATCCTTGGGAAAATGTTCATTTTAATAGTTTATCCTTCCTATCAGTGTTAGTAGTAAGTCTTTCCAGTGCTCTAAGTCGTCTAGTAATTTTTTCATTAATGGATGATAATTTAGTTTATATAGATGGCCGAGATTTTTATTTAGTTGTATACCTAGGTATCGCATTGCTTGTGTTTGCCATCTAAATGGTGATTCTTTCTTAAACTTTGTGAAATCCGCATTATTTATTGGCATTGCTTCACTTTTATTTGCGTTGATCTTGTACCCCGATACTTCTCCATATTACTTCAATTTCCTATGTAATTCTTTTATTGATATTTCTGGTTCTGTTAAGTATATTATAACGTCATCTGCAAATAGACTGATTTTATATTCCTTCTTTTATTTTTATCCCCCTTATTTTATTTTCTGTTCTTATCAGTTCTGCTAGTGGTTCTATAGCTAACGCAAACAGTGAGGGAGATAGTGGACATCCCTGCCTTGTTGATCTGCTTAAGTTAAATTGTTTTGATATATATCCATTTACTGTCACTTTTGTCAATGGCTGAATTTTTGTAATACTTTGAATAAATAATTCCATTCTACTCTGTCAAAGGCCTTCTCTGCATCTAAAGCAACTACTACTGTTGGAGTTTTATTTCCTTCTACTGCATGAATTAAGTTAATAAATTTACAGATATTGTCCGTTGTTCGTCTTTTTAATAAATCCAGTTTGGTCTAGATTTACTATTTTTGGTACATAGTTGGCCAATCTGTTTGCTAATAGTTTAGCTACTATCTTATAATCTGTGTTAAGTAGAGATATTGGTCTATATGATGCTGGTGCTAGTGGATCTTTCCCTGTCTTTGGTATTACTGTAATTATTGCTGTTTTGCATAAATCTGGTATGTTTTGTGTTTTATCAATCTGGTTGATTACTTCCAGGAGGGGAGGAATTAATAAGTCTTTAAATGTTTTATAGAATTCTATTGGGAATCCATCCTCTTCTGGTGTTTTATTGTTTGGTAGTTTTTTTTAATATCTCCTGTAATTCTTCTATTTCAAATGGTTTTATTAATTTATTTTGCTCCTCTGTTTGTAATTTCAGTAGTTCAATTTTAGTTAGAAATTCATCTATTTTGTCTTCTTTCCCTTCGTTTTCAGTTTGATATAGTTGCTCGTAGAATTCCCTGAAGTTTTCATTGATCTCCGTTGGATTATATGTAATTTGTTTGTCCTTTTTCCTTAATGTCAATACCATTCTTTTAGTTTGTTCTATCTTAAACTGCCACGCTAGAATTTTGTGCGTTTTTTCTCCTAGCTCATATTTCTGTTTTGTCTTCATTATGTTCTTCTCCACCTTATATGTTTGCAGCGTTTCATTTTTTTTTTGTCTGCCAATTCTCTTCTTTTAGTTGTATCTTCCTTTATTGCTAATTCTTTTTCTGTATTTGTTATTTCCCTTTCCAACTGTTCTGTTTCCCGATTGTAGTCTTTCTTCATCTTAGTTACATAACTTATTATTTGCCCTCTGATGAACGCTTTCATTGCGTCCCATAGTATAAACATCTTTCACTGATTCTGTATTTATTTCAAAGTACATTTTAATTTGTTGTTCAATGAATTCTCTAAAATCCTGTCTTTTAAGTAGCATGGAGTTTAATCTCCATCTATACATTCTTGGTGGGATGTCCTCTAGCTCTATTGCCAATAACAGGGGTGAGTGATCCAATAATAGTCTAGCTTTATATTCCGTTTTCCTAACTCTCCCTTGAATGTGGGCTGATAACAGGAATAGGTCTATCCTTGAGTATGTTTTGTGTCTACCTGAATAATATGAATATTCCTTTTCCTTTGGGTGTTGTTTCCTCCATATATCCAAAAGTTGCATTTCTTGCATCGATTTAATTATAAATGTGGTTACTTTGTTCTTTCTGTTAGTTTTTTTTCCAGTTTAAGTCCACATTAAGGTTAAAATCCCCTCCTATTAGTATGTTCCCTTGCGTATCTGCTATATTCAAAAAGATATCTTGCATAAATTTTTGATCTTCTTCATTAGGTGAGTATACATTGAGTAAATTCCAAAATTCTGAATGTATCTGACATTTTATCATTACATATCTCCCTGCTGGATCTATTATTTCCTCTTCTATTTTGATTGGTACATTTTTATTGATTAATATAGCTACTCCTCTAGCTTTTTGAATTATATGATGCTGCTGTTACATGTCCTATCCAATCTCTCTTTAATTTCTTGCGTTCCACTTCAGTTAGATGTGTTTCTTGTATGAATGCTGTATCAATTTTTTATTTTTTTCAGTAAATTTAAGTTTCTTCCTTTTGATTTGGTTATGTGTTCCATTAATATTTAAAGTCATATAGTTCAACATAGTCATTTCATACTGTTTATCTTTCCTTTCCGTTTCCTCATCACCACCTTCCCTTCTTATCCATTTCTGCTCTTTTTTTGAACACATTATAAGACATTTCTAAAACGTAAAATATTTCCACTATTCTCATATCTAAAATTCCTTTAACCCCAATAGTCCCTCCCCTTTCTGAGTTGCCCTTTGTCCCTTGTCGGGCGATCACATCTCCCCTCTCCATTTGGATTTGCGAATCCGCTCGCAAGCGTCAACTGATTTCCCCACCCAGCCCCCCCCAGAAAAGATTTTAATCTTTATATATAACAAAGGTCCCTCTCTTAATTCCCTCCTTACTTCCTTTCTTCCCTTTCTTTCCCTTCTTAGTTCTTACTTATACTCTATTTTTTAAACTATTTATATATATATATATATATATATATATATATAGTTTGTTGTCATTTTTGTTCTTGTTACATCTCTTCATCTCTCTGTCTGTTTTGTAGTTGTTCTGCAAATTTTCGTGCTTTTTCCGGATCCGAGAATAGTTTGCTTTGCTGCCCCGGGATAACTATTTTAAGTACCGCTGGGTATTTTAACATAAATTTATAACCTTTTTTCCATAGGGTCGTTTTGCTGCATTAAACTCCTTCCTCTTCTTCAGGAGTTCAAAACTTATATCTGGATAGAAAAAAATTTTTTGACCCTTGTATTCCAGTGGTTTTTTGTCTTCTCTTATTTTTTTCATTGCCTTCTGCAATATATTTTCTCTTGTTGTATATCTTAGGAATTTTACTAGAATGGATCTTGGTTTTTGTTATGGTTTAGGGGCTAATGTTCTGTGTGCCCATTCTATTTCCATTTCTTCCTGTAATTCTGGCCTTCCTAGGACCCTGGGGATCCATTCTTTTATAAATTCTTTCATATTTTTGCCTTCTTCATCTTCCTTAACGCCCACTATCTTTACATTGTTTCTTCTATTATAATTTTCCATTATATCTTTCTTCTGAGCTAACAGCTCCTGTGTTTCTTTAACTTTTTTATCAGATTCTTCTAATTTCTTTTTTAAGTCATCTACTTCCATTTCTATGGCTGTTTCTCGTTCTTCCACCTTGTCTACTCTTTTTCCTATATCTGTCATGATCATCTCTAATCTATTCACTTTTTCTTCTGTACTTTTTATTCTTCTTTTTATTTCACTGAATTCTTGTGTCTGCCATTCTTTTACTGTTTCCATATATTCTTTAAAAAAATATATCCAGTGTCTTGCCCTTCCCTTCATCTTCCATTTCTCTGTGTTCTTCCTCCTCTTCTTCTGAGTCCACTCCAGGATCTGTGTCCTTTACCTCTGTCTCTTCTGGTTTTCTTGTTGGGTTGTTTATTTTATTTTGTTGGGTATTCTTGTTCTTATTTTTATTAAAAGTGTCTTGGTGTTGGTCTTCTTCCTCTGAGTTGGTCATCTGTTGTTTCTTTGATTTCCTATTTTTATTCTCTTCCTTCTTGTTCCCGTTGAGAGTCTTGCTGTCGTGTTATACTTGTCTGTTTCAGCTGTGGAGATTTACTCTTCAGCTGGTCCCCCCTCCCGTCGGTGTTGTTTTTGTCTTGTGCTTTGCACATGCGCGAATCCTTGCGCATGCGCAGGCGCTCCATGTTGAACACACACTTGTCCTTGTTGTACGTCAAGTTAAGTAACTTGGACGTACGCAAGAACTTGGCGAGGTTTGCGTCGTGGTCCTGTTGATCATTGTTGAGGTAGGAGAACTTTGCCGTCAGCCCATGTTCCTCCACCATCCGGTCCATTACTCTCTGGAAAGCAGAAACACCGTTAGTAACGCCGAAGGGTACCCGCAGAAAGTGGAAAAGTTTCCTGTTGGGTTCGAATCCGGTATAGATTCAATCGCTCAGACGGAGGGGAAGTTGGTGGTAAGCCGACTTGAGGTCAATGGTCGAAAAAAATCTATATTTGGCGACCTCATTGACCAAGTTGGCTATACGGAGGAGCAAGTACGCATCCAGCTGGGTGAAGCGGTTGATGGTTTGACTATAGTCAATTACCATTCAGGGTTTGCCTGCCCCTCTGACCATGAGGACCTGTGCTCTCCAGGGACTGGTGTTAGGGGCTATGATTCCCTCCGCCAGGAGGGAACCTCAGCCCGGATAAATTGCATATCCTCTGAATTATAGTGCCGACTTTTGGTGGCGATAGGTTTGCAATCTGGGGTGAGTTTCATGAACAGTGACGGAGGGGGCACCCTTAAGGTGGTGAGGCCACAGGTCATAGCCGGGAACTGAGTGCCAGGACTGCTGGACGGTGCCGAGGACCTAGTGCCCATACCGCTGGACGGTGCCGGGGATTGGGTGATGGGGCCACAGGACGGTAACGGGGGCCGGCCATTTGGTCGGGGATGGTCACCTGAACGCCAAGGGCTGCGAACGGTCAACGGTGGTTGGGGGCCTCCGAAAGCCATCGTCATGCTCCTAAACTGACTCTGAAAGTCAAGGCCTCGGAGGATCAGCGCGCAGAGGCAGGGCATGACTAATAAAACAAAATTGTTATAACACTCCCCCCCCCCCCACCACCGTCAGCGACGCTACACAGTATCCCAGAATATTCGTCTGTTGGTCCCTGGCCGCCATTGAAACCATCCGGTCGTGGGTGGAACCGGGAGGGAGAGTCTCTGGACCACATCAGGATGTACGAAGCTTTCCGTACTGCCACTATCAAGGACAGTTAATTTTATGTCCATTCATCTCAATCTGCATCATTGAGTTTGAGATCGGGTGATAAATGGCTTGATTTAGTGTCACTGAAGCGAGGAGTGGCATTTCTTCATCGTCGTCGTCATCGGTGGGGAGGCCCACCCAAGATGGCGACTTCCATGTTGACCATGCAGCATTGGATGAAGAAGAAGCCGGAAATGGAGTCGAGGCGGCCGGAGGTAACCTCACTAGCGCAGTAGGCCGAGGTTCCAAGGCTGGGAGCAGTGGCCGGTAAGATGGCGCTCCCCTCACCGTGCACACAGTCAGTGCCAGAAGATCTTCGGGAACACACGCTGTACTGCTCACTGGCTGTGATCGGGACCTGCAGACCCTTTGATAGTGGCCCCTCTTACCACAGCCTGAGGACATCACTCCTTTCGCGGGGCAGAGGCACCTCGCGTGCCTGGCCTGCCCACAGAAGTTGCACCTTAACAATGCGGTTGGGTCGCTGATGCCTGGCGCTGAGTCCCAGGCCGCTGGCCCTTGTGGTAGAACATGAATGGTTGACCCATTTCCGCCCGCAATCGACATTGCCTGGCGCTGAGCCGAGTCCAGAGTTCTGACCAGTTCTATAGCCTTTTTTGGAGGGAGCGGGTCCTTCTCAAGGAGTCTTTGCCAGATGTAGTCCGATTCAACCCCGACACACAGGCGTCTCTGATCAGCCCTTCCACGCACTGGTTCAGCGATATCGTGCTCAGGCCCATGAAATCCCCCAAACAGTCTTTTTCCAGTGTGACCAAGGACCGGACGAACTCTTCGGCAGACTCACCAGGCTGTTGTTTCCGGGAGGCCAGCGGGTAACAGGAGTAAACCGAGTTCACCTTGGGTTTATAGAGTGCCCGCAGCTCAGCCATCGCATTGGTGTAGGTCACACAGCCTAAGATGGTCAGGTAGGCCTTCTGGCCGACTCGTGCTTGAAGGATCTTGAGCTTCTCTTCGTCCAAGTCGATCACATCCACAGTGGTGTCAAGGAAATTATTGAAACAGTTCACCCACTGCTCGAATACCGATGCACCCGGAACTTGGGGGTCTACTTCCAGCCGTTCAGGGCGCAGCATTTTCTCCATAACTGGAGAGCTCTAAAATCTTGCTTAATAAATTGTTGGGCGCTATCGGTAGCCCAATAATGACGCAGACATAAGACTGAGGGGAACGATAGGCTTTATTAAGCAAGAGACTGCTGGCCCGGGTCTAGGCTAGGAAAATGAGCGGGAAGGAGAGGGGACTCGACCTTTATGGCCAGGGGTCATCAAGGGTGGAGCTAAGGTAGGGAGACCCCCGGAGGACGGGCCAGCCAGTACATATCACTACAGTGTATCACAACAAATTGGGAGCCAGCTTCTTCCTGTATTCTCCAACAGCTCATGTAGGGAAAAGTCAACTTTTGACCTTGACTCCATTATCCCAATTTCTCAACTCAAAACTCCTTTGTAAGGCCCTTTAAATGTTTGCCTTGAAATTGTGCCATGCAGCCTGCCATCATACTCAATAAAGCTGAAAGATTGGGAAAACTTGAAATTATTTAGGTTACAAAGCCACTGATGCCACATTTTGATTTCCAACATCCCATTGGACTTCCTCATCCTTGATATGTTCTGACCATAAAATCCAGCCTGTTCGAAGAGCTGATCAAAAGTTTGGTCAGAGATGTAGATTTTTATGAATGTCTTAAAAGGGGAGGAAAATATATTTGTGGAGGGAATTCCAGGCTTTGGTAATTGAAGGCACTGGTGGACTGAGGAAAATAAAGGATGGAAAATAAATCAGATGGGCAGAAAGCAGGTACATTTACATAATGGCTGGAGCCATCCTCTTTGGGCTATTGATCACAACCTCAAAATTCTCTAGCAGATTTGTCAAATGTGGCTTCCCTTTCCAATCTTGACTCTGCCCAATCCTCTTACTATTTTCTAAGTGCTCTTCAACCGTGTCTGCCTGTCCCGCATCGGACTTGTCAGCCACAAATGAGCCTGCAGCTGATGTGGACATTTACCCCCTCCATAAATCTTCGTCCGCGAAGCCAAGCCAAAGAAATAGAAGACTCCAGTATTCTCGCCAACTGATATTAGGATAACTGTTTTAATTTGTTCTTAAATAGCTAGATTACTTTTGATCCCACCCAAACTGTGGGAACTTTCTAGAATCTATGGGATTTCAGAAGATGGAAAACAACTCATCTATTGATATCACCATCTCATTTAAAACCTTGTGATCTATGTCCTCACATTTTGAGGATTTATCAGCTTTGAATCCAATTAATTACTCCAATATTTATTCTTTAAATTCATGTTAATTTCATTCAGCTCCTGTTGTTCTCTGCTATTTCCAGAATTTTGGGATCTTCTGGTTGTTTTTTTTTTTGCCATTTCCTTATTCCTTTTTGTAATTTCTCCTTTTTTGGTCTGTATGGGATCCGTACTAATTTTTGCCAATCTTTTACCCTTTACATACTGTATTTATGAACGCCTTTGGCTGTGTTTAGTGTGGAATGTTCCATTCAGTTGGACTGGGCCACATGATCTGAAAGGTTTCAGGAGTAAAATATTCATAATCACAAGTCAATCAAACAATTGGCTGCATGAAATCTCTTCAAGGTCTCACAGGAGAGGGAAATGGTAGATCCCATCAGAAAATCATTTGGCAGAATGCCACATCATCAAAAAGTTCAAATAAGCCCTCCCCGTCACATTCTACTTCCACAGTTGCGATCCCAGCTGCATCGCCCACTGCAATGAAGGTGACCCGATTATCCATCTCATTCCGGAATGCGTTTGCAAAGAATGTCTGAAAAGAAATGCAACGGTCTTTGTCAGGATTTATCCCGAACAGCTGTGTTAACTCCGTGCTATGCAGGCTGTTCACAGGGGCACTGAGACAAGTAACAGTTGTCCTGAAAGACTGTCAACTCAAATATGTCTTTTTGTCTGGCTGGTCTTCCAGTGCAAGGAACTGCCCATGATGAAATGTTGCAGACTAGCTCATTCCCAAATTCAGAATATATTTATGCTGATGCTTGTGCAGCTGCCACAGGGAGGTCCTTCAGTTTGAGGCTCTCCCAACCACTGTATTTTTGGAGGCTGGAACCCATGCAAAAATTTTATGGGCTGATTGTACCGAAATGTAAATGAAGGAAAGAATTTAAGTCATGTTGGTGTACAATGAATCGTGTATGTAAGCGGAATAAGACACCCTGGATGCATAAAAAAAATCTGTGCTGCATTATGAATAACACTGGACAACGAAGATTTTGCTTGCTGAATACTTTTGGGTGTATTTTATGGATTAAAATTTTCCCATCACGTACATATTTTAGATAATATCTATTTTTATGATTTCCTGTCATATTTTAAGTCGACCAAGCAGACAAAACCATGAAGTGCAGCATGTCATTGAAAATTCCTTTTCTGCATTCACACTTGGACTTTTTCCCTGCTGATCTTAGTGCCGTCAGTGACACACATGGTGAAAGGTTTCATCAGGACATTGCAACCATGGAAAAGCGGTCTCAGGGCAACTGGAGTCGATCAATGCTGGCCAACTATTGTTGGACACTGTCACGAGAGGCATCAGATGCTGAGTACAAATGAAGATCAGCAGCAAAACATTCTTAGGTCAGTTGAACTAATGCAATGTGTCAGCATCGTGATGTGATTAAACAGGCTACATTCAATAAAAGTTAATTTAATGTTTCTCCAACTTCCTATGTGATACAGCAAATCTGAAATTATCTTTGTGTTCAGCTTGAAGCTGTCTATCATAATCACCAATTCTTCAGGAACCTTTTGAAAAAAAGTCTTTGTCCAATGTAATAATTTGAAAATATTATGTTATATAATCATGAGCAAATTTGTAGATGGTTGTTGTACCAAACCACACAGTCATAGATGTAAAGTGAATAAAAATTCAGCCCTGTGATGCTCTAGTACTGATGGAGATTGTGAAGATGTTCTTACCAATCCTCACTGATTGTGGTCCAGAGGTGAAAAAAATCAAGGATTCATTACACAGTGGGGTTTGCTGATATGTTTTGAGGGGATGATGGTGTTAAGTGACAAACTGTAGTCAATAAAGAGCATCCTGATGAATGCATCTTTGCTGTTCATGTGTTTCAGGGCTTTGTGTAGTTCCAGTGAGATGGCATCTGCCAGAGACATGTCCTATGATAGGCAAATTGGAACAGATCCATGTCACTGCTCAGACAGAAGTAAAAACACAATGCTGGAGAAACTCAGCAGGTTAAACAGTGTACTTTATAGAACAAAAATTAAGCTACAAAGCCAATATTTCGCACTTGAGCCCTTCAAGATGTGAACAAAATGTAGGCAGGCGGCTGAACTTTGTTCATCAAGATATGGGCAGCACTGTTGGTGCATGGGATAGTACAGATTCTATCACCAATGTGTCTATGTACAGATGGTAGTGTAGGATGACTGTGATTGGCTGAGAGTGTAGCCACACCTACTGGCAGGTCTTAAAGGATTGCTCCTAGCCAGACCAGGTCATTCTGGACTGGTCGACCTACTTGTGATATGCTCCAGTCTTTTAGTTAATAAAAGCCTTGGTTTGGATCAACAAGTCTTTGGTTCTTTCGACGCGCATTACAGCGCCACATTAGCGCTGTTACAGCGCCAGCGATTGGACCTGGGTTTGAATCCCACACTGTAAGGAGTTTGTACGTTCTCTCTGTGTCTGCATGGGTTTTCCCTGGGGGCCCCGGTTTCCTCCCAGGATTCAAAAAGTACCAGGGTTGTAGGTTAATTAGGTGTATTTGTGCGGCACGGGCTGGTGGGCCCAAAGGGCCTGTTACCGTGCTGTGTGTCCATATGTCAGCTATGAGCAAAATGTCAGCAGGCACCCGAACTTTGTTCCTCAATGTATGGGCAAAACCTAGGCAGGCGCCCGAACTTTGTTCCTCAATGTATGGGCAAAACGTAAGCAGGTGCCCAAACTTTATTCTTCAAGGTTTGTTTGTGTGCCTGCCTACATTGTCCTCAGACCTTGAAGGTCTCAAGCCCAAAACATTGGTTATGTATCTTCATTTCTATATATCTGTTTGCATGTGGTACATGGTGCAGTTTTTTCCCCCGCACTAGTAATTCTGCCTCTCCCACAGGAAAAAAGAATGTCAGGGTTGCATGTGTCCTCTGATAGTAAATCTGAAAAATAAATCTTTATTTTTGCTACACTTGGACCAGCTGAGTTTCTCCAGCGTTGTGTTTAGCCTGGAGGATACAGAAACGTTTTCTGCACACTACACCTTTGTACACTTCTGCATTATGCTTTGGGGCCAACATCTAAATCCCAGAGACTGAATCTCTGGCCATTATTTTTAAAAAGAGAGGTGGGGGGGGAAACCACACGAGTGAATGGGAATTCTGCAGCAACCGGCTCAAATTGCGTGCATTCTGCACCATCCACGCCCTGAATGCAGAGAATGGGCTTTGCATCATTCACCATTAGCCCCACTGCCTTTATTATCCCCCTCACTTTTTTGACTGAACCCAAGACAATTTGAAGGGGAAGGGCCACAGATTGCATTTTAAATCTCACCGTTTGCTCCAACGACACGGCGAAGTCAGTCCTTCCTTCCTCCCTCCCTCCCCTTTTTTCTAGCACATTCTGCAGCACTTTGTCTTCTCTCTCTCTCTCTCTCGACAGCGTCTCCCTTCAGCGGGATCCAGACCGTTAAATAGGTCACGTGCTCTGCCGACTGACAAGGGCGCCTGGCCAATCGGAGCCCAGGGACATCACCTCCCGGTCCGCCTGTCGGCCAATAGGAAAAAGGTGCTGGTCGCGCGGGGATGGTAGCCCCGCCCATACAACTATAAAATTGTCTTCAGGCGCTACCGCCTTCCATTCAGTTACTTAGATCGACTCGTTACTGTCGAGCAAAGTAACGGTTCGTCCCGAAGCAATCGTCTTCAGAGCTAATATAACTTTTTTTATAAAAAAAAATGGTAAGTATGGCTCAAATATCGCTCATAGTTTTTTTTAACCAATGGTCTCATCGTTCATGTGCAGCTGAAAGCAGTGTAATTCTGATTTTTAAACCCGTTCCACGGTGTGCAAGACTCCTTTTATGTTTTTCGTAAAAAAAATAGGAAAGGGGGAAATGCCTGGAGTTGCTATTTTTCTTCCTTGCTTAAATCACAGGATTAACCGTGCTAAAAGTGTAGATTTTCTTTGTTTGCGAGAGAGAGTGAGAGAGTTGGGGGGGGGGGGAGGGGGTAGGAATGTTTCTTTCAGCTGCAATGGAGTTTTAATTAATTTTCGTTCCTGGGGCTTGATGTGCCGCTAAAGTTAGGATGGTGGGTTGGGTTTTTTTTAAGTTTTGAAGAGTTTTTCTTGCTGGTTTGGTGGCGGGAAAGGGTCCACTTCCTGGGTAAAAGCGCGGGAGGTGGGGGAGGCCCATGTCGGGCTCCATTCGAAAGGTTTCCCTGCAAGGGATCGGCACGGAGATGAGAGCCAACGACTAGGACGTGATCAGAATGATTCCCCCTCCTGCAATCTGAGCCAAGCTCCCTCCCACCCAATTCCGTTGTAAAAATTCATCCCGCGTGCAATCATTTGAATCTGTCCATTGTTAATATGTGGGGTTCGTTTTTTATTTGTGTACGTGTGAATCGTCTTTCGTCCTGCGATTTTCTCCCTTGCAGTCGATCTTTGCAGAGAGAGAAGCCGGAGTGGCAGTATGGCGACGGCTTGTTGGTTGCCGCATTGCGCAAAGCATTCTGGGCGTTGCAGTGTGCTGGTGGCGCTGGCGGCCGTTGGGGCGGCGCTGTGGGACTACACCTCCCACGGTCCCTCGGCTCCTCGCAGCCGGACCTGCGAGGAGAATGACCTGTTTCATTCACAAAAAAAACTGATGTTGTATTTGCGAGAGTCGCAGCGTAACAGTGAAAATTTGAGAGCATCGTAGAAATCCTTGAGCGTTTGAATATTGCATGCTTTTTTAAATTGTGCAAAAACCAGTCCATGCATCACAATTAGTTTGTTTGCCCACAGCGTGAGTGTATCAGTATCCACGTGGGCCAGGCTGGTGTCCAGATTGGCAATGCCTGCTGGGAGCTGTACTGCTTGGAACATGGCATCCAGCCTGATGGTCAGATGCCCAGTGATAAAACCATTGGGGGTGGCGATGATTCCTTCAATACATTCTTCAGTGAGACGGGAGCAGGCAAGCATGTACCCAGAGCTGTGTTTGTGGATTTGGAACCAACAGTGATAGGTAAATACCGATGTTTATTCCATCATTTTTTCCCCTTCCCACCCCCCACCACCATGACATGGCTACTGAACACGCTCCTCTTTTTCAGATGAGGTTCGTACTGGTACATACCGCCAGCTCTTCCACCCTGAGCAACTCATTACTGGGAAAGAAGATGCGGCCAATAACTATGCCCGTGGTCATTACACAATTGGCAAGGAGATCATTGACCTGGTCCTGGACAGAATTCGCAAACTGGTGTGTATTTGCATAAATGCCTGGGAGCTGGTCTGCAGCTAGATGTGTTTTGATGTAAATAACTAAATATTCACTTGTGTTCCACAGGCTGACCAATGTACGGGTCTCCAAGGTTTCTTGGTCTTCCACAGTTTTGGCGGTGGCACTGGTTCCGGTTTTACGTCCCTGCTGATGGAGCGTCTGTCTGTTGACTATGGCAAGAAGTCCAAGCTTGAATTCTCCATCTACCCAGCGCCACAAGTGTCTACAGCTGTAGTAGAGCCCTACAATTCCATCCTAACCACCCACACCACCTTGGAGCACTCAGATTGTGCTTTCATGGTTGACAATGAAGCAATCTATGACATCTGCCGTAGAAACCTTGACATTGAACGACCAACTTACACCAATCTGAACCGTCTCATTAGCCAGATAGTGTCCTCCATCACAGCCTCCCTCCGTTTTGATGGTGCCCTGAATGTTGATCTGACTGAGTTCCAGACCAACTTAGTGCCATATCCCCGTATCCACTTCCCATTGGCCACCTATGCCCCTGTTATCTCTGCTGAGAAAGCCTACCATGAGCAGCTTTCTGTATCTGAGATAACCAATGCTTGCTTTGAGCCAGCTAATCAGATGGTCAAATGTGACCCACGCCATGGCAAGTACATGGCCTGTTGCCTTCTTTATCGTGGTGATGTGGTTCCAAAAGATGTCAATGCAGCCATTGCCACCATCAAAACCAAACGAAGCATCCAATTTGTGGATTGGTGCCCAACTGGTTTCAAGGTTGGGATCAATTACCAGCCTCCCACTGTGGTACCTGGAGGTGACTTGGCCAAGGTGCAGCGAGCTGTGTGTATGCTGAGCAATACCACTGCTATTGCTGAAGCTTGGGCTCGTCTGGACCACAAATTTGATCTGATGTATGCCAAGCGTGCCTTTGTTCATTGGTATGTTGGTGAGGGTATGGAGGAAGGAGAGTTCTCGGAGGCCCGAGAGGATATGGCTGCTCTGGAGAAGGATTATGAGGAAGTGGGCGTTGATTCAGTGGAAGGTGAGGGAGAAGAGGAAGGAGAAGAGTATTAAATTTAAATTTTTGTCCGATTCATAAAAGCATGTACTTGAGCTCCAAGCTTGGTTCATTCCAGTGTTTGGCTATTGAGTGTTAAACAACCAGGGTGTTAGAAATGGTACCAACTTGGTACTGTAGAATATGTAATGATCTTTATGGTTGTCTTTGATCTGTGATCATGTTTGCTTGTCTATGCATAATTTCTTTTATGTCTGATGCAATAAAGGAGCTTGAAAGATCACATAATTGATTTTTTGCAATATTTCTCAAATGAACCTTGAATTTAGGTGAGGTAGTTGTTGGAAATCCAATTTCCTACATAAATAAACTTGTGTCCAATCTTGCATAGAATTGGCTGTAATGGAGTTTGAATTGGACAAAGCACACACCCATTTAGTGAACACCATGAATATCGATATACTGTAGCTTGCTGTCACTTTCTCTTCATACATAGAGCATTATAGCACAGAAGACAAGCCATTCAGCCCTTCTAGTCTGCCAATATCCTTCTGCTAGTCCCATTGAACTGTACCTATTCCATAACCCTCCAAAGCACTCCCATTCACATCTATCCAATTTATTAAAACAAGATCAAGCTAGTGTTTACTATGGCAGTTCGTTCCACTACTGAGTGGAGAACTTTTTTTCCTCCCCCTGCAACCTTTTGCCCTAAAGCCATGTCTCCATCTCAATCTTGTAAACCTCTCAAATCTCCCCTCAATTTGTTCCAAGGAATAAAGTCCTCACTTGTTTAATCTTTCTTTGTAACTTCTGAAGACCCAGCAACATCTAAGTAAATCTCTGCATTCTTTCAATCTTAGTGATATCCCTTCTGTAGTTAGGTGATTTCTGGATTGTCACCTTGTGGTGAAGCTCGTGGTCTTGGTAGGGTTATATGACAGTAAGGTTGAGGGTGAAGTTCCTGACAAAGAACAATCCAACCAACTTGACAGTGGGACAGATAGACAAAGTTACTCTGAAGTCACGCTATGAACACTGCAACAAATCCAGCTCCAATTGTCATGGGTCATGCCAAACTATTTGAGTTGTCAAGTATGTGCTTGGAGTGCAACATACTGTCACAGGTGTCTGCTCGGTGGGCTCTTCAAAGATTGTACTAACCTACTTAAGAGCTGATAAATGGAACAAAGGCCATTATCCTTGAGGGATATCCATGATGACAACTTGGGTGACCAGAACTGCACACAATACTCTAAATTTGTACAACCCCACCATGACATCCCAACTCCTGCACTCAATCATTTTGATTCACATTCCCTAGAGTCAGTAGCTGCTTTCAGGTGTATGCTCTGCCAAGAATGGTCGTTCAGGTGGCAGCCCTGAAAGCGCTGTGCTGTCCACCTGAAAGGGACAGCTGCAGGAGAGGCACCTTGGAGCGCACTCCAGCTCCCATCCCTTTGGGATGTCGGGGCTGGAGTGGGTGGCGCGGGACGTCAGTGCCACTCCAGCCTTGTAGTTTTGCGCTGTGGGGGGCAGCGGGGCGCTGTCAGGCACTCGCCAGCTGATTGTCATCCCCTTAGCAGCCGCTTTCAGGCAGCTGCATTCAGGTGCTGGGGTAGACTTCAGTGCTCAGGATTGGTGCCCAACTGGTTTCAAGGTTGGGATCCTCCGAGGCACTTTCCAACCCTTCTGGAGGAGGGTTGGAAAGTGCCTCGGAGGCTCCTCTTTCAGGTGGCTTCCCAACAGCCGCATAGGGGTAGAATATACGGCTTTACATCAGGGTATTCTGGCCAACTGAAAGTGCCTAGTAAAATCTTGGTCGTCAGTTTCAGCACTTCCCCTTGTGGCAATTCCACTTTATAAAATTTCTGGACTGGCTTTCGGCAGCAATTTTTCTGTGATAACTAAAATTGAAGCTTGTGACGTTATCCCATGAATCTCTGCAGTCAATCCTTTACAGCATGATCAGGGATTCACATCTCATTCTATTCAGGGAATCAATATTCATTGGATTAATTAGGTTCTTATCAAAGTTGTATTCTATCCCACTTCTAAAGAGTGAATAAAGAGTTGAAGTAAAAACTGCTGGAGAAATTCAACAGGTCATCGTACTTTATGTAGCAAAAATAAAGATGTGTAAACCAAAGTTTCAGGCTTGAGCTTTTCAAGGTTTTGATGAAGGCCTCAAGCCCAAAATGTTAGTTATGTATCTTTATCTTTGTTACATAAAGTATACTGTTTGACCTGCTGAGTTTTCTATTCCATTTCTGCCAGGTTCTAAGGCTTATTGAATATTTGTGAACTTCAAATTCACCCCATCGTCTTTCCTGGCTTTGACAGTTGCTGCAATGTTTTGGGCTTGAGCACTTCTTCTGGTTGCCAAGTTCCAGACTCCTTAGTTTGGAGTGCACTCAGCCTATTGAGCTCGAGGAATTTTGTGACTTAATTTGATCTCATTCTTTTAAACTGAAGAATGCAGTCCCAGTTCAATCTCATTTGGAAGCTGCCATTCATAAACTGGTCTGGTCATTTTTTTTTTATGCACTCCTGGGGTGGGGGAAACAAGAACTACATAATCCAGGTGCTGCCTCACCAAGTCACAATTGAAGCAAGTTGCTCCTGAATTCAAATCCATTTGGCCCCAGTTGCTTGCCTTCCCTGCATGGTACCTTACAGTGACTTGTGACACAAGGGGATATGGGATTTTATGTTTTGAGCCTCGAAACTGATGTCACATTTTTCCACATATTGCAGTTGTCAAAAGTCCCCTTAAAGCCTCTATATCCTCCTACTCACAACCCTGTCTGGATTTGTGTTAGCAAACATGGACGTTTGACCTTATCTAAATTATTGATGCAGGCTACAAATGGCTCGGGCTCAAGCTGACCTGAGAATGATCCATTTATTGTTTTTCATCATTTGTTTTCTGTCTGATAACCGATTCTCAATCCCTATCAGTATGTTACCTCCAGTTCAAACACACAAAGCTGTGTGGGAAAATTCATATAAACAAAGTTCACTGGTTTTCCAGCAGGTTATTTATTGCTCATAAATCCATGCTGATTCTGCTCAGTCCTGTTCTTTCAAGGCATCCATAAAGGTACATTGATGTTTCAGGCTTGAGCCCTTCGTTAAGGTGTGCCCTTGAAGAAGGGCTCAGGCCCGAAACATAAATATATCTTTACCTCCTCTGGACGCTGCGAGACCTTCTGAGTCCCTCCAGCATTTCTGTTTTCACCACAGTTGCCGCGTCTGTAGACATTCGTGTCTCATTCTTCCAAGGTAATCTGTTATTACACCATTTTACCTTGGAATTACTTACCTACACCTATTAGTTTTGCATGTTCAGTTTATCAGTCAGTCTGGAGGATCTTTGACCGAAGACGTGAACCCTGTTTCTGCACAAATGCAGAGTGTTTCCAGCATTTTCTGTTTTTGTTACACTCATTGCATTCTGCCCACTTGGAGTACCGGTACATATCCATTATTCCTCATTTGATTCCTATTCTCCGACCAATTACCTATCCCCAACAAACCTTTGCCACCGATTGCAGGTGCTTTCAATTTTTCTTTTCTGTGGGTATTCATTGACTGCTTTTATATTATGCATTAATTTGATTTCCTCCCCCCCACCAAATTGTTCATAACATTTATTTTTCATCAGTATTAGCAGAAAGCAAGAAATAACATTCATTTTTAATGTTATTTAAAAATGTTTGAAGTTATGGTGATAGCTGTTTCAGAGACAGTGGTAGAATAGTCCATTGATGACTGACAATACACAATTCATATATTTTTATAAATTTAAATTTTTAAATTTAGACATGCAGAATGGTAACATCCAGCCAATTTACGCCACATTAACCTACAACCCCCATGCGATTTGAATGGTGGGAGGAAACCAGAGCCTCTGTGCAGACATGGGGAGAACATACAAACTACAGACAGCACTGGATTCGAACCCTGGTCCTGATTGCTGGTGCCGTAACAGTTGTGCTAATCACGCCACCTGTAAATTCATATTAAAGTCCTATTGAGTCAAATATTATTCAGAGGGTGCTGAAGGGTTCCTGATTGTGTCAGGGGTTTGGATCTGGAGCTTGGGCTGCTGATGGTTTGGACTGGACTTGATGTGGCGGTGGGAGTGCTGGAGGCGAATCCACAGACACTTGGTGACTCTTGGGGGACACTCTTTTGCTTCTCTTTCTTTGACTGTCAGAGGCACTTCAGGCAATTTCCGCACTGTCTTTAAATGACAATAAAGTAATTTTGAATCTTCAACATGTCACGAGATTCATTGATTTGCAGCAGCAGGTGTAAATATTGCTATAAATTACATTTTTAAAAAATATATAAATTAGTGCAAAAGAAGAGAAAGTGAGGCCCTGTCTGTGGTTCATTGTCCATTCAGGAATCTGATGGTGGAGGGGAAGAAGCTGTCCTTGTGCTGCTGAGGGCTTGTCTTCAGGCTCCTGTAGCAGAATGAAGAGGGCATGGCCTGGGTGGTGAGGGGTCCTTGAGGATAGAGGCTGCTTTCTTAAGACACCGCCTCGACGGAGTGAAGACTGGCGCCCATGATGTCGCAGGCCAAGTTCACAACCCTCTAGACTAGTTTTTTTCCTGTTTTGAGCATTGACAACTCCGTACCAGACAGAGATGCAACCAGTCAGAATGTTCTCCACGGTAACACCTGTAGAAGTTTTCAAGAGTCTTCGGTGACGTACCGAATCTCCTCAAATTCCTCACAAAGTATAGATGCTGACGAGCCTTCTTCTTGATTGCATCGACGTGGAGGCCCCAGGAGAGATCCTCAGTTATGTTGACACCCAAGAATTTGAAGTTCTTAACACTTTCCACTGCTGACCCCTCAATGAGGACTGGTTCGTTTTCTCCTGATTTCCCCATCCTGAAATTCACAATCAGTTCCTTTGTTCCAGAGTATTGCTTCAGATGAAAAGGCCATTTGGTTTGTTAAATTTGTCCAAAGTCCGTTCAACACTTTTAGATTTTATATTGTGCATTTGGGGTTAAATTATATTTTATATTGCGCTCACAAAATCATTTGAGACTTTCATTTGTACAAAACAATATTGATTTATCTATTTGTATATATGAAGACTTGTCCTGCATGTGTACTGTCTGTCAATATGTCTGTTATGTCTGGTTGTATGTCTGTGTGTTTTGCACCGAGGACCAGAGAACACTGTTTTGTCGGGTTGGACTTGTACAATCGGATGACAATAAACTTGAACTTTGTTCCTTTGCATGGTTTAGATTCCTCTTAAATGGCTTCAGTAGTTCATCAGCTCGGTATTAACTGAGTCAAAGATTTTTGCGCTTCTCGTGATTGAATTGGGGTAATATTTAGTATCTGAAATTGATACCTCTATTTTCAAATAGAATGTTAAATGCAAAACATGTTAAAGTTGCCACAACTACTGCCAGCTATCAATTTTTGTTTTTCATTTCATTATTACAATTACACTGCAGTGAGATGAAGTTTGGGGGTGTACTCAATTAAAAATTAGACTTGTTTTGGAACGGGAAGTGAGAATTTTTTTTTAAATTGACCTCAGCATCTTTCAAAATGAGGAACTATCCACTTCCTCTTTCTTGTTCATTTGAGCTGGGAGGAGTGATGGAGCTTTCACTGTTTCTCAATTTTCTGGCTGCCCATTCGTCCCTTTACCCACCCTGTGAGGGAAAGGGAGGTGGGGGCGGGAGGTAGATTTATTCCATCACCCCCATTGGAGCGATCTGCCCTGGGACTAGCTAAGATACCCATTGACCATCAACAGGTCCAGGAATTGAACCATGTTGGGGTTTCCTTGGCCTAACTACACACTTTCTTCTGTGGCTGTGTCCTCACAGGGGTGTTTATAGCAAGTGGCTATGCAGTGACCAAAAAATATTCAAAGCCTTCTGCAGCTAATGGGCACTGGAGTGAGCAGAGACCAACTTTAATCCCTCCCACCCCTCTGATTTGATTTACGTTTTCCTTTTTAAATTTTTTTTTGTACAAACATCAATCTACATTCCCACAGGCCGAGTGAAGATCAGGCACATGTTTAATAAAATCGGTGAAGAGAAGAAAATTTTAGAAATATGCTGCATACACTGAAATTTAAAAATGGCAAACAGGGAAATGGTGTTAACTTTGATTGAATGTAGCATGTTTAATCGCATAATGATGCGGACACATTGCGTCGATTCAACTTACCTAAAAATGTTTTGCCACTAATTTTCGTTTGTACTCAGCATCTGATGCCTCTCGTGTCAGTGTTCAGCAATAGTCGCCCGGCATCGATGGGTTCCAGTTGTCAAACATGAAAGTCTGGAGACACTGTGGTTGAAGTATAAACCCAAAACTGGAGAAAGTCAGCAGGTCAAACAGTGTCCTTTATGTAGTAAAGCCTGTTTCAGGCTTGAGCCCTTCATCAAGGTGTGGAAAAATGTCGACAGGTGCCCAAACAAAATGGGAAGGGGCAGGGGAGAAGCACAGTCCCACAGGCAGGAGGTAATAGGTGGATAAGGGAGGGAGGGCACAGCAGCAAACAGGGAGGAGGGGGAATGGCTCTGTGAATGGAGAGGGAAGGGGGTGGAGAGCTGGAGGAAAGGAGACAGAGGGATGGGGAAGGGAGGGAGAACAGGGAGTGGGCTAGTAGAAACCTCAGTGCTTCACGAGCCCTGCTACCTGTTTTGAGATCTACTCATTTAGACCATAAGACATAGCAGAAATAGGCCATTCAACTCATCGAGTCTGCTCACCATTCAATCATGAGCTGATCCATTTTCCCACTGCCCGCCCTTCTCCCCATAACCTTTGATCCCCTGGCTAATCAAGAAACTGTCAATCTCTGCCTTAAATACACCCAATGGCCTCCATAACCGCCCGTGGCAACAAATTCCACAGATTCACCACCTTTTGCTGAAGAAATTCCTCCCCATCTCTGTTCTAAGTGGACGACCTTCAATCCTGAAGTTGCGCCCTTTTGCCCGAGACTTTCCCACCCTGGGAAACTACATCGACTCTGTCCACGCCTTTCAACATTCAAAACATTTCAATGAGATCCCACCTTATTACCCAAAATTCCAACGAGTACAGGCCAAAAGCTGCCAAACACTCCTCCTATGATAACCCTTCCATTCCCGGAATCATCCTGGTGAACCTCCTCTGAACCCTCTCCAACGTCAGCACATCTTTTCTTCAATGAAGAGGCCAAAACGGTTCACAATACTCCACACGAGGTCTCACTAGTGCCTTATAAAGCCTCAACATCACATCCCTGCTTTTATATTCTATTTAATAATGCCAGTATTTTTATTAATAGGACAAATCAAAACGTTTTGTTAAGTATTTTCTTGTAGGTTCATTAGTAACAGAATGAGATAGAAAAAATTCAAAGTCTTGCATTAAATTAGTGTCCACAAATCTTTCTAATTCATACGTTGCTTGTTATTCAGAATCTTTACTTGTAACATTCTCCACTCTTGGCCACCGTGCGTCCGGTTGGTTTATGCTCGCCATTTGCCAGCTCAGGCCATCGTCCGACTTATCATACTCATAAAACAGTGTCCTATTATTCAGAATTGCCTGAGTGCCTCTTACAGTCAGACTTACAGTCAGTCAGAGAGAGAAGCAAAATAAATCCTCCCAGAGTCACCAAGTGTCCATAGATTCACCTCCACCTTCACAGCCACACAGAGTCCAGTCCAAAACTTTTCAAGTACTTTTTAAAATGAATGAGAAGAGATCCAGGAGGATCAGAGCCAACACCACCAGGCTGAGGAACAGCTTCTTCCCACGGGCAGTGAGGATGCTGAACGACCCAAGGAACTCCTCACACTGACCCTCCGAGTCTCTCAGATTCATGAAACAATATATATTTATTTGTATAGATGAATACCTGTCCTGTATATGTATAGTTTGACTGTATGTGTGTATTGTCTGGAGGTGCGTCTGCGTGTTTGGCACCGAGGACCGGAAAACACTGTTTTGTCGGGTTGTATTTGTACAATCAGATGACAATAAACTTGACTTAATCCCCAGCTAACTTTAAACCTGGAGTCCATGATGTCAATATAAGGTAGGCTTCTTCCATTCTTCTCTCATGACTACTCAAAAAATAAAATTAAGGATTTCAATCCATGCCCCCTCCCCACTTAAAAATGCTGTGCCCCCCAGCAGGGCTATGGCCCCTATTGAGAATGGCTGATTTGTACCAACCTTTAACCACTCATGTTGACATCTTCTTGCATGGAGGCGTAGATGCCAACAGACAAAAGGTGACAACACTGGACAACAATATTTTCAAAAGGTTTCATTCCTGAATAAAAAAATTGGGGATTATGATAGACAACTTCAAGGTGAACACAAAGAACATTTCAGATTTGCTGAAACACACAGGAAGTTGGAGAAACATTAAATTAACTTTTATTGAATGTACCTTGTCTAACACATCATAACGCTGACACATTGCGTCAGTTCAACTGACCTAAAAATGTTTTGCCGCTGATTTTCGTTTGTACTTGGCATCTGATGCCTCTTGTGTCAGTGTCCAACAACAGTCGACCAGCATTGACGGATTCCAGTTGCCCTGATACCGCTTTTCCATGGTCGCAATGTCCTGGGGAAACCTTTCACTGTGTTCGTCACTGACGGCACCGAGATCAGCCGGGAAGGTGTCCAAGTGCAAATGCAGAAAATGAATTTTCAACGACATGTTGCACTTCATGGTTTTGTCTGCTTGAAGTCGACTTCAAATATGACTGGAAATCACAAAAATAGATTATATCTAAATAACAGATTTTCGTGATCAACAGCCTAAAATCCATTAACTACAGCCAAAAGCATTCAGGAAACAAAATGTCATTGATGCAGATATTTATTATTTGCCCTGTCCATGCCATACATAATTGTGCCTACCTCCTTAAATCAGCACTTGGCCAGAAATGTTCCAAAGAAAAAATACCCGGAGGAGTCACGTGATGGAGTAGTGGCCGGTCGGGAAAACAAGCCCTCTCCATGAAAACAGGAAAAAAGTTAGAAAAAGACAAAGCACAACAAAAATTAAATATAAGAAATAGAAGATAAAATTACAGAGAAGAGAAAGAGGATGGCATCCAAGAAGGAGAAAATAAAAACTGGAATAAAAGAAGTAGAAAAATCGCTGAAGAAGAAAGAAGGTCTTACCTGCACGAAGGAACAGGACGCTGTGGTGGCGAAGAACGTCTGACCCCAGAGGTCAGTGCCTGCCCTGCGGAGTCGTGACTCACCTGCCGGTGGACTTCAAAAATGGCTCTCGGAGCCAAACAAAAGTGTGCAACCAACAGAAATAAGGGAAAAAGAGGACACCGGTGGGAGGGGGGCTCAGCAGAGGAGCGGGCAGCCGCAGCGCGAACAGTTGAGGGACGCCTGACACCAGGGTGCTCAGCTGGAGGATGAGAAAGGCAGCAGAGAAGGGAACGACGTGGGAGAGAGTCGGAAAGACGACTGGCAAGAAGAGCAACGGCATAAAGCACAACAGAGGAGTAACCTAAGAGGGGAGGACCAGCAACAAGAAGCCCAGCAAGCAGAGGCCTGACAAAGAGATACAAGCAGATTCACAGGAAAAGCAGAAGAGATACAGACACAAAGAAGAGAAGACACAAACACAGGTACAGTCACAAAAGAAGACCAAGATCTTCAGAGAGAAATAGAAGGTAAAACTGATGGACAGAATATAGATAAAGTTTTTTTTGAAGAACAAATGAGGTCATTAAAAGAATGGTTATCATTAGAATTTAATGCAATTAGAAGGAAAATGAAATAAACAGAAGATAAAATGCAAAGGTTAGAACTGGTAATGACAGAAATAGGGAAAAGAATAGAGAATGTGGAAGAGTGGGAAACAGCTGTAGAAATGGAAGTAAATTACTTGAGAGAAAAATTGGAAAAAAGTGACAAAAAAAATAAAAGAGACAAGAGTTGTTATCTCAGAAAATTGATATGTTGGAAAATTATAGTAGACGAAACAACATAAAAATAGTGGGCCTAAAGGAGGGTGAAGAAAGCACAGACATGAAGGAATTTATAAAAGGATGGATCCCAAATGTCCTAGGAATGACAGAAATACAGGAAGAAATGGAAATAGAAAGGGCTCACAGAGCACTAGCTCCAAAACCACAGGTACATCAAAAACCAAGATCCATCTTAGTAAAATTTTTGAGATATATGACAAGAGAAAATATACTGGAGTGGGCAATGAATAAAGTTAGAGAAGATAATAAACCATTGGAATACAAGGGTCAAAAAATATTTTTTTACCCAGACATAAGTTTTGAACTCTTAAAGAGGAGGAAGGAGTTTAATACAGCGAAAATTATTTTATGGGAAAAAAAGTTACAAATTCGTCTTAAGACATCCAGCTGTGCTTAAAATATTTATACCCGGGGAGCAAAACAGACTGTTCTCAGATCCAGAGGAAGCGCTAGAATTCACAAAACGTTTGCAGGACAGAAGAAGAGATGAAGAGGTGTAATAAGAATGAAGAATGGTGATAAAAGTATATATAAAGATGTAAAAACAATGTATATGTAAAGAACTAAAGAGGGAAAATAGAAGGGAAGGAAGGAAGTAAGGGTGGAAAAAAAGAGAGCTTTGTTATATGTGTTTTTAAAAAAAAAGTGTTTTCTGGGGAGGGCTGGGGGGGGGAAGGGAAGAACCGTCACTGTAAAATCAGTTGACGTTGTGAGTAAGATCACAATCCAAATGAAAAGGGGAGTTGTGGTTGCCTGGCAAGGGATAAGGGGCAACTCAGAAAGGGAGGGAACTTTTGGGGTTAAGGTATTAGTGGGTGTGGGAACTGCGCGGATACTTTATGTCTTAAATGTGTTGTCGTACATTAAGTTTAATGAGAGAAAACTAAGAGATGAAAATGGGGAAAAGGGGGATGGAGGTGGTGAAGAGGTGAAAAAGAAATATAAGCAAGATTTAAGATGGCCATGTTGAACTATATGACCATAAACATTAATGGAATACACAACCAAATCAAAAGGAAGAGGCTACTAAATTTATTGAAGAAGGAAAAAATAGATAGAGCATTTGTGCAGGAAACACATCTAACTGAAGCGGAACAAAACAAATTAAAGAGAGACTGGGTAGGACACGTAGCGGCAGCATCTTACAATTCAAAAGCTAGAGGTATAGCCATACTATTTAACAAAAATGTACCAATTAAAATAGAGGAGGAAATATTAGATCCGGCAGGAAGGTACGTAATGATAAAATGTCAGATATACTCAGAATTTTGGAATTTGTTCAATATATATGCGTCTAACAAGGAGGATCAAAAGTTTATGCAGGATATTTTTTTGAAGATTGAAGACACACATAGAAATATATTGATAGGAGGAGATTTTAACCTTAATTTGGACCCAATGTTGGATAAAACTGGACAAAAGACAAGTAATAAGAATAAAGTAGCCAAATTTATGGTTAAATCAATGCAGGAAATGAAACTTATGGATATATGGAGGAGGAGGCACCCAAGAGAGAAGGAATATTCATATTATTCGAGTAGGCACAAAACTTACTCAAGGATTGATATATTTTTATTGTCAGCCCAAATTCAAGGGAGAGTTAGAAAAACTGAGTATAAAGCTAGATGACTATCAGATCATTCACCCCTATTATTAGCAATAGAACTGGAGGACTTCCCACCAAGAACATATAGATGGAGGTTAAACTCCATGCTACATAAAAGGCAAGAATTTATGGAGTTTATTGAATGCAAAATTAAAACATATTTTGAAATAAACACAGGATCAGTGAAGGATAAATTTATATTATGGGATGCGATGAAAGCCTTCATTACAGGGGATATAATAAGTTATGTGACCAAGATGAAAAAGGATTACAAATGGGAAATAGAGCAGTTGGAAAGGGAGATAGTAAGTACAGAAAAGGAATTAGTAAAAAGGGATGATATAACGAAAAAGAGAGAATTGGCGGACAAAAAATAAAATACAAAACATTACAAACATATAAGGTGGAGAAGAACATAATGAAAACAAAGCATAAGTATTATGAACTGGGAGAAAAAAACACATAAAATATTAGCCTGGCAACTTAAAGCAGAACAAGCTAAAAGAACAGTACTGGCATCAAGGAAAAAGAACAAACAAATTACATATAACCCAACAGAGATTAATGAAAATTTTAAAGAATTTTATGAACAATTATACCAAACTGAGAACAAGGGGAAAGATGACAAAATAGAGGAATTTTTAGCTAAAATTGAATTGCCGAAATTGCAAGACGAGGAATAAAACAAACTGATAAAACCATTTGAAATAGAGGAAGTACAAGATATATTAAAAAAGCTGCCGAACAACAAAACACCAGGAGAGGATAGATTTCCAATAGAATTTCATAAAACATTTAAAGAGTTATTAATTCCTCCTCTCCTGGAAGTAATGAACCAGGTAGAAGAAACACAAAACTTGCCAGATTCATGTAAGACAGCAATAATTACAGGTATACCAAAGACTGGGAAGGATCCATCAACACCAGCACATAGAGACCAATATCTCTACTTAACTCAGTTTATAAGATAATAGCAAAATTATTAGCAAACAGATTGGCTGATTGTGCACCAAAAATAGTAAAACAAGATCAAACTCGATTTATTAAGAAAAGACGAACAGCAGATAATGCCTGTAAATTTATTAATTTAATTCATGCAGTTCAAGGAAATAAGAAACCAACAGTGGCTGTTGCTTTAGACGCAGAAAAAGCTTTTGAGAGAGTAGAGTGGAACTACTTATTTAAAGTATTACAGAAGTTCAGTCTACCAGAAAAATATATAAATTGGATTAAAGCATTGTATAATGAACCATTGGCGAAAGTAACAGTAAATGGATATGTATCGAATCAATTTAAATTAAGTAGGTCAACTTGACAGGGATGTCCACTATCCCTCTCTTTGTTCGCCTTAGCAATAGAACCTTTGGCAGAACTGATAAGAATAGAAAATAAAATAAAAGGTATAAAAATAAAGAGGAAGGAATATAAAATTAGCTTATTTGCAGACAACATTATAGTATACTTAACAGAACCAGAGATATCAATAAAAGAATTACATAAGAAATTGAAGGAATATGGAGAAATATCAGGGTACAAGATCAACGCAAATAAAAGTGAAGTGATGCCAATGAGTAACACAGAGTATACAGAATTTAAAAAAGAATCACCATTTAAATGGCAAGCACAAGCAATCCAATACTGAGGTATCAGGTTAGATAATAACAAGCCACTTGTACAAACTAAATTATCAGCAATAATAAAGAAATTGCAGGAAGACTAAGAACATTGGAAAGAACTGCTGTTAATGTTGATAGGGAGGGTGAACTGCATTAAAATGAATGTCTTCCCAAGGATACAATACTTATTTTAAACATTACCAATTCCCTTAACAGAATTTTTTTTAAATGAACTAAAGAGAATAAGGAAATTCTTATGGAAAGGGAAGAAACCAAAGGTAGCGTTAGATAAATTAACAGAGAGGTATAATCAAGGTGGTTTGCAGTTACCAAATTTTAGAAATTATTATAGATTCGCCCAATTAAGGTATTTATCAGATTTTTACCAGACAAGGGAAAAACCAGACTGGACTAAGACAGAACTAGATAAAATAGGCGAGAAGGTACCAGAACATATTCTTTATAAGTGGGATGATGAACTGGTGCAATATAAAAACTCACCAGTATTGCATCATTTACTTAATACATGGAAGAAGATCCACTTAGAAAGAAAAAAAATGAATTACCAAATACCAAAATTATTATTGACGCAAAATCCGCTAATTCCTTTTACAATAGATAACCTTTCCTTTAGAGAATGTGAGAGAAAAGGAATCAAAAGAATAGAAAATTGTTTTTTGGGAAATAATTTATTAACGTTTGAACAGTTGAAGTACAAATATGGAATATCTCATGGTATAATGTTTGCATATACTTAAAGGATAAATTTGGAAACAACTTGAGCTTACCTGAAGGAAGCAACTTTGAATACGTGATTTCAGACACAATGACAATGAAAAGATTTATAACCAACATGTACATTAACCTGCAAGGTAAGGAGAATTATGAAATAAACTATAAACCTAAGCTGAAGTGGGAAAGGATCTAAACATAAAGATAAAAAATGAAGTATGGGAAAAGTTATGTTCTGGAACTATGAAGAATATAATAAACACAAGTGACGCATGATACAGTAGAATTGGTTACACAGGGTATATATTACTCCTCAAAAATTAAAAAAATGGGATTCAACATTATCGGATAGATGTTTTCGCAGTGGGAAGGAAATGGGAACAACATTACATGCAATTTGGACATATGCGAAGGTGAATAGGTTTTGGGAAGAACTAAACCAGATACTAAATAAAATTATTAAAAAATAGCATACCAAAAAAACCAGAGATATTTCTTATAAATAACATAAGAAGTAAAGAATTAGGCCTTAAATTGGACAAAGCACAAAAAAATTCAATATGATAGCTTTAGCAGTAGCAAAAAAATGTATAATGTCAACTTGGAAAATGGAAGAGAGCCTGAGTATACAGCAATGGTACATGGAAATGAATAAATGTATTCAATTGGAAAAAATAACATATAATTTAAAAAACAGTCACAATGTTTGAACAAATTTGGGAACCATACATAGAACATATCAGAGAGAGCATGCCTAGGACCTCCATCCCCTAAACTGAAAAAGATAAGACAAAACGACTAGATTCAGTGTGTTATAAATAGACAACGCATTTTTGTTTATTTTCCTTTGTGTGAAGATATTGTTTTATAGTTTTATTGTATTGTATATGTTGAATACTAATGGGTTTGGGGGGGTGGGTAGAGGGGAGGGAGGGAAAGGGGGAAAAAAGGGAGAAAAGGTCACTGTGTAAATTTAATGAGAAACGTTTGTACATATTTTGGTTGACAGTGTGAAAAATAAAAAATTATATTACAAAAAAACCCAACCACTCCTCATAACCATAATTCTCCAGCCCTAGAAACATCCTCATAAATGCCCTCTGATGTGCACTCCAACACTATATCATTATTCTTAATGACTAGAACATTTTCCAGGTATTTCCACTGACAAATCAGTATTTATTCAGGGTATATTATACAATTAGCTTTAACTGCAAATATAGCATTTAGTGCCTCTACTTCCTTAGGAGTTTGCAAAGGTTTGGTATGACATCAGAAACGCTGGGAAATTTCCACAGGGGTGTGGAATGTGTGCTGACCGGCTGCATCACGGTCTGAGCACCCCTGGACACAGCCCAGGACGTCACAGGCAAAACCCTCCCCAACATCGAGAACATCTATGGGGAACACTGCTGTCAGAGAGCAGCAGCGATCATCAAGGATCCGCACCACCCAGCACACAATCTGTTCTCGCTGCTGCCATCAGGAAAGAGGTCTCGGTGCCACAAGACTCGCCCCATCAGGTTCAGGAACAGCTGCTCCCCCTCCACCATCAGACTCCTCAATGACAAACTAAATCAGGGACTCATTTAAGGACTCGTACTTGCGCACTTTGCTTTTTTTCTCTAATTCGATTTTGGGGTTGCCATCCAATTTGACTATTTTGCAGATATAAAACCAAGCTGAAAGGGGAGGTAATGACTGTGATGCCCTCTGGTCATCGATGTGGACACTAGGCTGCTGACACGGAATTTCAAGACAAGGAGTGACCGTTCAGCTGAACACAGCTGCTCACGTCCAATGTGTAGCTCTTTATCATCTCGTTGTTCACTCACTTGTAACCTGGCACCAGCAAAGGAACACATGATGGGCAACATTACCGCTCCCAGCTTCAGCAGCAGATCGGATTACCTGAAGTGCAACAGCAGCTGCAGTTCCCAACTCTGTGAAAGAGAAGGGATGAGCTAAAACAAGGAAAGAGCAACCTTTGGTGTCCAAGTCAGTTCCTGTTGCAGGAAACATGATATGTTCACCTGCGTCAAAAAATACAAACATTTCTATAACCCTCTTTGTAATGTCAAAATCTCCCGCAGTTCTTTAAGACCAATGAAATAGTCTGGACTGTAGTAAGTGTTCACCTCACTACAATTTCACAAGGGTGAACTTTTAAGCGAGACTGTCAATGTAGCCACTTTCAAAGTGCAGCACCTGGGTCGCCCTCCTGAGACCTGGGTATGATTACTGGGGCAAAGATGTTGGAAGCACCTTTCACATCACAGGGGAATCAACCCATTAAATGGCCAACCTGGCGATTTAAGGGGGATCCCTCCCCTGCAATGATGCATCACCTACTCACTGGAAGTACTGCGAGATGTTCGGGTGCTGGCTGTCTGGTGATGCATGCATGCAAACGCCAATGTGACTGGAATAAGCGGGTCAGCCATTTTCCTGTTCAAGTCGCCTGTGGTCGAGACCTGGGTAAGTTTGATTGGGTTCCCTGACTCCCTCTGAGGTAGGTCAGGGACCCAGTTGGATTCCAACGGGGTTGACCAGGTCAGACCCATTCTAATTGCCGGCAAATTTCCCGGTTAACCCCATTTTACACAGCAGTTTGAAAGGACCTAATGTCCCTCAGGTGAGAGATCAAACGGGTAGCAAGTTTTGAAGTCAAGTTTATTGTCATCTGATTGTACAAGTACAACCTGACGAAACAGCGTTCTCCGGTTCTCGGTGCAAAACACGCAGACTCACACCTGGACATAACACATGTACAGCCTGGGAATGTGGCCTCTGATACTCCTGTATCTCTTCCCTGACGGGAGCAGCTGCTCTTATGGTCCTGCTGATTGACCTCTACAGCAGCCATACCACGCTGTGATGCAGATGGCTATGATGCTCTCAGTAGAGCTCCTGTAAAAGGTTAACATGATGGTGGCCGGTAACCTTGCCAATTCAGTTTTCCCAGGAAGTGCAGTCGCTGTAGCCCCTTCCCAACAAGTGAGGAGATGTTGAGTGTCCACGATAGGTCACTCAGATAGCATTTATGTAATATGTCTTGTGATTTACAACAAACATGCTAGATAAATACTAGTTGTCATTCTTGTTTTCTGAAAATAATTGCAGAATCCCTCGTGCAATCATTCATATTTTTTACAATAGGGGCTTTTAGACTGCAGGCATGTAACGGCACAATCAAGGAATTTTGCCATTACACGGGCAGTTGAATCTTGAGTCAATTCCTGTACCATGATTTATCCTGCAGGATCTCTACAACTTTTTGGAGGAAGCTAGCAGTGTAAATCGTACTGGAAAAATTCATTGACGATCATCGACTCGTCGTCCAAACCCTCCCTCCCCCCGGGACTGTTGCACTCAGGGACTTGCAGTCTAAAAAGGCGCCCAGGGTGAACGACCACACGGGCAGTCACTATGTTAATTTTTCCTGCGATTTTCCCGCCATTGCAGTCTAAAAATAATGTTCATTCCTGATTTTATTCATGTTTATTCACGTTTTTAACAATGAACTGAGAAAGTTGGATAGAGATCATTTTAAATCCATATCCTATAACACCATCCACATTGTAGTATTCAATGAAATTTTGATTTACATTTTGAATAACCATTAAACTAGTGCAGATTAATTGAAAGAAATCTAACTGAGATGGTCTCTGTAAACCTGGTGATCATTTATTCAATATTTTTGATTCAAACTAATAAACAAAATTGAACCACTTCCAGTTTGTTTTTCTTTCCAAGTGCATTCTGTTCACTCAGGAAGAATCTCCTTTCTTCTTCCTTTGAAATTACTCTCAGAATGAATTGTTTTTAATTTTTGAGGCTTTTAAAAAATTTCCCCATCGGAGTTAAGTTTTTTTTTTGGTTTGATGCATTAACTCTTTATTTCCTTACTCAATGTCAGTGTCAATATATGGAAATATTGAATTAATTTGAATCTACTTGGTTGTTATGTTCAAGGACAATGTATATTACTTTTTCACATTTTCTGAAAATTATTCAATCTATTTTTGTGTGTGGAAAATTAAAATAGAAAGATGGTGTCTGTAATGTGAGGCCCCCATAATTTAAAAAAAGCACTAGAAATCTGAAATAAAACACATTGAAAGGAAATGCAAATGTAAGGTTAAATGAGATGACTCCCCCATGGACTTCCTGGACTCATCTACATCGCTTTCTCGTGATTTAGCCACAGGTAGTACTGGGGATGTTCCATGAGGTGGGAAACAGGGAGAAAACAAAGTTGAACTGTAATGCTGTTAAAAAATCTGCCTCCAGGTTGCGCTCTGTCTTTGCAGATTTCCCATCTGTTGTCGATTGGCCCATTTGAATTTCGCCTCCATGCATTCAAATAAACTCTGGCTTTCAGAACAAAATGTGCTCATGTTACTCACAGATCGTATCCAATCGCAGAGGAAACTAATGGCACAGACGTCATTCGTGATGTTTTCACCGCTCGTCCGTAATCCAATCATCTGAATAAAAAAGTATAAAACAACAAAATTTTTCTTGTTTTTTTTTTGTTTCAGTCTAATTTATTATCAAGTAAAGTTTATTGCCATCTGATTGTACAAGTACAACCTGACGTAACAGGGTTCTCCGGTCCTCGGTGTAAAACCTGCAGACACACACCCAGATATAACACACATGCAGGCAGACAATACATATGCAGGATAAGTATTCATATGTACAAATAAATATGGTTTCGTGAATATGAGAGTCTCGGAGGGGGAGTGTGAGCAGTTCCTTTGGTCGTTCAGCATTCTCACTGCCCGTGGGAAGAAGCTGTTCCTCAGCCTTGTGGTGCTGGCTTTAATCCTCCTGGATCTCTTCCCCGACAGGAGCAGCTGAAAGATGCTGTGTGCAGGGTGGAAGGGGTCCTCAATGATTTTGTGCACCATCTTCAGACAACGATCCCAGTAGATCACGTTGATGGCGGGGGGGGGGGGGGGGGGGGGGAGGAGCAGGGAGGCTCCAGTAATCCTCTCTGCCACTCTTATGGTCCTGTGGATTGACCTCCAGCAACCGTACCACGTGGCGATGCAGCCGGCCAGGATGCTCTCGATAGAGCTCCTGTAGAAGGTTGACATAATGGTGGCCGATAACCTTGCCCGCTTCAGTCTTGATCAACAAAGTGCTATCCCATTCTGTGCCATGCCTCTCTGACGTAGAGATGATATCATGTTATCAGCAACACATTGCACAGGCAAAGAAACATAATGTGACCCGAACTGCAACATTTACTCATTTGGCCTTATCGTTTGCTGTATCCATCTATCCTTCTTCTACTGAAAACCAGGTTATTTTCTCTCTTTCCCGATTCTGATGATGAAACATTAACTGCTTTTCTCTCCCTACTGACTTGCTGAATGCTTTTATTTTCATTGTATTTATTGTGTTCCTTGTTCAATCATTACATTTGTTAAAATTAGATTAAATACCAGAATCAGTACTATCATGAATATGTCATGAAATTCATTGGTTTGCAACAGCAACACAGTGAAGAATATTCCTATAAATTACATTTCAAAATAAATTTAAAAAGTCGTGCAAGAAAAAGATAAAGTGAGGCAGTGTCTTTGGTTCATTGATTATTCAGGAATCTGATGGCAGAGGGGAAGAACCTGTCCTTGTCCCACTGAGTGCTCGTCTTCAGGCTCTTGTACCTCCTTCCCAATGGTAGCAGAGTAAAGAGGGCACGGCCTGGGTGGTGGGGGTCTTGACCCTCCCCACTGATGACCCCTCGATGAGGACTTGTTTGTGTTCTCCTGACTTCCTCAACCATCTTCTTGGTTTTGCTAACGTTGAGCAACTCAACGAGCTGATCTATCTCCCTCCTGAATGCTTCCTCATTGCCATCTGTGATTCTGCTGACAACCATGGTGTTATTGGCAAATTTATAAATGACATTGGAATTGTACCTGGCCGCATAGTTGTGGGTGTAGCAATGGGGTAAGCCCGCATCCTTAGGGTGCATGTGTGTTGATGGTCAGCGAGGAAGGGATTTTGTTTCCAATTCGTACTGACTGTGGTCTTCCATTAAGAAAGTCAAGGATCCAGTTGCAGAGTGAAGGGGGGTGGGGTGGTACAGAGGTCTAGAGTTTGTAGCTTCTTGACCAGCACTGAGGGAATAATGGTATTGAAGGCTGAACTGTATGAGCTCCTGTTGTCAAGGTGAACCCAAGCTGAGTGGAGATCCAGTGTTGATAGATGAATTTCAGTGGGTCCAGACTTTTGCTTGGGTACGAGTTAAGTCTGGCTGTGACCACCCTTTCAAACATGTTAAAAACATATGTTTTCTTATGGAAATATATATATTTTTTTATATTATTGGTTTTTTCCCCCCAAAATTAAGGTATATACTATTTGGAATGAATTATGGATATAATCGACAATTTATGCATGTTAATGTTATACGGAAAGTCTTATTTACCTGGACTATCCGTCCTCACAGCCTGTCCCCTGCAAGGACTCCATCCCCTTCTCTCAATTTCTCTGGTCTCCGCCACATCCGCTCCCAAGATGAGGTCTTCCAGTCCAGAGCCTCTGAAACGTGGCCTCCCCTCCACCACTATTAACGGCCCTCACCCGCATCTCCTCCATTCCCCGCTCATCTGCCCTGGGACCCCCTGCCCCCAGAAACAATAAACATCGAACCCCCCTCCCTCCCCCCTCGTCCTCACCTAACACCCCACCAGTCTCCGCATCCAACACATTATCCATCAGAATTTCCGGCACTTACCACCAGACACATTTTTCCTTCTCCTCTCCTCTCAGCCTCCCATAGGGACCGCTCCCTCCTGACTCCCTTGTGCACTCTTCCCTCCCCCCTGTGATCGTAGAAGGTGTAATACCTGCACCTTCACCCGGACCTTTCAGGTGAAGCAACATTTCACCTGTACCTCCAGAGAACTCATTTACTGCACCCTCCGTGGCCTTCTCTCCATCAAAGAAGATTAGGAGATCCCTTCGCCCAGCACCTCCTCTCCGTCCGCAACAAAAGTGACCTCCACGTAGCCAACTATTTCAATTCTGAGTCCCATTCTCAAGCACCCGCAGATTGGAGGATCAACACCTCATTGATCATCTGGGCACCCTCCAACCCCAGGGCATGAACATCCAGTTCACTGCATTCCACTGATCAGCTTGCCATTTTTCTCCCTTCCCCACCCCTTTAACTAGTCATTCCAGTTGCTTCTCCCTTTTTCTTTCCACCAAGCCTCGACTCCCCCCCCCCTTCCTGCAGTCCTCCCCCCACCCCTCCACCAATCATCTCCCACCTCCCCCTCCCCCCCTTTATTCGGACGTCTCTCATGTTCCCCCATACCTTGATGAAGGGCTCACGTCTGAAACGTTGGTGATGTATTTGTTTGACCTGCTGAGTTTTTCCAGCATTTGTGTGTTTTTTCACTCAATCGCAGAATCCTGTGTTTTACCCTTATTGAGTTTATGAAACTGTCCATATCACTTTATTGAATTGTATCCTTTTTGTTTGTGTGTTCTTTATTAAAAAAGACATAAAATATGTTTTAAAACATTATGTTAAAAAGATATTAATCTTTTCCTCAATCAAAATGTTACCATTTTCCCTCCCCAATATTGAGAACATTAATTTTCCCGCCGGGTTCCTTGATTGAAAATTTAAATGGGGACGGCTCAACCAATCAAAAATTTCAATGCAATTTTCGTTCCATTCACTCATCTCAAACCAATGACCTGTGGAAAAGAACCAATCCGATGCTCGAGTGCGTTTAATTTCCTCCTGGTGTTGCGGAGTGACACCCATCTGCACCAATCAGATCAGAGCCGAAGCCGCAAGCCAATCCAGGAGGGGCGCGCTGCCGATTGGCCTGCCAGGACGGGGCTGCGAGACGGCTGCTGTTCGCCCCTTGAGGGAGCGGGTTGTCGACTCTGCCTCAGTCATGGAAGCGCTGTGATGGAAGACGACCTTCTAATTAGAGCACAACTCTTCCACAACCAAGTCCGGGAATGGATTGTAAGTCTTAACGACCGATGATTGATGCTTTTTAGCTTTTAATCCGGGTGGTGAGCGCCTGAAGCTTCACTCGTGTTTACTTGCATCGAGATCTGAATGACATTCCCCAAATGCTCTCCCTCCACAGTTTGAGAGTTGACTAGATATTAAGTGACTGGTTCTTTCTCCAGGGAGTGTTTTCTTTCAGTGAGGACCTGTGCTAAGAACTTCAATGGAATGGATACTGAAGTGGAGCATTTGAAGAGATCTGCACTCTCTTTGGTGCATGACATGTGGGGTAGGTTCAGAATCAGGACTTCTTGTCGTGGAATTCGGGGTTTACATCAGCAGCATCACAGGGCAAACATTCACATTAGAACCATCTTGCAACATTACTATATTAAAAGAAAATATTGCACGAAAGATAAGGCGCTTTCAAACTGCCATGAGCCGGGCATCTTGAACGGGTCCGACCGGGTCAGCGTCATCCAAAGTCAACCAGGTCCCTGCCCTACCTCGGAGGTTGTCAGGGAACCCAGTTAAACTTACCCAGGGCAGTTTGAACAGCCCAATGACCAACCCGGTTACTCCTGTGACGTCAGGGCTGATGTCACAGAGAATCCCCCCACCCCCCGGGTGAAGTGTCTGCAGTGATCAGGGAGAGGAAGGGGTCACTGCTAGGACCTGGGGTGGAGAAGTGGGGGGTGGATGGTGGTGAGAGGTCACTACTGCGAGGGGGAAAGACGAGGGCCACAATATTTTTCTTCACAGACAAGTTCAGATTTCATGACTTGTCACATGCACCAAGATGCAGTGACAGAGATTATTTCATGAGCAGACCCGTTAAACACTTCATATGTGGTACAGCAGAAGACAGTGCAAAAGTGCAATGTTACGAGTCAGATCAGTTAGTATAGAGCAAAGGCAGAATAATTTTACTATTGTGCGGTTCATTCAGGAGTTTGATAACAGTAGACAATTTTTTTTCAAGAGGTTTGCTTCCTGAAAGAAAATTGGCTATTATGATAGACAACTTCAAGCTGAACATAAAGATCATTCCAGATTTGCTGTCTTGCGTAGGAAGTTGGAGAAGCGTTAATTTAACATTTATTGAATTTATCCTGTTTAATCGCATCATGACACTGACACATTCCATTCATTCAACTGACCTGGGGCAGTTTTGCCGCTGATTTTCATTTGTACTCAGCATCTGATGCCTCTCGTGTCAATGTCCAACAATAGTCGGCCAGCATTGATGGTTTCCAGTTGCCCTGATACCGCTTTTCCATGGTCGCAATGACCTTTCACCGTGTTCGTCACTGACTACACCAAGATCAGGGAAGACATCCAAGTGCGGATGCAGAAAATGAATTTTCAGTGGCAGGTTGCACTTCAGGATTAGATTGGGAGTTCACTAGGTGGATGCTTGAAATGGACTTAAAATATGACAGAAAATCACAAAAGTAGGTTATATCTAAAAAATGATACGTGATAGGAAAATTTTAAGGAGATTTTCGTGATCAGCAGCCCAAAATCTATGAAATACACCCAAAGGTGTTCAAGAAGCAAAATTTAAGTTGTTCAGTGTAATGGCAAGAAATAAAGTTCTTGAATCTTAGTGGTGCGTGAACTCACACTCGTCAGTCTTCACCCTGGTGGGAGGGTGGAGTGAAGAATGTGTAGTCAAGGTGGGATGAGTCTTGATATGTAATATGGCTGTTTTTGTGCTTGATCTGCTGAGTGTTTACAGCATTTGAGACACCAGAGAGATTACAGATGCTGAAATCTGATGCAAAGAATAACCTGCTGGAGGAACTCGGTGGGAGAAAATGAATGGTCGATATTTTGGGTCAGGATCTGCGGTTATTTTAGCATTTGCAATCTCTCATCTCTCCAATTGACTACTGCAAATGCTCTTCAAGGCTCAATGATTTTGAAGAAGTTTTCCTTCTCTTTTTGACAGGATCTCTGAGTCCAGCTCGCTCTGTCTCCAGTCTTGATGAAGGGTACTGATATGAAATATCAACCATTCTTTTTCTCTTCTGTAGTCTGAAGGTCAGAAAGGACCCTCATCACTCTAGTTACAACCTTTTCTCACTGTTTTGCAGTAGGCACTGAAGCCTGAAGTCCAGCAACTCTTTGTTCTAGAACCATTTTTTATCCAATAGCTATCATTCTTTTGAACCTCTCCATGTGACCCTGATCCTTACCATAATCTACTCCATGACTACCAAAAAATCTGTCTGCACTATTGAAAAGTTGCTTGTTTTCCTTGCACCAACTAAAAGTGTGAATATTTTACCGCATGTACTCGTGTAATTGTTGAATTTTTGGACCAATTTTTCAGGTCATATTTGGTTGGGGGGGGGGGTCGACTTTTACATGGGTTGAACGTTTGACCGCGGTAATTACCTACATCGTTCAAGGCATTGGGAGGTCGGATGGTAAGTCTGTGACCTGGGCATCGGGAGTTCAGATGGACAGGACCAGGTGGTGAATCTGTGTTCTGGGATTTGGGAGTTCGGATGCAAGGGCGGCTGGGGCAGTAGGAGTTTGGATGGGTGGACGGCTGGAGTGAGAATCTGTGGTTGGGAGTTCACTAGGTGGGTGGGCATGGCCAAAAGTTGGGGGTTGACGTTTACATGGGTCATAAAAAAACACCCAATTTTTTTTTCCCTCACAAATAAAAGGGTCAACTATTACACAGTATCAATGATGACATGAATATATATGGTATCTATCTATCCTTTTATTATCTCTTTTTATGTCTTGGCATATTGTGGTAATATATACAATTGTTGTTGGTGTATATTGCATACCTGTGTGTTTGTAGAAGGTAAGAATTTCAGTGCATCTGTACATTATACTTGTATATATGATAATAAACTTAATGCATTACATTAAACTTGTCAAAACCAGAGGTCAGCGCAAATGGATAATGCAGTCATGTAAGTTGAGACTTTGATCATGTCTCTCAGTGCAATGATTTGATATTGACCTTGAAAGTACATAATTATGCAGAGTTGATTTCATTAGTACTAATCTGGGATGAGAAACTACTTCAGGTTGACAATGAAAATGTAACAAAGTAGGGAATGGTGTTCCTCCACACTCGAAAAAACTGAAACTGCATTGATCATTACTTTAACCTCTGTTTTTAACCAAGTAGAGATGCCAACCATCTACAGGGGCTCTATTGAGAGCATCCTGGCTGGCTGCATGTGTGTCTGTATGTTTCGCACTGAGGACTGGAGAATGCTGTTTTGACAGGTTGTACCAGATGATAATAAACTTGACTTGGCCAGTGATGCTGTATCAGTGAAGAAAGAAACAATTTAGTGTTTCAAGTCAAAGATGTTTGGGCAGCCACTTGGTTTGGCTTGTAGAGAACTTAATTTTGTTGAGATGTTATGGTATAATGGATCTTTTGCTTTGGAAAGAGACAGCTGGCCCACTGCTAACCATGAATCAATCTTGAGGTGTGGCAAACTTTTATTGAAGGAGCACTGGTGATGAACTACTTGTTGAACCATAAATTGCACAGAAATCTTGTGCAGGCATTTGTTAAACATTACTTTTGCGACGTGGGATCATAAAATGTACCTTTAACCTAGAATAGTATTAAGTACTGTATTGGAATTATCCAGTTTGTTAATCAATGCATACTATTACCTTAAGTTACCTTTGCGCACAAGTTGGCTTCTTTCTGATTTACAAAACTTACAAGGTAATATTTACATACAACATCAGTTTAATTATTGTGGCTTTTGTTTGTAGGAACAAGATTTTTCTAACTTTTTGTTGAACGATTGTGGCATTAGGGCAAGCCAAGGGAATGCTTTTTTAATGTTTTAGCCTCGTGGCCGGATGTGTCAAAGGTGATATGCATAGTTCAAAATATTTTAACCCCAGTCTTTCATATTTTCACAATCTAGGCCATTGAATCAATGCTGGTTTGAGGCAAAACCATCAATCCCACCCTCAGACATTTCCCTATATCCTATTTTCTCTTGAATATCCTTTTGGGATATGAGAAGACAGTAACTTGAGGGAGAGAGCATGCAAACTCCACACAGACAGCATTACAGATTGGCATCAAACCTGGATGGCTGGAGATATGAGGCAAGAGCAGTACTGGCTGGACCAGTCCACTGCCTCTGTTCTGAACACTTTTCCTGTGCCCCAAAGTAATGCTTCACACTCTCATTGATCATTCTGTTTTGACTGAAGAGACTGAAATTGGAAACTAATGTAGCCGATTGCAAACTTGGAAATGACCTGGTGTTTGTTGGCCTCACTGCTTATAGTGTGAGTTTTTCTCATCTTCTATTCAGTAATTGAACTCGCTAAAATTGTCCTGATCCCTTGAGTTCTGTTCTTAAATAGAGTTGAGTTTCTGGAAATTTTGTCCAATTGAATTGTGATGGAAACCTCAATTAGACTATTTGAACGTGCTGCACTGGAATCTGGTTGGTTTGGGCTTATTTGCAAACTTGACTCTTTTCAGAAACCATTCCAGTTGTAAATGAATGTTGGGTCAGCATGAATTAAGCAAATGGATGCTTTGGCTTGTGTACAACTTATTTAAACTGGCTGAATCTCAAGAGATGTCAGAAATATGAAAAAAAGAAATTACATCTGCTATGTGGTGTTTATAGATACTAAGCTATAGATCCTGAGCTGTCATTTAATCTCGTCAACGAAAGAGTTTCTTGGGCTTGAATTTTGGTTTACTTGCACTGTTTATATTTCTTCAACGTAATAATTTGGTTGAAATTGGCCAAACCAAATTGAGCGCAACATTTGCAATAGGTCTGCCCCCTCCCCCCACTAGCATTGGTACAAAGCACTGTGTTCAGAGCTGACCATATCCTCAAAGTTGGCCATTTCATGTTCCCATATCTGATTAATCATATTGAGTTTCTACTGGTTGTGTCTATTTGCCACTATTTGAGGGGTCTTGTTTAAGAATTTTCTAGAGAGCGCCGCTTATGGGCATGCTTTAAAATCTTTAAGTAATAATTTAAATTTTGAGTAAAATTTGCTATTGCACATCATTGAATAATAGCCAGTGGATTTGTACAACTTTTTAACAACTGTATCAAACCTTAAACGTCGTGAATTGGCCATAAGGCCTGAACCAATAAACCAATGAAATGAGATGGAAAATCAGTTAGAGACATGAACAAAGGCAGGATATTCTCTGAACATGAACATGTGCTCCAGAGGGGCAGATTTTGATCTTTGCTCCTTTGTTACACCCTACTGATCCTCTGTTCATATGAGACCAATGTTAATAAAGAAAGAAATCTGAAATAAAATATAAAATACTGGAAACATCTGACCGCCAAGAGCGTTTCCTGCATTTTTTGCTGGATCACCAAATTGGAGGTTGTAACATTTGCAAAAGGAATACCCTTCGAAATAGATTTGCTGAAGTACATTTTTTTTAATCAAGCCTGATATTCCAAGTGTCAACTCTTCTTTTCCATTTTCCAAATGAAGCTTTTTCATTTAAGGAAGACTTTCTTTTTGTTTGGAATATTTAACAGAAGTGTTCATAAATATAAATAAATAAGGGCGACACAGCACCAGCGATTGGGACGGGGGTTCGAACCCCGCGCTGCCTGAAAGGAGTTTGTACATTTTCCCTGTATCTGTGTGGGTTTGCTCCGGTTTCCTCCCACTGTTTAAAACGTACCTGAGGTTGTCCGTTACTTGGGTGTAATTGGGCAGCACAGACTCGTGGACCAAAAGGGCCTGTGCCCGTGCTGTATGTTTAAATTTTTTAAAAATCAGATAGATTTGAGAGTAACAAATGTAATTTAAAATAATTATTTGGAACCAAACAGGAAACATTTTAAATGGAAACTCCTCTTTATTATATAGTGCCTTTCATCAAATCCTTCCAACTCTCCCCAAATTGTCTACCGTGCTCCTTTTCTCCTCTTCAGATGATTTTGAGGTGAAAGACAAAAGAATACTGAGGTATTGACCTTCCCATTGTGAATGCTGTTGGGGTTAGCTACCAGGTTTCCTCTTTTTTGGAGCATGTTGATCTAATCCTATTACTTAATTGCAATGACGGAAAAGTTGATAATTAAACAGCTGCGCTGAGGGCAAAATAATAGCAGCAAACGAAAGTCACCAATGGCTTGCAGACTTGGAGCTTTTGATGTGGAACTCACTGGTGTACGTTTGGGTCCTAACCTGCTTCAACCACTCACAAAGGACTGTGGTTCTTGGCTCAAGGCACAAGTTCTCCCCCCGAGGAGTGACTCTACATGGAACAGGATGTTGGGACCTGAGAATGTTTACAGCCTGACATCCTGAGAACTGTGGCACATCTATCCCCCATGTTCAGTTGACTTCCAACAGGAAAAGAAGCAGCTGTTTTGTTCTGACTAGACCTGTCTGACAGTACTTTGAATTTTATAGGCTTTGAGGGAGGAACTTTTATTGTCTCTGGTCATCTCAAAGTGCTGCAAAACCAATCGATTACAAGTGGCAAGCACACAGCTGTCCAATTTCAATTTCCCAGCCTATTCTCTTGCAGTCAGTCTGTCCGTGGTCTTGAGCACTGCCAGACTGAGACCACCTGCAAATTGGAGGAACAACACCTCGTCTTCTGTCTGGGCACCCTGCAACTGGATGGCATTAACATCTACATTAAACTTATTAAATTTAGACATACAGCACGGTAACAGACCATTTTGGCCCACGACCCTGTTCCGTCCATTTTACACCCCATTAACCTACATCCCTGGTATATTTTGAAGGGTGGGAGGAAACTGGAGCCCCTGGGGAAAAGTCACGCAGACACGAGGAGAATGTACAAACTCCTTACAGACAGTGTTAGATTCGAATCCAGGCTCGGTCCTGATCGCTGGCGCTGTAACAGCATTGTGCTAACTGTTACGCCAACTGTGCTGCCTGACTTCTCCGACTTCTGTTTTAAAAAAAAAACTCCCCCCCCCCCCCCCCTTTCTCCACACCTTTCTCCCAGCTCTCTCACTTCCCTTTTCCTTCTCTCTCCTTTCACAGAACCAAAATCAATTCTCACCTCTCCTCTCATCATATCCAATTAACACCTTTTTGTTGGCCTGGACTCTTTACTGTATTCAGATGGCTTCCTGTTCTTTGCTTGCTCCTTAAGGAAGGACTCAAGTCCGAAACGTCGGTAATATATCTTTACCTCCAATGGACACTGTGAGACCGGCTGAGTTCCTCCAGCATTTCGGTGTTTTTAAACACTGCTGTCCATCTTCAGTTGTCCCTTGAGATTGTGAATACCTGCTTCTGCCTTTGTGGTTTCTTGGGTGATGAAGATTAGTGTAGGAACTACAAATGGGCCAGGAAATGTTTAGCTTATGAGTTGTTTTTGTAAGGCTGATGTATGTCCCTGGTATTAGTGTTTCATTTTGGCACAGAGGGAGAGCTCTCACAACACGCAACTCCCTGCCCTGGAAAGTCGTGGTTTGGTATCTTTTATCCACTTGAATGTATTGAAAATTGTGGGTTTTAAAGAACCATAGAACACTACAGTACAGAAACAGGCCCCTTCGGCCCTTCTAGTCTGTGCTGAACCATTTTTCTGCCTAGTCCCACTGATGTACACCCAGTCCATAGCTCTCCATCCCTCTCCCATCTATGGACCTGTCCAAATTCTTCTTCAATGTTAACACTGAGCCCACACTCACCACTTATGGTTGGCAGCTCGTTCCACACCCCCCACCAGAGCACTGGAGGGAATCCATGGGTATTCAGTGTCTCTGATGGGACTCTCTTTTTCTTCTCTTCCCCTCCCCTTACTGTAAAGGGCAACTCTTACACTAATGGCAACTCTTTGTCTTGCACCAGGCAGACAGTAATTTTGTGTAATATTACATGTTCTGAACTATTACATGACAATAAAGGAAACTTAAATCTTGAATCATGTTCCTTCTGGACAGCCTTAAAGCCAACACCTTGAACATCAATTTATTTTCAATTTTACATCACCCCCATCAATTTTACATCACCTCCATCAATTTTCAGTTCCCATCGCTTCTTGACTTAATCCTGTTCTGACTTTTCTCTCTAAACTCTTCCCCTGTACCTGTCTCTCCACCTCTCACACCTGTCCAATACCCTATCACTTCTTATCCCCTTCCCCAGCTTTTTCACACCCCCCAACCTGTCTTTCTTTCTCCCCCCCCACCCCCCATATACTTTGCATCTACATTATTTGTGATAAAGGGTCCCAACCCAACACGTTGACTGGCCATTTCTACCCAAGGAGATTGACGACTGGCTGAGTCTCTCTGGCCTCTCATTGTTTTCATTATTAAAAAATAGATTTTGGGCATTTAAAAATGTGGATGATGTCAGGCTGCACTGGGTCACAATATTTCTGCTGTAGTTTTAAAATGAACCTTTTATTTTGGGGTCATTTAGTTTTATTAAGTTGCATGGTTATATAATTAACAGCATAATTCAGTAGATCAGTGCAAGTTTAGGGTGGGGTTGGGTTGGGTCTTGGAACTCTGCATTCTTAAAATATATTTGCTCTCCCTCAACAATCAGCAGAAACTAAATGGATGTTGTCAAATATGCGCAGTCTAGAGCATGTAGATAACTTGTCAGCCTGGATTTTTCAAATTGCTTCAGCAAAAGAAAAAAGGTGATTTCTCAGCACCTGTTAAAATGGTATTGGACATCTCCACCATAAACTATCCAAGAGCATATTTTTCAAAAACCAAGCTGGGAGAAATTTTTTTTTTTTTGTACATAGCCAAGACTGGTCAAAATTATGTTTCATTCCTGTTGTGACAATTGCATTCTGTTCATAGCAGATTGCTCCCTTGAAAATGGAAGACTGGACTGATTGATTTAGGAAATGGTTGGATGATTGTGAACTGCCACTTTGGAGGAAATGTGTATCTCTCATGAAGGATATTTACCAGCCCTGAGTGGCTGTAGCAGCCAGTCCTCTGGTATTTTGCACGAAGACCCTTTTTCATGTGCAAGTTCTGATAGTATATACTGCCAACCGAATCAAAATTTATTGTCATGAACAAGTCACACAATTCAAACATTTACATAAACCACCTTACAAAATAAATAAAAATAGTGCACGAAAAGTCAAAGTGAGGCCGTATCTGTGGTTCATTGATCACTCAGGAATCTGATGGCAGCGGGGAAGCTGTCCTTGTGCCGCTGAGTGCTCGTCTTCAGGATCTTGTACCTTTTTCCCCGATGGCAGCAGAGTGAAGAGGGCACAGCCTGGGTGGTGAGAGTCCTTGAGGATAAAGGCTGCTTTCTTGAGACACTGCCTCTTGTAGTTGTTCTTGATGGAGTGAAGCCTGGTGCCCGTGATGTCGAAGGCCGAGTCAACAACCTTCTGGAGTTTATTCTTGTCCTGAGCGTTGGCACCTCCATACCAGACAGCGATACAACTGGCCAGAATGCTCTCCATGGTACACCTGTAGAAGCTTTTGAGAGTCTTTGGTGATGTACCAAATCTCCTTAAACTCCTCACAGAGTATAGCCGCTGACGAGCCTTCTTTGTGATTGCAATGACATGGAGGCTCCGGGATAGATCCTCATGGGCCCATGCTTCATCCTCCCCTACTGCCTTATCAAGTGGCTCGGTGAACAAGGCTCCACTTATGTCCCAGGTACCCAGTGAGCAATGGAGGAGGTAGATCAAAGGCAGGTTTTGTTACTGTGCTCGAATGGAAAGTGTTGGTCTCACTTTGTATGTTGGAATTGGAGAAGGATGCCTGGATATAAATGTTGACATGTTACTGCCATTGTCTGATCCATTAATGTTTTTTTCTTTCATATTTCTCCACAGATATGTGCACTGCTGTTCACTACACTGTATCTCCTGTCTTACCTGGTCATCACTCAGTTTAAAAAGAATGCAGACTTTGCCACAGGTGACTTTTTGAAAGGGAAAAAAAAAATTATTGCACATGTAAAATAATTATTCTGGCTTGGTGGCCTGTCCTTGAATGGCTGTTTCAGACCAAGCTTCTTAGTTGCATGCATAATTGTATCTTGGTTGAGATGAATGATGGTAACATACTGGTGGATCCTTGATATATGGACTGATGTGGATTAATTCTGCCTTTCTGTTCACCTATTTTGGAACCTGGGTTGCATTCAATTATTATTTCTCAATTCTGGACGTAGATATAATGTGATGCCTACATTGCCTAGGTTGCCACACGGATGGTAGAGATGCACCCTAGACAAGAGCCTTACGTTATCAAGGGCACACCACCTCTACTGGTGTTGCATACTTCCTTTTGGCTGGTAACTGTTTTGTGATAGGAAGTAAAGCAAGCTTTCCTGTCTGCTGCAAAATGGTCTGACGCATCAAAGAGCTGGATGTCAATTTTGCAAAGCAATTGGGCAATGAGCAATGATGTTTTTAATTTGAAACCCATCAAAAAATCCAACATGCTTGGCTCTCAGTTGAATTGGGGAATTGACAAAGTACTAATGCTTGCTAAGCTGTCCCTCAGCTCGAGTTGGCAGCACGCAGGGCAGAATTTTTGTCTGAGATGTCCAGGCCAAGATTTGAATAATGATTTTTGCACGCAATAGCTCTGCTCAAAAGTAGTTTTTCTTTTTTAAAAAAATATACTTCTTGCCACCTATTCTCTGGTTTCCTGGCACTTTGCCTTCAGCTGCCAAGAGCTTGAGTGTGTGAATTCCATGTCTCTCCTCTTCAAACATTTCTTTAAATCAAGTTCTCTTCTTAGACTGGATGTAAGCTGGCATTCTGCTACAGGGCTGGGGGAGGTTGGTGCTGCTGTTGGGTGTCATCTTTTTGGATGAAGTCTGCTTTCCGTCTGGATGCCTAATATTTGACAGGGTTAGGCTAAATCGGAGACTTCCCTCTGGTGTTCCAGTCAATCGCTCAGAAAACAGATTATCTGGATGTTTTTGCTTTGCTTGAATTGGATTTTGTGTGCACATCTTCATTGCTTGCATTATAACAGTCATTCTACTTCAAAATACGAGTTCATGAGCTTTAGCAATGTAAATGTTTGCTTCAAGCCTTTCTCATCTATTCTATTGCTTCCTGCTTTGACTCTTGTGTCTACTTTTAGTCTGAACACGCACCTGGATAACTATTAGGGCATATTGGGTTGAAGGAGGATCACAAATGCAAGTCGTCATAACTATGACGTTTCCAAGGGTGCTGGCTTCAAGCCTGAGGATTTTCGTGGGCAACGCTTGTGTTTACATGTGCAGGTTGCAAACATAGCTTGAAAAGTGGCATTTGACTCTCTTAAAACTCCCAAATTTGCGGTGAAATGAAAGGTGACCTTTGCAAGCGCCTCAACAACATGCAGAAATGTATTGGATTGCATGTTTTTAAAAATAAAACTTCTGTATTTTATTCCAAATGTTTCAATGTGTTTTAAATATCCTCTACCTTGCAGCAGGCTGACTCAACAATATATTTGTTTTGTAAAGCAACTCTGCTATCATTGCCAGTGAGTAAAATTCAGAAATGGGTTGTATGTAAAGTATGTTAATTTGGTTTAGTCTACTTGGTCAACAAAATTGTCTATCAATATCAAGGCTGCTAATAGAAATGTAATTTTTTTTGCTAAATCTGAAGTAAGAGTTTTTCAGAGCTTTGAGTTTTCAAGGTGATTGCCCCATGAATAAGGGACTGTCCCAAAAAATGTATTTGGGAAAGAGGCAAAGGCTCCTCTTTTGTCACTCTCAGTACATTGGGAACAATCTTGTCTTTACCCTCTGCTCTGGGAAATTTTAGCTGCAGTATTTAAAGTAAATGGAAGCGTTGGATTGGGACATTGTGAAGACTATTGGTCCTCCTTTGGAATTGGCCTGGTGTTGAAAAGAGTGGTAAAAGATGCATTGTTTTTTTTTAAATTTTCAATCTGCTCAGCTCTTCTAAGCCAGAGAGAGTTACCCTGGGGAACAGTTTTGTTCCATTGGGTTCTTTTTGAGATGTTGAGACTTGTTTCGATTTCGATTTCTATTGTGGGATTTATTTCAGAGGCTTGTTTACTTTATCCACCCAAGGTTATTCCAGTTCAGCCCTGCCAGGACGGACTTGGTTCTGTGTGGAAAGCGCAATATTCTGTTCAAACATGCACTTTATATTTTCCCAGCACTGCTCAACGTTTTCATTTCTTACCCATTGGAAGCAAATTCTGCTCTGGGAATTTTAATTATGTAGTCTTAGCTGGGGCAGAAAAGCTGCTGGCACGGACAAATATATTGACACCCATGCTAAGCTTTTTTTTTTTAAGGCTCCCAAATTTCTATCAGTGTCGTTTTTGTTCTGCTCATTGGAAGCATGAAAACAAAAATATCGGGGATCCATAGCATAGGGAGCAAAACTTCCCTTTGTCCTTCTGAAGTAGAATTGAGTTTGTAGTGGAAACTGTTATCATATCAAATGGAAAAGCAGGGCCAAAGAACTGAGCGTCCTACTTCTGCTCTTTGCATGTTTGGAAGAAGGCATGGCAGCCGATTCACAAATAACACTGGACAACAATTTTTTTTCCATAAGGTTTGCCTCCTGAAAAATAATTGGGGATCATGATAGACAACTTCAAATTAAACACAAGGATAATTTCAGATTTGCTCCATCATGCTTTGATTGAATTGAGCCTGTTTAATCACATCATGAGGCTGGCACATTGCGTTCGTTCAACGGACCGAAAAATGTTTTGCCGCCAATTTTCCTTTGTACTCCATATCTGATGCCTCTTGCATTGTGTCCAACAATAGTCGGTCAGCATCGATGGGTTCCAGTTGCCCTGATACTACTTATCCATGGTTGCGATGTCCTGGGGAAACCTTTCACCATGTTTGTCACTGACGGCACTGAGATCAGCCGGGAAGACAGTAGAGTGCGAATGCAGAAAATGAATTTTCAACGACACATTGCACTTCAGGGTTTTGTATGTTTGAAGTTGACTTGAAATAGGACAGGAAATCACAAAAATAGGGTTATATCTACAAACGTTTCGTGATAGGAAACTTTTAAGGTGATTTTCGTGATCAGCAGCCCAAAAATCTGTAAAATAAAATACAGCCAGAAGTGTTCAGAAATCAAAATCTTCGTTGCCCAGTGTTATTTGAGTTGAAATTTGACTGGCAAGGTGTGGGAATGGAGGAATTTGAAAACAATGAAAATGTGAAGATTTTAGCACCCTATTACCCACCTCCATTGTCAGTCAGCAAACACAGGAGCAATGATTTAACAAGTTGGGTCATGGGCAGCAGGTTTGTTGAAGCCAGAATGGAGGTGGCCACCTCAGTGCTCTGGAGTTGTCAACTTTAGAAGTTAGTGGTATTAATGGTTTCACAGGAAAGGAGCTGCTGTAAGGGGGAGATTTGGGTATTCAGAAGGAGATGGAAATGAACTTGTGCAAAGTGCATCTTGGGGTTTGGAACAACTTGGTTTAGTTTAAAGCAGTTGCCAGGGAAAGGAATTTTGGGGATCAGAGTCAGACTGTCGATGATGATTTTAATCTTCCCCATTTCATTTGGAGGAAAGGTTTTCTCATTTGTGAAGGGTTTCATGAAAGTGAGAAGCTTAAGTAAATATTTCAGGATATTTCTCCAGTATCCTAGAAAAGAGATGGTGGCTGAGATTTTGGATTGATCTGTGATAACCTTCCAAATTTCTCTTGATTCTAAAATGACTCCCAACTGATTTGAAATGCCACTTAATGAAGATGGGACAATGATGGGAATAAGATCATAAAACATAGAAGCAGAAGTAGGCTATTCAGCTCATCGAGACTGCCCTGCCATTTAATCATGAGCTGATCCATTTTCCCATTCAGCCCCACTGCCCGCCCTTCTCCCCATAACCTTTGATGCCCTGGCTAAAAAAGAACCTATCAATCTTTGCCTTAAATACACCCAATGACCCAGCCTTCACAACTGCCTGAGGCATCAAATTCCACAGATTCACCACCCTCCGGCTGAAGAAATTCCTCTGTATCCCTGGCCTTCAATCCTGAAGTTGTGCCTGCTTGTCCTTGACTCTTCCACCATGGGAAACAACCTTTCTACATCTATTCTGTCCATGCCTTTCAATATTCAAAATGTTTCTGTACTGACAATAACCACACCAGAGTGCGAGTATAAGACAGCTTTAATAAACTAATACATACTTAAGAGGTCTTGTCTCTCTTCAAGACAAACCTGGAAGGCTAGACTGTAGCTCTGGACTGCTTTATATACAAGGTCACCGGGATGACCCCTGGTGACCTAGTGGTGTGATTACATATCACCACATTCACCCCCCCTTAAAAAAATTATCTCCACCCTACCCCCCCCCCCCCCCCCCCCACCGACCCCACCGTCCTCCTTCCCTTGTTTGTAAGTTCATGTCCAAACTTTTTTGTGGCTTTCGTTGCCTTCTGGACCTCCTTGGTAATGGTATAGGGGTGGGGAATGCGGTCTGCCTTTCGGCCTTTCTTGGTGGAGGTGTGGGAGTGGGAAGTACTGGTTGGTCATGTGGGCTGGCGATCCTCTTGTATGGGATTAGATCCTGCCATCGTTTAGGGTGGTGATATTTTGTGGAGCAGGGGTACCCAGGGTCCTGATTTCCGGGGTGGGTGGTCTAGACCTCTGGGTTGACTTGATGAACGACTGTTCTAGTGATTGTTGCTGCGTTCCTTGTTGATCATAGACATCTGTGTTTCCTCCGCGTTGTTCACACATCCGGCTGGCGCGAGATCCCTGGTGGCCACCAAGTCTTCTCTTCCATCTGGGAATATGATGAAGGCGTACTGAGGCTTTGTGTGCCTCAACTCCACCAGCGGGTCCGCTTTATGGGGTCTGCAGTGCTTCCGGAGGAGAACAGGTCCTGGTGTCATCATCCATTTAGGCAACACTGTGCCTGTCATGGCTTTTCCTGTGAACGAAAAGATACGTTCATGTGGGGTCATGTTAGTGGCAGTACACAACAAAGAACGTATAGAGTGTAGGGCTTCTGGCAACACTTCTTGCCATCTAGTAACAGGCAGGTCTTTTGCTTTTAAGGTCAAGAGGACCATTTTCCAGATAGTGGCGTTTTCTCTTTCAACTTGTTCATTCCCCCTGGGATTGTAACTTGTAGTGCGGCTGGTAGCAATCTCTCTCTCGTGCAGGTACTGCTGTACTTCTGCGCTCATGAATGCAGCTCCCCTGTCTGTGTGTATGTAGTTCGGGTACCCAAATATGCTGAAGATGGGTTGGAGGGATTTTATAACAGTGGCTGCTGATCCATCAGAACACGGGATTGCGAAGGGAAAACGGGAATATTCATCTATTACGTTTAGGAAATAGACATTTCTATTATTGGACGGGAGCGGGCCTTTAAAATCGAGGCTGAGGCACTCAAAAGGTTTGGTAGCTTTTATCAGGGTGGCTTTGACTGGGGCTGGTAAAATTGCGGTTTGCTTCTGCACAGATGGGGCAGCTCTTGTTCACTGACCTCATTTTGTCTACCTAAAATGGGAGGTTTTGGGTTTTAATAAAGTGAAACAGTCTAGCGACCCCTGGGTGGCCCAGCTCATTGTGCAAGTTCTGCAACTGGGTCATGTGGTTAAGGATGGCACAAGTGCCTCTGGACAGCGCATCCGGGGGCTCGTTGAGTCGCACGGGGCATAAAAGAATGTTGTCGTTAAATGTAGACAATTCTATCCGCCAGCGCAGGATTTTGTCGTTCTTAATTCTCCCCCTGTTCTGGTTATCGAACATAAAAGCCACAGACTGTTGGTCCATGACGAGGGTGAAGTGTTTGCACACCAGATCATGTCGCCAGTGCCTTACTGCTTCCACAAGGGCTAGGGCCTCCTTCTCTACTGCTGAGTGTCTTACTTCTGACCCCTGTAGGGTTCGCGAAAAAAAGGCTACCGGTTGTCCGTCTTGGTTTAGGGTGGCTGCCAGAGCCACATCGGATGCATCCGTTTCTACTTGAAACCGGATCGACTCATCTATGGACCGCATTTTAGCTTTAGTGATATGGTCCCTAATGTCCCTGAATGCTCTGGTGGCTTCTGGACACAGTGGGAAAACGGAGGCTTTTATAAGTGGGTGGGCCCTGTCGGCGTAGTTGGGCAAAGTAAGTGAACAGCCCCAAACATCTTTTAGGTGCTTTCAGCGTGTGTGGCACTGGGAGGTCTAGGAGATGGCACTGGGAGGTCTAGGAGATGGCACTGGGAGGTCTAGGAGATGGCACATACGGGCTGGGTCTGGGCTGATTTCCCCGTTCTGCACTATGTAGCCCAGGATTGGCAACTTCTTGGCGCTAAAGACGCATTGGCCCCCATTGTACGTTAGGTTCCTTTCCTCGGCTGCCTGGAAGAAGCGTTTTAAATTCATGTCATGATCCTTCTGAGTGTAGCCATAGATTGTCACGTTGTCTAAGTAGGGGAACACAGCTTTCAGTTGGAACTCTTCTACTATTCGGTCCATTTCTCTCTGAAACAGGGACACTCCATTGGTGACTTAGAAGGAAAGTCGCAGAAATTGATACAGCCTGCTGTCTGCCTCAAATGCCGTGTAAATGCGATCGCTGTTTCTAATGGGCAGTTGGTGGTATGCTGCCTTCAGGTCTATGGTGGAGAACACTTTATACTCCGCAATGTTATTGACCATGTCTGCTATGGGTGGCAGGGGGTAGGCATCTAGTTGTGTAAATTTGTTGATTGTCTGGCTGTAATCCACTACCATGTGCAGTTTTTCTCCTGACTTTACTACAACCACAAGGTTGTCATAGGTGCCCTGTGGTTAGCAAGGGATTACTTAAGGTGGCTGGATGGGTCACGTCTCCAGAATGGAGGACCATCGCCTTCCCAAGATCGTGTTATATGGCGAGCTCTCCACTGGCCACCGTGACAGAGGTGCACCAAAGAAAAGGTACAAGGACTGCCTAAAGAAATCTCTTGGTGCCTGCCACATTGACCACCGCCAGTGGGCTGATATCGCCTCAAACCGTGCATCTTGGCGCCTCACAGTTTGGCGGACAGCAACCTCCTTTGAAGAAGACCGCAGAGCCCACCTCACTGACAAAAGGCAAAGGAGGAAAAACCCAACACCCAACCCCAACCAACCAATTTTCCCCTGCAGCCGCTGCAACCGTGTCTGCCTGTCCCGCATCGGACTTGTCAGCCACAAACGAGCCTGCAGCTGACGTGGACTTTTACCCCCTCCATAAATCTTCGTCCGCGAAGCCAAGCCAAAGAAAGATGTGAGTGGAAAGAAAATGGTTGAGAACCATTGGACTAGGCAGAATAATAGTTCGGCGCAGACTAGAAGGGCCGAATGACCTGTTTTCTGTGCTGTAATGTTCTGTGGTCAGCATACAGGACGGCGTCGGAGGAAAATGGTGTGATCAGGTGTGTTAAACACTGCAAATAAATTGGAAGTGTGAGGCGACGTGTGTGCATGTTTTTATTTGCGTTTCTGTTTTCAGCACTGATTTTCCAGCTCCATCGCGCTGTTCTAACTGCTTGTGTTTTGATGGAAGATGAGCCGAGTAGGTTATTTTTCTGCAACTATTTATAGACACGTTGCACTGGGCTTGTGACTAGCCCTCTGTGGGGAATATCAGGCAAGCGATGGGAGAGCTGTGCTGAGACTCGCTGGGCATGGTGCAGGCTCAGGTTGTTGACATGACATTTAGAGAGGCTAACAGCACGGTAACAGGACATTTCAGCCCACGAGCCCATGCCATCCAATTAACCTACAACCCCTGGTACATTTTGAATGGTGGGAGGAAACTGGAGCCCTTGGGGAAAATCCACGCAGACACGTACAAACTCCTTACTGACAGTGCGGGATTTAAACCCTGGTCCCAGTCGCTGGCACTGCAACAGCATTGCACTAACCGTGACAAAATGCTGAGCCCTTGGTGGTGGTGGTGGGGACAGAGGTTATGCACTCATTTGCCTGTAAATACTTGTTCAGAACACCAAGATCTGTTGATATCAGCAACTTGAGTTGTATACAGATTTAAGAAAAATATCAATTTAATCTTTGAAGCCACATATTGTTAGCCACCAATACCATAGTTTATCATATGGGTTGAATCTTGTGTTTAAACAAAGTGTTCTGTTTATTCAATACTTTTTTTTGTATCTACATTGCCTGATTACAGCTGGGACAACCAGTACTAAAATTTAACAGTGTAAACTTCTGGCTGATTGGTGACTGGTATTATATTTCTATGTTGGGGTTGGGTGAGGGGGGTGTTGGCTTTATATCTTTCTTTCCCCCCACCTAAAGAACCCCACTGCTCACTGAGGCTTCTCTCCAGCACACTTGCCAAGTAGCCACCTGTGAGACCCAGGGTCTTTGGTCTTTGACAGGATAGAATTTTTAAAAAGTTAACATTCTGAACCCCCCCCCATGGAAGGTGCAAAAATTCAAGATTCCTTTATTGTCATGTAATATTACACCAACTTGCCTTCTGCCTGCTGTGTCAGACAGAGTCGCTATTAATGTCACCCAACGGCCCTTACAGTCAGAGAAAGAGAGTCCCTTCAGAGACACTGAGTGTCCATGGATTCACCTCCAGCTGCACCGACTCCTGTTTGATCCTTGGCAACCCAAGTTCCAGATCCAAACCTCTGACAGCTTTCAGTGCCTTGAGTCCCTTCGGGAGCCCTTCTTGCCCTTAGCACTCTCTTGAATCCTTGCTCCGATACCTGGTTCCCAAGAGTCAGTCTCCAGCAGCCCATGTGGGTCCCCCTACTGTGCGTTGACTGCAGCCTCTGTGGGTCCCTCAGCCACTGAGGCCCTCGCTGGTCCGCCACCGTGAACACTGGCCTGTAGGGTTGTCTCATCTGCTTCTATTGCTCAACCAGGGTGGTGGTGGTGGTGGTGGTGGTGGGGGGGGGGGGTTCTCCCTGTTTCTGGTGCCCCAGAGTCTGCAACCCCTCGTGGCCACTGCTGAACACAGGCGCCGACATCTTGGGCACAAACCCCCATACTTGCAGGATTTCAAAACACTGTCTGCTCGTTAACAGACTGTTTAACACCTGTACTAAGCTGTCGGCATTAGGACCTGGCGCTGTGTCTCTGTTCCCTGCTTTCTCGGGTCTGCACCACTGGCAGCACTGCCATTACAGGAACTCTGGCAGTGCCACCATGGCAACATGCTTTAGTTCTGACAAAAGATTCCAGACTCTGGAATTAACTCTCTTTTTACAGATGCTACCTGATCTGCAGGGTGTTTCCATTATTTTCTGTTTTTATTTGAATGTTTTGGATATTTATTCAGCTCCTTTCTCTTTTTCTTCCCCCCACCCCCACCCCTACCCCTTTTTTGGCAGAAGAGACCCATTGGCAAGTTCTGAAACTCCCATCCCTTGCTGTACCTGTGACTGATGCAAACTAATTCCACTCAAGCAAGGGTTCTAGCCTGGGGTTTGACAGAGCTGTTCAAGCTATCAGAGCTTTCGTGGCCTGCATATTCCAAATGACCAATCATGTTAAGCTCAGCATGCAATAATGGATTGTCTGTTCCAAGATTAAAGCCGACAGCTGGAGGGGATATTTTTGCATTCTCTTTTTACATCTCATTTCTGCTATTCCAAGATTTCACAGAGCACCTGGTGGTGCCGGTACTGCATGTTACTTCACAGGATCTTCCATTGTTGGGCAGCCACTGACGTTAGTGTGGCTTAACCTCTTCTTGTGCCTTGCCAGCATTCTGGATGTAATATTCCTCTGATAATGATCTGAGGTGTTAGTACATTTCTGCTGTCAATACGTTTCATGTGACAACTGAAATGTTTTGCTGTTGAGCCTTTTGGTGGGTGGGAAGGGGGGATGGTCAACTGGAGAATGTAGAATGCATTTCTGTCTGACAGCACAGGTTGAAGTTGAGATAACAACAGTTTCGCTTTAAATGTAGAAAAACAGAAGTGTTATCCAAATACATCGGATACTTGTCTGAAGAAGGAGCTGTTCAGAGATGCTGCTTGAAGCTTGACCAATGAGTTAAACATGAAGGAGTGTTTCAACAGAAACAGCTTAAAAATTGCATTCCAGAGCTTGGCGACCGAAAATCCACATGTTCTCGAAATGGTGCTGGGTTGCACAAGTGGTCACAGTATGCAACTTTACCCACTCCCCACAATGGAATGAAACTTGCAATCTTTCTCTTAATCGACAGACTCCTCCGCTGATGAATTCAGTCGTGATGCGAGCAGAATTGTTCTGCAATTGAAAATGCTGTCCTCCCATTAAAAACACAGAAACTCTGGAGGAACTCGGCAGGTCACGCAGGGAGGTAAAGATGTATTACTGACATTTGGGCCTTCTTCAAGGCTCCTCCAATGGACGCTGTTAGACCAGCTGGGTTCCTCCAGCATTTCTGTGTTTTTACTACAATCACAGTGTTTGCAGACTTTAGTATTTCACTCTATTTTCATATTGGTCTTTTATATGGACCCTGACTCAAATTTGACCAGTTTTCTTTGGATTGAGGTTTCACAGATCAGATCAGAAATGAGAATCGTTAGCAAAGTGGAGAAGAATGTCCCTTCTGAAATGTACAGGCTGCTGCCCGAATCCCCAGGGCAATGTTCCAATGGAGGATTCCTCTCCCATGTGTAAACCCCCAATTTCAAATAAATGGGATCTATGGATACTAGGTGGATTGGATTCAAAATGGCTTGGCCAAGGTGCAGTGGTGAGGAGTATTATTCTAAGCGGTGGTCTGTAACCAGAGGTGTTATGCCAGGATCTGTACCAGGACCTAATTTATAATTATTTGGATGAAAATATTATTTGGCTAATCAGTAAGTTTGCAGACGTCATAAAAATTTGACTGAGTTATGGATAATGAGGAAAGTCAGGATAAAAGGGCGTCAATTTACAAGAGACGCGGAGAAATTTCTTTAGTCAGAGGGTCGTGAGTCTGTGGAACTTGTTGCCACAGGCGGCTTTGGAAGCGAGGTCGTTGGGTGCATTTAAGGCAGAGATTGACAGGGATTTCATTAGTCAGGGCATCAAGGGTTACGGGAGAAGGCCAGGGAGTAGGGCTGAGTGGGAGAATGGATCAGCTCATGATTAGAACAGCGGAGCAGACTCAATTGGCCGACTTCTGCTCCTAGATTTTGTCAAAGGATTCAGCAGGACGTAGACCAGTTGGAAACGTGGGCAGAGAAGCGGCAGACGAGTTTAATCCTGGCAAGTTTGCCAATGCTGCACTTTGGCAGTTCAAATGTAATAGGAAAGTGTACAGTAAATGGCAGGACTTTTTTAGATCGTCGGTGCACAAAGGGATAAAGCACTAATTGCATCTTGAAATGTAAATTTATCTTTTCTTTCCAGACAATAATGAGGATGCAACGGTCAATCGCATCACGTAAGTATAATCTTTTGAATTCAATCTATTTAATTTTCACTTCAGTTATTGGGATTGTGCTTGCTGTTGTTAAACTGACAGAATTATAAAGGATGAGATCTGGGAAGAACTTCAAGTCTGAAATAATGACTCAGTGTGGTAAGTTAGACCCAGTCAAAGTCTGTTCGACATTGCATACCTGTTGGTGGTACTGGGAAATCAGTGACAGATCAATCCTGCCCTTTGTACAGCCACGTACAGAACTATGTGCAAATTAATTCAAATGTATCCTATTATCAGATCAGTCTTTTTGTTCTGTCAATGTTTTGTGAATAGTGAATGCTTGTCCTCTGCCAAGAATGTACAGTCATTCGGTTCACAGACGAGTCATTCAGATCAACTGTTATCAACTTGAATCATGAAGCAAGCTTGTGAGGCCAAGTGACCTCCTCTTGCTCTTTATGTTCTTTTGTAACTCAGCAGTAATGATCGAGGAAGCGAGTTCAAATTCCACCATGGCATTTTTTTCAAATTCATTCATGTAGTCTGGACATAATTTATTGCCCATTCTAAATTGCCCTTGTCGTGAACTGCCTTCTTGGACCACTGAAGGTAATCCAGCAGAACTGTTGGGTGTGGATTTCTAGCATTTAGCTTTGAAAACAATGAAGGAACAGTGAGAGTTCCAGATCAGGATGGCTGTCAGAATAGCCTGGGCAAGTGACTGCAGTGCATTTCATGGATAGCGGAGTGAGGAGCAAATGCTTGGGGAGGTAGATGGGAACCCATATGCAGACTGCTTTGGTCTGGGAGATAAAAACACAATGCTGGAGAAAATTGGCAGGTCAAACAGTGTACTTTATATAGCAAAGATAAAGATATAGGAGCAGAAGTAGGCCCATCGAATCTGCTCTGCCATTCTAATCATGAGATCCATTCTCCCACTGAGCTCCACTTCCCCGCTTCTCCCAGTAATCTTTGATACCCTGATTATTCAGATACCTATCAATCTCTGTCTTAAATACGCCCATTGACTTGATCTCCACAGCCACTAATTGTAGCAAATTCCAGAGGTTCATCACTCTCTGGCCTAAGAAATTCCTCTGCATCTCTGTTTTAACAGGACGCCCTTCAATCCTGAAGTTGTACCTTCTTGTCCTAAAATCCCTTATCACAGGAAACAACCTTTCTACATCTACTCTGTCCAGGCCTTTCAACATTCAAAATGCTTTTGCGGTTTCCCCCTCATTTTTCTGAACTCCCAACGAGTACAGTCCGAGAGTCGTTAAACATTCCTCCTATCCGAATTCCTTCATTCCAGGAATTATTCTTGTGAATCTTCTCTGAACCCTCTCCAATGGAAGCACATTCTTTCTTAAATAAGGAGCCCAAAATTGTACCCCATAATGCAAGTTAGGCCTCACCAGTGCCCTATAAAGCCTCAAGATCACATCCCTGCTCTTGTATCCTATTCCTCAAGAAATGAATGCCATCTTCACTACTGATGAACCTGGAGATGAACCTTTTGGGTATCCTGAATGATGACTCCCAAGTGAATACTGTCTGCAGTATAGTTGTGTTTCAGTAAGCAATTCCTGGAATTGGATAATGAATATTCCTGGTCAGCATGTTGATTATACTTGTATTTCAACAAAACTCTGGAAGTGTGATTAGATATCAAAATGGCGCCGAGCCTCTGAGCAATATCACTGAGATCTCTTGTTTTGCTGCTGTTCGTAATTTTCTGTTTGGCGGATGCTCTTGTTTTTGTTGGTTGCCAGATGCTTTAGAAGTAGACATTTGTACACCAATACATTGGATCATTCTGGGCTCTGCTTAAATTAAGTTTTAAAATACAAGTGGAGCATTCTGGTGACTAGCCTCGGTGAATCTGGGGACTTTTATTTGAGCTTGGTGCAGGCACGTCATCCACATCTGCCTCCGAGAAAGTCCTGTGGGGCTTGAAAAACAAAAAAAGCACATTGTCGAGGGATCCCTCTGCACAGGCAGCAAAGCAAAAGGAGTTGAATTATTTGGTCTGGATGACCACCGATATTCACAGAAGCATTTTCACTCAGTGTACCACTTCACCAGTGGATGATACTGATAACATTGTGATCTGTGGAAACCCAATTTCCATACTGACAGAACTCTTTTTTTTTTGGGGGGGGGGTGGAATTGCGATAGCATTATAATGTTAAATGAGCCACCTAAAACAGTAAGTACACAATTGTGAATGTTACTGTGGCAGCAGATAAAACACAACGTTGGGAAGTGTCTGATCACGCACTTTGGTAGAAGAAATAGATGGGCAGACGATTATTCAGATGGGGAGAACATTCAAAATTCGGAGGGCCAAAAGGACTTGGGGGTCCTCGTGCAGGATCCCCTAAAGGTTAACCTCCAGGTTGAATCAGTGGTGAAGAAGGTGAATGCAGTGTTGACGTTCATTTCTAGAGGGATAACATTCAAGGGCATGTGATGTTGAGACTCTCTAGGGCACTGGTGAGACCTCACTTGGAGGACAGATTTACTAGAATGATACCAGGAATGAAAAGGTTAGTAAATGAGGAACGATTGTCAGCTCTTGGACTGGACTCGTTGGAGTACAGAAGGATGGATTGGGGGGAGAGATCTCATAGAGGCATTTTGAATGCTGAAAAGCCTGGACAGAGTAGATGTGGCAAGGTTGTTTCCCGTGATAGGGGATTCTAGGATTAGAGGGCATAATTTCAGGATAAAAGAGTGTTAATTTAAAACAGAGTGGGTGGATGGATCAGCTCGTGATTAGAATGGTCAAGTGCAAATGCTTATAGGTAGCTCCATGTTTTATTCTCCTGGAATGCTCAACCTTAACCTTGTTGGCAGGCTCGAGACTCAGCCATTTCGATAGCTTCCCTCTGCATTTAATTACCTATATAATAGTGTTAATTTTAACCAAAGACAAGGGCATGGAGGCATTGCCCCAGTAATCCAGTTGCTTCAGAAGTGAAGGAAGTGACCACTTCTGCCAAGGTGTTTAATCGAAGATCGAGTCAGACAACTTCTGAAGGAAGATAACAGAGTGACTAATGAGAATGTTTTGTTTGAATAGGCTCTGGATGTGCACGTTTACCCTTGCAGTCTCAGCAGCTGCTGTCTTCCTGCTTCCATTTTCAATTATTAGCAACGAGATCCTACTTTCATTGCCGGATAACTATTATATGCAGTGGTTAAATGGTTCACTTCTTCATGGTGAGTATTTATTGTATCTGCTTCTAGATAACGTATAGGATTAACAAAGCTGTAATGTTTTTACTAGATTGTCATATATGCCATTGGGAAGTTCACCTTAAATTCAGAATCAGAATTTATTGTCATGAACAAGTCATGAAATTCATTGTTTTGCGGCAGCGTCACAGTGGAAATATTCATATAAACCACTTTTACAACAATAACTAATAAAAATAATTGTGCACGAAAAGTCAGGCAGTGTCTTTGGTTGCTTGATTATTCAGGAATCTGATGGGAGTGGGGAAGAAGCTGTCCTTGTACCACTGAGAGCTCGTCTTCAGGCTCCTGTACCTTTTTCCTGATGGTAGCAGAGTGAAGAGGGCATGGCCTGGGTGGTGGGGGTCCTTGAGGATAGAGGCTGCTTTTTTAAGACACCGCCTCATGTCGATCTCCTCAATGGAGAGAAGTCTAGTGCTCGTGGTGTCGCAGGCTGAGTTAACAACTCTCTGGAGTTTTTCCTGTCCTGAGCGTTGGTGCCTCTGTACCAGACAGAATGGTCTCCACGGTACACCTGTAGAAGTTTTTGAGAATCTTCGGTGACATTCGGTGAAATCAGGGTTGTCCTTTACCCTAGGTCTAAAGTTCTTCCCTTGACGACGAAGTCTCAACACCGCCGCCATCTTCCTGCCGGTTCCGACACAGTCTTGTGCGTGCCTCGTTAGTTATTTGCGCAGTTTGAGCTCTCCTCCGTGGGATCCATCTGTCCAGTCCGACTGCCGTTGGCTCTGAACAGGCTTTAAACAGTGGTTTAGACAGTGGTTTATTTTTAAACATCCAAATAAAATTTAAACATTTAAATGATAATTTGATATTAAAATATTGCGATTCGCTTTTAACAGCATCCACTGGTCAGATTTGGTATCACTCAAAATCAACATTTTAGGTGGACATTTCAGAGGTCGCCCTATACAATGGCATATATGGTGGCTGTGACTTGATGGCATATTTTGGGAAGAGCTGCATTCTGAAGGGAAACGTGCAGCATTTCAATTGGAAGTTCAAATTCCCACCTTTGCCAATTTGTTACCTTTTTGCTTGACAAATTCGTTGAGCTCGCAGCAAAGTTCAGAGCATCCCGACACTTGTGGTGTGGTGGTTTGACTGTGCAAAGGAATTTGGAAGTGTACCAAGGTCTCTAAAAAGCAAGATTAAAGGGAAAGCTTACAATTTTTATATTTTTTTCCCCTGAGTCACAACCATTGTAAATAAGAACACTACACACAAGGTCTAAACAAGATGCTTGCTTTTGCAAGAATAAAACAACTGACGAGATCTCTCTCGTGCATGTTCCTCAATTTAAGCTGAGGCAGCAATTACGTTCGCTCTAGGCCTGTGGTTAAAGAGGGGGAAATGGAGACATGATTCCTCCTAGTGATCCCCAACTAGATATCCTGCCAATCGTGTTTATGTGGAATTTGGTCTTTTGCACATGGTGAGTGAGAGCTCTGGGAAGAAATGCCATTGGGGACATACCTAAAAACTTCTCAATTGTCTCAATCTCTTTGGGACAGCAAATAGGATGCACAAGATCATTGTGGAGAGACGCAGAAAATGGAATGATCACGTTTGCTTAATTTGCAGACTATTACAACCTATAAACAAAACCTGCTGCTCATCTTATTTAAGTAAAAACATAAATGCCACCTGGATGGCATTAACATTGATTTCTCTGGTTTCTGCTCGCCTACTCCCTGTTCTCCCTCCCTTCCTTTTCCCTTTGTCTTCTTTCTTCCAGCCATCCACTCTTTCCTTCTCTGTTCACAGAGCCATTCCCCTCTCCTTGTTTGCTGGTGCACTCTCCCTCCACCATTCTGTTTGGACGCCTGCTGACATTTTTCCATACCTTGCTCAAAGGGTCAAACCCGTAATGTTGGTTCTGTATCTTGATCTTTGCTACGTAAAGGACACTGTTTGACCTGCTGAGTTTCTCCAGTGTTGTGTTTTACTTCAAACACAGTGTCTGCAGAATTTTGTTTTACTGCTCACTTATTTAATTTTTATCTGCTAAATTTCTGTTCCTGTATATTTGACCTGAACTACAATTTATTAATCCAGTTGAATTCTTTTATCACTTGAACATTACGACTTTGAACCTGCAATATATTTTGTCTTGTACCCTTTGTGAGTGAGTTCATTTCGCCATCTAGTGCTGCATCGGCATAATCACAAGCAATTTTCCAGCTTTGAGGCAAGTGGCTACGTTAATATCTCAAACTCCAACTCTGAAAATCTAGACTTGAGTGTTTTTTTTTTTGCCTCCTTGGGAATTGAACTGTCTATCCTTCGATATTCAGTACAATTTTGTGGTCTTGCTTTTACGTTGTTGGGATGTAGACATTGCTTAAAGTCCTCAATAAATTTAAAGTTGCCAACTTCAGGACTGATGATGGCTCCTGCAAACACTAACCTCTTCAACACTGTCGCAAGCATTTGTGTTGAGAGAGAATTTGTTTACTTATTTGAACATGACTTTTCTGTAGATGAAAAGGGCTGCTTAAATGACTGTCCAGAAATTATTCATCTGTTGTTTTAAAAATGGTGGCGCTACCGCTGGTGTGGACCTGGGAGAGCAGAGACACAGTGCTGCTCCCAAGGGTTTACCCACCCGGTCCTAATGCTGCTGTACAGGGGTTAAATGGCCTGTTAAAGAAGCCAACAGAGGTTTTAATAAAAGCCTGCAAACATGCAGGTCTGTGCCCAAGATGGCAGCGCCTGTGCTTGGCAAAAGCCACAGGGTTGCAGACTATTACAGGGCACCAGAAATGGGGAGAACACCCTCCCATTGAGAAGGTGATGCAGAGGAGCTGACCCATGGGATGGTGACCACTGCGCAGACCAGTGAGCTGCTCAGTGGCTGAGGGACCCACACAGGCTGCGGGCAACTTGCAGTCGGGGGACCAGCAAAGGCTGCTGGAGACTGGTGCATGGGAACCAGGTATTGAAACCAAGATTCGAGAGGGTGCTGAGGGAAAGAAAGGCTCCCGAAGGGCCTTGGGCACTGAAGGCTTTCTGATCGTGTTGGAGATTTGGATCTGGAGCTCTGGTTGCCAGTAGATCGAACAGGAGACTGTACATCTGCAGGAGCACTGGAGCTGAATCCACAGACACTCAACTGACTCTTTTGCTTCTCTTTCTCTTGAATTGTAAGGAGTGCCGGGCAATGCTAATGGAAATTCTTTTGCCCTTTTCACATTGGCTAACCTGTAAATTGGCATTTCAATGAACCTGTTAACTGGTTCTCTGCATCCTTTCACACTCATCACCAGGCATCCCCTGGGAGAGGGGCACCTATCCTCCATCGGTGATATCAGAGTGATGAATCTGCTAATTATGATCTTGTATTTAAACAAAATTAATCATGCATAATTATAAGATAATTGAGCTTTATGTACAGTATAGTATGAGCCCTTCAGCCCCTGTTGTTGTGCTGACCTATATAAACCTTTATAAATTTATAAGGGACTGTGGGAAAGTGGTAGTGGAAATAAAACACATTTATAAAGACCATGGGGGAGAGAGAGAGCGGGCAAGTGTGCAGACCTGCCCTCCCAGAATTCCATGCGGCAGAGAAGCCATTCCGCGAGTGCTCCATGCATACAGCCCCTTCTCTGCCGCATGGAATTCTGGGAGGGCAGGTCTGCACACTTGCGCTCTCTCTCTCTCTCTCTCTCTGGTTTTTTTAAAAATTTTTATTTTTCACACCATAAATCACATTAACCATGGTACACACTTTTTCCTTTTCACACATATACAGTGCCATTTTCTTTCCCACCCCCCCTCCTCCCATCCCACCCTCCCTACCTCCCCCGTCCCATCCATTTAAGGTATAAAATCTAGAATACATTAAACCAGTCAGACAATGTTGTCATTCAATAAAAATACACCAGAAATTCTACAGAGTCCATTCTTTTCATTTCCTTTTCCTTCCGTTAACTTAGGTAATGATTGTCCCCGGTAGGTTTTCGCTATTGTATTTAATGTAAGGCTCCCATATTTGTTCGAATATTTCAATATTATTTCTTAAACTATATGTTATTTTTTCTAATGGAATACATTTATTCATTTCTATATACCATTGTTGTATTTTCAAATTATCTTCCAATTTCCAGGTTGACTTAATACATTTTTTTGCAACGGCTAGAGCTATCTTAACAAATCTTTTCTGTGCATCCTCCAAATCAATTCCAAATTCTTTGTTTTTTATGTTACTTAGGAGAAAGATCTCTGGATTCTTTGGTATATTGTTTTCTGTTATTTTATTTAATATCTGATTTAGATCTTTTCAAAATTTTTCTACTTTCTCACATGTCCAGATTGCATGAATTGTTGTTTCCATTTCTTTTTTACATCGAAAACATCTATCAGATACTGTTGGGTCCCATTTATTTAACTTTTGAGGTGTAATGTATAGCCTGTGTATCCAGTTATATTGTATCATATGTAACCTCGTATTTATTGTATTTCTCATCATTCCGGAGCATAACTTCTCCCATGTTTCCTTTTTTATCTTTATATTTAAATCTTGTTCCCATTTTTGTTTAGTTTTACCATTTGTTTCCTCATTCTCCTTTTCTTGCAGTTTAATATACATATTTGTTATAAATCTTTTGATTATCATTGTATCTGTAATCACATATTCAAGGTTACTTGCCTCTGGCAAACTCAAACTGCTTCCTAATTTATCCTTCAAGTAGGATCTCAATTGGTAATATGCCAGGGCTGTATCTTGAGTTATATTGTACTTATCTTTCATTTGTTCAAAGGATAAGAATCTATTTCCTGAAAAACAATTTTCTATTCTTTTAATCCCTTTTTTTTCCCATTCTCTAAAGGAAAGGTTATCTATTGTAAAAGGGAGTAACTTGTTTTGCGTCAATATTAGTTTTGGTAGTTGATAATTTGTTTTATTTCTTTCTACATGAATCTTCTTCCAAATATTGAGGAGATGATGTAATACTGGAGAACTTCTATGTTGTACCAATTTTTCATCCCATTTATATAATATGTGTTCAGGTATCTTTTCCCCTATTTTATCTAATTCTAATCTCGTCCAATCTGGCTTTTGCCTTGTTTGATAAAAATCTGATAGGTATCTTAATTGTGCGGCTCTATAATAATTTTTAAAGTTTGGCAGTTGTAAGCCTCCTTGTTTATACCATTCTGTTAATTTATCTAGTGCTATCCTCGGTTTCCCCCCTCTCCATAAAAATTTCCTTATTATTTTCTTTAACTCCTTGAAGAATTTCTCTGTCAGTTGTATTGGCAATACCTGAAATAAGTATAATATCCTTGGAAAAATGTTCATTTTAATACAGTTTATCCTTCCTATTAGTGTTAGTGGTAAATCTTTCCAATGCTCTAAATCGTCCTGTAATTTTTTCATTAGTGGATAATAATTGAGTTTATATAGTTGGCCGAGATTTTTGTTTATTTGTACACCTAGGTATCTTATTGCTTGCATTTGCCATCTAAATGGTGATTCCTTCTTAAATTTTGAGAAATCCGCATTATTCATAGGCATTGCTTCACTTTTATTTACGTTTATCTTGTAACCCGACACTTCTCCATATTCCTTCAATTTCTTATATAATTCTTTTATTGATAGTTCTGGTTCTGTTAAGTACACTATAACATCATCCGCAAATAAACTGATTTTATATTCCTTGTCTTTTATTTTTATTCCTTTTATATTATTTTCTGTTCTTATCAATTCTGCTAGTGGTTCTATAGCTAACGCAAACAATTGAAGGTGATAGCGGGCATCCCTGCCGTGTTGACCTGCTTAAGTTAAATTGCTTTGATACATGTCCATTTACTGTCACTTTCGCTAACGGTCCCTTATATAATGCTTTAATCCAATTAATATACTTCTCCGGTAAACTGAATTTTTGCAATACTTTGAACAAATAATTCCATTCTACTCTGTCAAAGGCCTTCTCTGCGTCTAAAGCAACTGCTACTGTAGGTGCTTTATTCCCTTCTACTGCATGAATTAAGTTAATAAATTTACAAATATTGTCTGTTGTGCGTCTTTTTTTGATAAATCCAGTTTGGTCTAAATTTACCATTTTCGGTACATACTCTGCTAATCTGTTTGCTAATAGTTTAGCTATTATCTTATAATCTGTGTTAAGTAAAGATATTGGTCTATATGACGCTGGTGTGAGTGGATCTTTCCCTTGCTTTAGTATTACTGTAATTATTGCTGTTTTACATGAATCTGGTAAGCTTTGTGTTTTATCAATCTGGTTGATTACTTCCAGGAGGGGCGGAATTAATAAGTCTTTAAATGTTTTGTAGAATTCTATTGGGAATCCATCCTCTCCTGGTGTCTTATTATTTGGTAATTTTTTCATTATCTCTTGTATTTCTACTATTCCAAATGGCTCTGTTAATTTATTTTGTTCCTCTATTTGTAGTTTTGGTAGTTCAATTTTAGTCAGAAATTCATCTATTTTCCCTTCTTTCCCTTCATTTTCAGTTTGGTATAATTGTTCATAGAATTCTCTAAAGTTTTCCTTAATTTCTTTTGGATTATATGTAATTTGTTTCTCTTTTTTCCTTGATGCCAATACCATTTTCTTAGCTTGTTCTGTCTTAAGCTGCCATGCTAGGATTTTGTGCGTTTTTTCACCTAGTTCATAATATTTCTGTTTTGTCTTCATTATATTCTTCTCCACCTTATATGTTTGTAGTGTTTCATATTTTATTTTTTTATCCGCCAATTCTCTTCTTTTAGTTGTATCTTCCTTCATTGCTAATTTTTTTTCTATATTTACTATTTCCCTTTCCAACTGCTCTGTTTCCTGATTATAGTCCTTCTTCATCTTGGTTACATAACTTATTATTTGCCCTCTAATGAATGCTTTCATTGCATCCCATAGTATAAACTTATCTTCCACTGATTCCGTATTTATTTCAAAATACATTTTTATTTGTGTTTCAATAAATTCTCTAAAATCCTACCTTTTAAGTAACATGGGGTTTAATCTCCATCTATACATTCTTGGAGGGATGTCCTCTAACTTTACTGTCAATATTAAGGGTGAATGGTCCGATAGTATTCTAGCTTTATATTCTGTTTTTCTTACTCTATCTTGCATACGAGCTGATAACAAAAATAGGTCTATTCTTGAGTATGTTTTATGTCTAGCCGAGTAATATGAATATTCCTTTTCCTTTGGGTGTTGTTTCCTCCATATATCCAAAAGTTACATTTCTTCCATCGATTTAATTATAAATTTGGTTACTTTGTTCTTTCTGTTAATTTTTTCCCCAGTTTTGTCCATATTTGAATCCAAATTCAGGTTGAAATCCCCTCCTATTAATATGTTCCCTTGCGTATCTGCTACCTTCAAAAAGATATCTTGCATAAACTTTTGATCTTCTTCGTTAGGTGAATATACATTGAGTAGATTCCAAAACTCCGAATATATCTGACATTTTATCATTACATATCTCCCTGCTGGATCTATTATTTCCTCTTCTATTTGAAATGGCACATTTTTACTAATTAATATAGCTACTCCTCTTGCTTTTGAATTATACGATGCTGCTGTTACGTGTCCTACCCAATCTCTCTTTAATTTCTTGTGCTCCAATTCAGTTAAGTGTGTTTCTTGCACAAATGCTATATCAATTTTTTCTTTTTTCAGTAAATTTAGCAGTTTCTTCCTTTTAATTTGGTTATGTATTCCATTAATATTTAAAGTCATATAGTTCAACGTAGCCATTTTATACTTTGTTTATCTTCCCTTTCCGTTTCTCCATCATTACCTTTCCTCCTTATCCATTTCTGTTTTCTTGTTTTAAACCCTTTATAAGACCACATTCCTAAAACATCAAACATTTTCCTTATTCTCCTATTTAAAACTTCTTTAGCCCCAATCTCCCCTTCCCCTCCTGAGTTGTCCTTTATCCCTTGTCGGACAACCACATCTCCCCTCTCCATTTGGATTTGCGAATTCACTCGCAAGCGTCAGCTGATTTTGCAGTGACCGCAACTCCTCCCCACACAGCACCCCCCCAGAAAAGATTTCACTTTTCATATGTAACAAAGGTCACTCTTTTAATTCCCTCCTTATTCCCTCTATTCCATTTCCTTCCCTTATTAATTCTTGTCTATACTATCTATATTTTCCTCTAAATACGGATACATTCATGTATGCACATTATACACACATATACCTCTTTACCCACATACATATAAATCGTGGTCATTTTTACTCTTATTACATATCTTCATCTCTCTGGTTGTTTTGTAGTTGTTCTGCAAATTTCCTTGCTTCCTCTGGATCCGAGAATAGTTTTTTTTCCATAAGATCGTTTTCGATGTATTGAACTCCTTTCTCTTCTGCAGGAGTTCAAAACTTATGTGTCTTTTTAGTTCGCAGTCTTTTGTACTCTCGTCACACGTCTTCATTCCTCAGTCTATTTTGTAATTGTTCTGCAAATTTTCATGCTTCCTCTGGATCCGAGAATAGTCTGTTTTGTTGTCCTGGAATAAATATTTTCAATACCGCAGGATGCTTTAGTATAAATTTATACCCTTTCTTCCATAAAATCGCCTTTGCTGTATTGAACTCCTTTCTCTTCTTCAGGACTTCAAAACTTATATCTGGATAAATGAAGATTTTTTTGCCCTTTGTACTCCAGTGGCTTGTTGCCCTCTCTTACTTTTTCCATTGTCTTCTCCAGTACCTTTTCTCTTGTAGTATATCTTAGGAATTTTACTAAAATAGATCTTGGCTTTTGTTGTGGTTGTGGTTTAAAGGCCACTGCTCTATGTGCCCTTTCTATTTCCATTTCTTGCTGTAGTTCTGGACATCCTAGGATCCTGGGGATCCAATCTTTTATAAACTCTCTCATATTCTTGCCTTCTTCATCTTCCTTAAGGCCCACTATCTTTATGTTATTTCTTCTGTTATAATTTTCCATTATATCTATTTTCTGAGCTAACAGTTCTTGTGTCTCTATAACTTTTTTATTAGATTCCTCTAATTTCTTTTTTAAGTCCTCTACCTCCATTTCTACTGCTGCTTCCCGCTCTTCCATCTTGTCCATTCTCTTTCCCATTTCTGTTAAGGTCATATCTATTTTATTCATTTTCTCTTCTGTATTGTTTATTCTTCTTCTTAAATCATTAAATTCTTGCGCTTGCCATTCTTTAAATGACTCCATGTATTCTTTAATAAGAGAAAGTATATCCTTTATCTTGCCTTTCCCTTCTTCTTCTATTTCACTGTACTCTTCCTCTTCCTCTTCTTCTTCCTCTGGGTTGGCCATCTGTTGTTTCTTTGTTGCCCTTTTCTTCTCTTCTTTCTTGTTTTCGTTATCTTCTATGTTCTCCTCTTGCTGCAGGTGTTCTGCAGCTGTCATTGCCGGCTGTGGAGATCGACTCCCCAGCTGGTCACCCCTCCCGTCGGTGTGTTTTTTTGTATGCGCGGTTGCGCGCTTTTACTCGGCTCAGCGAGCCATTTTTGTAGTCCACTTTCTACCGACCTGAGGGAGCGGGTTTCTCTCTCCACCGCGGGCCTCTTCGAACAGGTAAGGCCTTCTTCTTCTTCCGTTGTCTTCTCTTCCTCTCTTACCGTTGATTTCGATTTTTCTTTTTTCGTCGCCATCTTCTTTCCACCTTTATACTCACTTTTCTTTAATTTTTATTTTTGTGCCTTTGTGTTTTCCTTTGTTTTTTCCGACTTTTCTGGAGAGGGCTGGAGTTCACCGTCCGGCCACTACTCCATCACGTGACTCCCCCCTCTCTCTCTGGTTGAGCTCATTTTTTATTGTGCTGTATATAATGCTTAATTATCTTATAATTAGCCATGATTAATTTTGTTTAAATACAAGATCATAATACATTGATCAAGATTTAGTAAATTGAATGCAAAGTTTATATCTTTTTAATCTTTTGTTTCTTTCACATTCCTGCACTCACGCAAAAACGTTATTAATGCGTCAGTACTTGGTCCTTGGATAGTCCATGTCGCTTTTACACTGGGATAATCGACACAAAAGGCATCAGGTGACTCCTGGGATGCTACACCCTACCTAGGCGGTCTATCCACAGGGGTATTTGATGTGTGCATGCTGATTAAGGAGCTTTCACACTGGCCCCTTAACTTGTATATTGGCCGTTAATTACAAGGATAAGGGGCCAGTGTGAAAGGAAGGGGCTTTTGTCTGCCTTATGGCAGGCAGAAGGCACTTTCGTGTAATATTACGTTCTGTGTTATCACATAGGAACATAGGAAGTAGGAACAGGAGTAGGCCAAAAATGACCCATCGAGCCTGCTCCGCCATTCAATACGATCATGGCTGATCTAATTTATGACCTAACTCCACCTACCTGCCTTCTCCCCATATCCCCTAATTCCTCTATCATGTAAAAATTTATCTAACAGAATTTTAAATATGTTTAATGAGGCAGCCTCAACCACTTCCCTGGTTAAGGAATTCCAAACATTCACTACTCTCTGGAAAAAACTATTTTTCCTCATCTCTGTCCTAAATCTACTCCCCCGAATCTTGAGATTGTGCCCTCTCATTTTAGTTTCCCTGGCCAGCTCAAAAAACCTTCCTACATCTATCCTATCCATACCCTTCATAATCCTATATGTTTCTATAAGATCTCCTCTCATTCTTCTGAACTCAAGCGAATACAATCCTAGACGATTTAATCTTTCATCATAAGTCAACCCCTTCATCCCAGGGATCAACCTAGTAAACCTCCTATGGACCGCCTCCAAAGCCAGTATATCCTTCCTCAAATATGGAGACCAGAACTGGACACAATACTCCAGGTGCGGTCTCACCAGTACCTTGTACAGTTGCAACATTACCTCCCGACTTCTGAATTCAATTCCTCTAGCGATGAAGGCCAACATTCCATTTGCCTTCTTAATAACCTGCTGCACCTACAACCTAACTTTTTGTGATTCATGCACAAGCACTCCCAAGTCCCTCTGCACTACAGCATGCTGTAGTTTTTCACCCTTTAAATAATATTCAGCTCTTTTATTTTTCTTGCCAAAGTGGATAACCTCACACTTATTAACATTGTACTCCATCTGCCAGACCTTTGCCCACTCATCCAGCTTAACTATATCCCTCTGCAGACTCTCCACATCCTCATTACAATTTGCTGTTCCACTCAATTTGGTGTCGTCCGCAAACTTGGCTACACTACATTTTGTCCCCTCCTCCAAGTCATCAATGTAAATGATGAACAGTTGTGGGCCTAGCACCGACCCCTGCTGCACCCCACTTACCACTCTCTGCCAACCTGAAAAACTCCCATTTATCCCGACTCTCTGCCTCCTGTCAGACAACCAATTTTCGATCCATGCCAATATACTTCCCCGGACTCCACTTTCCTGTAACTTACTGAGAAGTCTCTTGTGCGGCACCTTATCAAACGCTTTCTGGAAATCCAAATATACAACATCAACCTGTTCCCCTCTATCCACCGCACCCATTATATCCTCAAAGAATCCTAACAAGTTTGTCAAACAAGATCTTCCCTTTCTAAAACCATGCTGCGTCTGCCTGATTGAACCCTTACGTTGCAAAAGTTTCACTATTTCATCTTTAATGATGGCTTCAATGACAATAAAGAATAAACAAATCTTGAATCATTTAAACTGTCTGCTTGCAGATGGGGGAAAGGACATGGACAGAATTGGGAAACAGGAATGGTTACAAGAATAGGTGTTTTAGATTGGATAAGCACCTCCAGCAATACATCCAAATGGAGTTAGAAACCTGGGATTTGATCCAAATTGTGCAATAGTTGTCATTTTTCTAAAAGATTTCAAAATCTGTGACCTACCACAGTGGCTGCAAATCAAATAATTTATTGATCTAATTTTCCTCACTCTATTTAGGTTTCAGGTACTACTTTTATGGTTATTTTGGATAATTAAGCTATTTTGGAATTTAAAGCATTAGGGCAGCCACTAGTTGTGTGGTAGGGGGATTTAAGTTTAATCTTATCCTCACTGATAATTCTGTGGAGAACTGTTATTCGACAGATAATGTATCTCTTCTCTGTGCAGGCCTGTGGAACCTTGTTTTCCTCTTTTCCAACATCTCTCTGGTTTTTCTGATGCCGTTTGCATACTTCTTCACTGAATCTGAAGGATTTACTGGCTCAAAGAAGGTGAGAAAGGATGCAGATCTACTGTAAAAACCTGAAATGCTCGTAATAATTGGCAACAATTTTTTTAAAGGTTTGCTCCCTGAAAGAAAATTGGGGATTATGATAGACAACTTCAAGCTGAACACAGAGATAATTTCAGATTTGCTGCATCACATAGGAAGTTGGAGAAACATTAAATTAACTTTGATTGAATTCAGCCTGTTTAATCGCATCGTGACGCTGACATATTGCGTCAGTTCAACTGACCGAAAAATGTTTTGCTGCTGATTTTTGTTTGTACTCAGCATCTGATGCCTTTCATGTCAGTGTCCCATGATAGTCGGCCAACATTGATGGATTCCAGTTGCCCCGATACTGTTTTGCCATGGTCACAATGTCCTGATGAAACCTTTCACCATGTTTGTCACTGACTGCACCAAGATCAGCAGAAAATGAATTTTCAATGACATGTTGCACTTCAGGGTTTTTTCTGCTTGACGTAGACTTCAAATATGACAGGAAATCACAAAAATAGGTTATATCTAAAAAACGGTACATGATAGGAAAATTTTGTGATAATTTTTCATGACCAGCAGCCCAAATTCCATAAAATATACCCAGAAGTGTCCAGAGTTAGCTGTGAATACACTGATCATAATCAAAATTATTTCTTTAAAATGGCTGTTACTTTAATTGGAATGGTGTGGTTGATTTTGGCAGGGAACTAGTTGTGATTATTGAACAGTAAGTGTGAATATACCACAATTGACTAGATGAATTTTGTTATCTTTCAACTTGAGCTGAGGTGAAGTTCTTCACGAGAGACCAGAATTGGCACAGCAGATAAGTTGCGTGGGCAGGATAGGTTCAGGGAGAGGTGAGAGATATGAGATAGTGGTAGGTGTGTGGCGTCTTGGAGATCAAGAAATCTGCTGGCTTGTTGAAATGCATGTTGAAAGTGGGAGTGGAAAAGGGAGATGACAAGGAGGAGCCACGTGATGGAGTAGTGTCAGTAGGGGAATACCAGCCCGCTCCAGAAAAGAAGAAAAAAAGTGAAGAAAAGACAAAGTTCAATAAATACAAAATATAAGAAATAAAAGATAAAGTAGTAGAGAAAAGAAAGAAAATGGCACCCAAGAAAGAAAAGGTAAAAACAATGGAGGAAAAAATAAGAAAAGACGCCGGAAAAGAAAGAAGCCCTTACCTGCACGAAGAAACAGGGAGCCGTGGAGAAGAGCGCCCAATCTCAGAGGTTGGTGACGGCCCCGCGGAGTCATGACCTCCCGACTGCTGGACTGCAAAAATGGCTCTCTGAGCCAAACAAAAGTGCGCAACCGTGCATGTGAGAGGAGTCGCGCGTGCGTAGTGCGCAAACTAAGGAGAAGGAGAACACTGACAGGAGGGGGACTCAGCCGAGGAGTGGGCAACCACAGCACGACCAGCTGAGGGATGCCCAACACCAGGGCTCTCAGCTGGAAGAAGAGGAAAGTGGCAGGAGAAGCAATGAAAGGAAAGAAGAGCAGCAGCAGGAGGCTCAGATGAGCAGCTCAGAAGAAGAGGACCAACAGCAAGAAGCCAAGCAAGAAGAAGCCCAGCAAAGTGAGACAAACAACTCATCAGGAAAGTCAGAAGAGACACAGATACAAAGAAGAGAAAAAGAAGGCACAAATACAGGTACAGACACAGAAGAAGAGGAAGAAGAAAACCAAGATCTTCACAGAAATAGAAGGTAAAACAGATGGACAGAATATAGATAAAGCTTTTTTTTCAAGAAAAAAATGAGAGCATTAAAAGAATGGTTGTCATTAGAATTCAGTACAATTAAAAGAAAAATGAAAAGAACAGAAGATAAAGTGAATAGATTAGAGCTGGTCATGACAGAAATAGGGAAAAGAGTAGAAAATGTGGAAGAACGAGAAACGGCTGTAGAAATGGAAGTAAATGACTTAAGAAGAAAATTGGAAGAAAGTGATAAAAAAAGTTAGACACACAAGAGTTGTTAGCTCAGAAAATTGATATGTTGGAAAATTATAGTAGGCGAAACAACATAAAAATAGTGAGCTTAAAGGAAGATGAAGGCAAAGATATGAAGGAATTTATTAAAAAATGGATCCCAAAGGTCCTGGGAATGACAGAAATGCAATAAGGAATGCAAATAGAAAGGGCACACAGAACACTAGCTCTGAAACCACAGACACATCAAAAATCAAGATCCATTGTAGTAAAATTTTTGAGATATACGACAAGAGAAAATAACTGGAGCAGGCAAGGAATAAAATTAGAGAAGACAATAAACCATTGGAATACAAGGGTCAAAAATATTTTTTTACCCAGACATAAGTTTTGAACTTAAAAAAGAGGAAGGAGTTTAATACAGCAAATCGATCCTATGGAAAAAAGGTTATAAATTCATATTAAGACATCCAGCCGTACTTAAAATATTTATCCCTGGGGAGCAAAACAGACTGTTCTTGGATCCGGAGGAAGCACAAGAATTTGCAGAACGCTTACAAGACAGAAGGAGAGATGAAGAGATGTAACAAGAATGAAGAACGGCGATTAAAATATATATATATATAAAGATGTAAAAATAATGTATATGTAAGAACTAAAGAAGGGAAAGAGAAGGGAAGAAAGGAAGTAAGGGGAAAAAAGGGAGAACTTTGTTATATGTTTTTTTTAAAAAGTGTTTTCTGGGGGGGGGGGTTGGGGAGGAGAGAATAACCGTCACTGCAAAATCAGTTGATGCGAGCAGGTTCGCAATCCAAATGGAAAGGGGAATTGTGGTTGCCCGGCAAGGGATAAGGGGCAACTCAGAGAGGGGGCGATATTTGGGATTAAGGGAATATTGGATGTGGGAGTTGTTAGAGTATTTTATGTTTTAAATGTGTTATACATTGAGTTTAAAAAGGGAAAATTGAGAGATGAAAATGGGGAAAAGGGGGATGGTGGTGGTGAGGAAGCGGAAATGAGGTGTAAACAGGATATGAGATGGCCATGTTGAACTATTTGACTATAAACATTAATGGAATACATAACCAAATTAAAAGGAAGAGGCTATTAAATTTACTGAAAAAAGAAAAAAATAGATATAGCATTTGTGCAGGAAACGCATCTAACTGAAGTGGAAATTAAAGAATTAAAGAGAGACTGGGTAGGACACGTAGCGGCAGCATCATATAATTCAAAAGCTAGAGGTGTAGCTATATTAATAAATAAAAATGTACCAATCAAAATAGAGGAGGAAATAATACATCCAGCAGGGAGATATGTAATGATAAAGTGTCAGATATATTCAGAATTTTGGAATTTGCTCAATATATATGCACCTAATGAAGAGGATCAAAAGTTTATGCAAGATTTTTTTTTTGAAGATTGTAGATACACAAGGAAATATATTGATAGGAGGGGATTTTAACCTTAATTTCAATCCAATGTTGGATAAAACTGGACAAAAGACTTGCAAAAACAATAAAGTGGCCAAATTTATGGTTAAATCAATGCAGGAAATGAAACTTATGGATATATGGAGGAGGCAGCACCCAAGAGAAAAGGAATACTCATATTATTCAAGTAGGCATAAAATTCGGCCCATATTCAAGGGAGAGTTAGGAAAACTGAATATAAAGCTAGATTACTATCTGATCATTCACCCCTGTTATTAACAATAGAGCTGGAGGACATCCCACCAAAAACATATAGATGGAAGTTAAACTCCATGTTACTTAAAAGGCAGGAATTTAGAGAGTTTATTGAACGCCAAATTAAAACATATTTTGAAATAAATACGGAATCAGTGAAAGACAAATTTATATTATGGGACGCAATGAAAGCCTTCATTAGAAGGCAGATAATAAGTTATGTAACTAAGATGAAAAAGGATTACAATCGAGAAATAGAGCAGTTGGAAAGGGGGATAGTAAGTAAAGAAAAGGAACTAGTAAAAAGGGATGATATAACAAAAAGGAAAGAATTGGCGGACAAAAAAATAAAATACGAAACATTACAAACTTATAAGGTGGAGAAGAACAAAATGAAAATAAAGCAAAAGTATTTCGAACTAGGAGAAAAAACACATAAAGTATTAGCCTGGCAACTTAAAACAGAACAAACTGAAAGAACTGTATTGGCATCAAGGAAAAAGGATAAACAAATTATATATAACCCAATAGAGATTAATAAGAACTTTAAGGAATTTTATGAACAATTATACCAAACTGAGAACAAGGGGAAAGATGATAAAATAGAAGAGTTTTTAAGCTAAAATTGAACTGCCGAAATTGCAAGAGGAACAAAACAAACTGATAAAACCATTTGAAACGAGGAAGTACAGGATATATTAAAAAAGCTGCCGAACAGTAAAACGTCTGGAGAGGATGGATTCCCAATAGAATTCTATAAAACATTTAAAGAGTTATTAATTCCTCCTCTCCTGGAAGTAATGAACCAGCTAGAAGAAACACAAAACTTGCCAGATTCATGTAAGACAGCAATAATTATAGTAATACCAAAGACAGGGAAAGATCCACTAACACCAGCATCATAAAGATCAATATCTCTGCTTAATTCAGATTATAAGATAATAGCAAAATTATTAGCAAACAGATTGGCCGATTGGGTACCAAAAATAGTAAAACAAGATCAAACTGGATTTATTAAGAAAAGATGAACAGCGGACAATGTCTGTAAATTTATTAATCTAATTCATGCAGTTCAAGGAAATAAGAAGCCAACAGTGGCTGTTGCTTTAGACGCAGAAAAAGCCTTTGACAGGGTAGAATGGAATTATTTATTCAAAGTATTACAGAGGTTCAATCTGCCAGAAAAATATATTAATTGGATTAAAGCATTATATAATGAACCATTGGCGAAGGTAACAGTAAATGGATATGTATCGAACCAATTTAAATTAAGTAGGTCAACTAGGCAGGGATGTCCATTATCCCCCTCACTGTTCGCTTTAGCAATAGAACCATTGGCAGAACTGATGAGAACAGAAAATAAAATAAGAGATAAAAATAAAGGAGGAGTATAAAATCAGTTTATTTCCAAATGACATCATAGTATACGTAACAGAACCAGAAATATCAATAAAAGAACTACATAAGAAATTGAATGAATATGGAGAAATATCGGGGTACAAGATCAACGCAAATAAAAGTGAAATGATGCCACTGAGTAATGCAGAATTTAAAAAAGAATCACCATTTAAATGGCAAACACAAGCAATCCGATACCTAGGTACAAGGTATTAGGTTAGATAATAATTTAAGCCCATTGTACAAATTAAATTATCAGCCACTAATAAAGAAATTGCAAGAAGACTTAGAACATTGGAAGGAATTACCGCTAACATTGATAGGAAGGGTAAACTGCATTAAAATTAATGTCTTCCCAAGGATACAATACTTATTTCAATCGTTACCAATTCCCTTAACAGAGAAATTCTTCAATGAACTAAAGAGAATAATAAAGAAATTCTTGTGGAAAGGGGGGGGGAACCGAGGATAGTGTTAGATAAATTAACAGAGAGGTACAACCAAGGTGGTTTGCAGTTACCAAACTTTAAAAATTATTATAGAGCCGCACAATTAAGGTATTTCTTTAGATTTTTACCAGACAAGGGAAAAACCAGACTGGACTAAGATAGAACTAGATAAAATAGGGGAGAAGGTACCAGAACATATACTTTATAAGTGGGATGAAAAGCTGGTACAATATAAAAGCTCACCACTATTGCATCATTTACTCAATATATGGAATAAAATTCACTTAGAAAGGAAAAAATGAATTACTAAATACCAAAATTACTATTGACATAAAATTCACTAATCCCTTTTACAATAGATAACCTTTCCTTTAGAGAATGGGAGAGAAAAGAAATTAAAAGAATAGAAAATTGTTTTTTGGGAAATAATTTATTAACATTTGAACAGTTGAAGTACAAATATGGAATAACTCGTGGTATAATATTTGCATATCATCAACTGAAAGCTTATTTAAAGGATAAATTGGGAAACAGACTGAGATTACCAGAAGGAAGCAGCTTTGAATATGTGATTACAGACACAATGATCATTCAAAGATTTATAATGAACATGTACATTAAGCTGCAAGATAACGAAAAGGATGAAATAAGCTATAAACCCAAACAAAAGTGGGAAAAGGATTTAAACATAAAGATAAAAAATGAAACATGGGAAAAATTATGTTCTGGAACTATGAAGAATATAATAAACACAAGGTTATACATGATACAGTATAATTGGTTACACTGGTTATATATCACACCCCAAAAGTTTTTTAAAAATGGGATCCAACATTATCAGATAGATGTTTTTGCTGTAAGAAGGAAATGGGAACAACAGTACATGCAATTTGGGCATGTGAGAAAGTGAAAATGTTTTGGGAAGATCTAAGTCTGATATTAAATAAAATCACAAAAAAACAACATACCCAAAAATCCAGAGATCTTTCTTCTAAGTAATATAAGAAGTAAGGAATTAGGCCTCAAATTGGATAAAGCACAAAAAAGATTTATTATGATAGCCTTAGCAGTAGCAAAAAAATGTATAATGTCAACTTGGAAAATGGAAGAGAGCCTGAGAATACAGCAATGGTACATGGAAATGAATAAATGTATTCCATTGGAAAAAATAACATGTAATTTAAAAAATAAAGTCACATTATTTGAACAAATTTGGGATCCATACATGGAACATAACAGAGAGGGCTTGCCTTGGATCTCCACCCCCTAAAATGATAAGAAGACAATACTACTTGATCCAGTGTGTAAAAGTAGATGACACATTTTTCTTGTTTATTTTTCATTGTGTGATGACATTGTTTAATGGTTTTATTGTATTATATATGTTGAATGTTTATTGGTTTTGGACGGGGGTGTGAAGGGGAGAGGGAAGGTCGAAGGAATAAAAGGGAGGAAATGCCACTGTGTATATTTAATGAGAAACATTTGTGTATATTTTGGTTGATGTAGTTCACGGTTTGAAAAATAAATAAAAAAATTTAAAAAAGAAAAGGGAGATGACACTTGGTGCGACAAGAAATTTTGACAAGGGAGAAGGGGTCCAGATCATGCCCTCTTCCAGTACGGCCCAGAGATGAATGTGTTTGATAATGTCTTATGAGGTTTTGCATTTGCACATAACTTAGATTATGTGGAAATAGACAGGTTTACTATCTTGATGAGCCCTTTTCAGGCAAATGATGGCTCTCAATCAATAGTCATCCTTCGGTTCGAAGAAGACATGTTATTGTGCAGTCCACATGTTATTGTGGACACGAAGGTGACTTTGTAGCCCCAGTCTGGAAAAGCAGAGTCTAGCACAACGGGGGCATTGGAAGTCCATTTTTGTAATAACTGTGGCTGCTGCTTTTTGATGCCGCTCACAGTTTTCCACCAATCAATAGAAACCTTAACAATCAGGGTTGAGATCATCATGAACTACAGTGCAGAAACCGGCCCTTCTAGTCTGTGCTGAACTGTTATTCTGCCTCGTCCCACTGACCTGCACCCAGTCCATAGTCCTCCATACCCCTCCCATCCATGTCCCTGTCCATTTTTTGTAATTAATTTATTCATTCACAATTTTTTAATTAAAAAAAACATAATTAAAGCAGACATTTGTGAATGTTGTTTTGTTTCAATTTTTTAGTATTTAAAGCTAAGTGTGCTTTAAATTTTCATGTTACCAATTAAGAAATTTAACAAAAGCGATGAAGGCATAATTTTCTGCCATCCTTCAGCTGGACATGTTTTGAGTCAGAACTATGTGGGATGTTAACATTTAACTTGCTTGTCCATTGTCACCCTGTTGTGTAACTGGAGCCTTTCTTGCTCTGTTACCCATTGCAACTTGAGGATTCCATCAATGAAATAAAAAGTTAGCTCCTCCATCTACTGATGGTTTGCTCCCTGCAAGACTTGTTGGCAGTTCCTACAGCTGATCAGGTTACTTAACCAACACCCCTTTCAATTAAGCCTAGCAGCACCATCCACCATGATAAATATTGGTCATAATGAAGAAATCTCTCGGTCTCCAGTTTCATCGAATGTCTAAACCTTCACTACCTCACACCTGTAACCATCTATTTTGTTTTTATCCATGTGCTTGTCTAAGAGTCTTTTAAATGCCCCTATTGTACCAGCCTATACCACCACCCTGGCAATGCATTCTGGGCACCCACAACTCTCTTTTAAAAAAAAATTGATGTGTCCCATAAACTTTTCTCCCTTCACTTTTTACAGACAATCTCATGTGTTTGCTGTTGTTTTCAGTTTAAGCACAGTATTTGGCGTTAAAATGCAAACCCAAACTTAAATTGATCTTTTATCCCCCTCCAAAACAGGGAGTTATGGCTCGAGTCTATGAAACATTTGTTGTCCTCTTTCTTCTGACCCTCTTGGTATTCGGCATTGTCTGGGTAGCATCTGCAATTATCAGTAGTGATGCAACGAGTCGAGAATCTCTGTATGGTGAGTATCTCATGAAAACTTAGACGGAGGAAAAATAGCAGCCAGAACTGTAGTTTCTTGTAATCCTTCTGTAATCGGAGACTGATTTGGAGAATTAGCCATTCTTCTCAAACTCCTGATACTTTGAGATAGAGCTATGCACATTCTTGACTGGGCAGTTCCAGATGATACGGCTGCTCTATTTGAAAAGTTGAGATTTACCGCCTTTTCTGTGACTTGTGCTCCTGTATTCTAATGTGGATTCTCTTTCTCCCCGACCCCCCAACAGATCTGTGGGATTATTACCTTCCATACCTGTACTCTTGCATCTCTCTATTTGGAGTGCTACTTCTCCTCTGTGAGTAACTCCCGGATAAAACTATTGCCAGTATGTCTCTGATTTGTATGCCTGACAGCATTTAAAAACAACTTTTTAAAATGAATTTGCATTTATTTGTGTGCTGGGATTATGGAGCTTTGGTCAAACAGGTTGTATGTGGTGTATCTCATTTAACTGATGTATCTCTTTGAACTTTTGAAGTATCACTAAAAGTTTGATACTTTTCCCCCTTTTTTATGCAGCCAATTGTTGTAATAGTTTTGGTTTTAGAATTATTTTTGAATATTTGACAGCTAAAATAAAGTAGAAATGCCTTCAAATACTTGTGTTTTAACGATGAAATTCTTACACTGATTTTGAACTAACCTGCCTCCTCAATCTCACAGAAACATCTGTAATGTGTAGGATTGGCAAGCACACTTTACCCAGTGCAGTGGACCTCCATCTCCTTTTAAAAACGACGGGTTAATGCAAAGTTGAGCAGTAAATGGAAGGTTTACCGTGATCATGGCTGATTGTGCACCTTGTCCGTGCCTGACCGATCTCCATGTCCCTTGAGTTTCTCGGAGACGGCAAGCTTGTCAATCTCTGCCTTGAATGTGCTGGACAACGAAAGCTCTGCAGCTCTCTGAGGTCTATGCCGATTCACCAATGAATGAAGAAATTCTTGTGTCCTGAGTAACTGACTACTTCTCCATAGACTTGCACCTGGTGGTAGACTCCAACCTCTGGCATCTTTCCAATCAACTCCTTTTTAAAAAAAAACAAAAATTGCACATCTCCATGAAGTTTCCTCCCAACCTTCTTAACTGTAGTGAGCATCGGCTGATTTTTGAAGTGGTCTGAATAAAATGAAAAGGTTTTTTGATTTTCACAATTGACTTCTCTTGACAGTGTGCACTCCTTTTGGCTTGTCCCGAATGTTCACCGTCACTGGGCAGCTGCTCGTAAAACCCAAGGTGAGCAACCTCTCAACTCATGTTCTTTCTATTTGTTTTTTTCCTGATTTCTGGGTGGTAATTGGGAACATGGATCACTTTCAATTTCAGTGCAAGGACTTTACCAACCCAACCATTGTCTGACTGAAATAAAAACACAAAATGCTAGTCAGCAAGTCTGTGTGGTCTAAAGGAAAAACACGACACTGGAGAAACTCAGCAGGTCAAACAGTGTACATTATACAGCAAAGATAGATACAACCAATGTTTCGGGCTTGAGCCCTTCATCAAGGTGTGAGCAAAATGTGGACTGGCATTCAAACAAAATAGGGGAGGGGCAGGGGGAGGAACACGGTCCTACGGGCAGGTGGTAATAGGTTGATGAGGGAGAGCCCACCAGCAAACTGGGAGGGGGGATGGCTCTGTGAATGGAGAGGGAAGGGGGTGGAGAGCTGGAGGAAAGGACAGAAGGATGGGGAAGGGAGGGAGAGTGGGGAGTAGGTTAGCAGAGACCGGAGAAGTCAACATTAATGCCACCTGGCAAAAAAATCAAGTGTTGTCCCTCCAATTTACAGGTGGTCTTGGTGGGATAGTACATGAGGCCATGGACAGACATGCAAGCGTGGCAGTGAGCACAGAATTGAAGTGGTTGGCCACTGGGAGATTCCTGTCACTGATACAGACAGAATGAAGGGCATTCTCCAACCGGATGGCATTAACATCAACTTCTCTGGTTTCTGGTCATCTGCTCTTCATTCTCCTTCCCTTCCCCATTTCCTCTGTCTTTCCTTTAGCTATCCACCCCCTCTCTCTCTATTCACAGAGCCATCCCGCCCTCCCCCTGTTTGCTGGTGTGCTCTCCCTCCCTTATCCCCCTATTACCTCCTGACTGTGGGACTGTGCTCCCCATTCCCTCCACCCCCCTCCCCATTATTTTGTTCCGATGCCTCCTGACATTTTTCCATACCTTGATGAAGGGCTCAAGCCTGAAACGTTGGTGACGTCTCTTTATCTTTGCTACATAAAGGACACTGTTTGACCTCTGAGTTTCTCCAGCATTGTGTTTTTACTTCATCCAAAGTGTCTGCAGACTTTCATGTTTTCCTTCTGAGTGGTCTAAATGTAAACCACTCATTTGACTTTGTACATGTGTTATTTTCATTTACCCACTAATTATTGAAGGAACACTGAAACATTGTCTTCAGCTTTGAATGTTCTTGCTTTTGTCTTTTTTAACCTTTGTCCTCTTTTACACATTCCTGCCCCCCCCCCCCTTGCTGGCTTCATTCTTCATTCTCATTCCCCCTTTAGTTCTATCTGTCTTTCACCTCTCCTCTCAGTAGTTGCCATTATATCAACATTATAACTCTTCTACTGATCACCCTCCATCAGCTGTCTCCAGCTCCACTCTGGATGACTTGTCTTCTTCCGCCTGACCCCTCCCTCCCTCTCTCTCCCCCCCCCTCCCTCTCTCCCTTCCTCCCCCCCATCCCTTTGTCTGGCATCTGCCAATCAACTATCCTTGTCTCCCCTCACCCTCTCTGTTATCATTCACCAATATTACTGATTAGTGAAGGGTTCCATTCTTTTTCTCCCACTGATGTTGCTCGATCCACTGATCCTCCAGCAGATTGTTGCTCCAGATTCCAACAGTCACAGTCTCCTGTTGTTCCAGAACCCAAGGATGTTAGCTTAGTGAGCAGTGCTCTTCCCCCTTGCTCATGGGTTTAACTCCCACTCTAGAAACTCTAATCTGCCATAGTGCCACCCTGAAGAGTGTTGCCCTGTGAGAAGTGTTATTCACAAAGTACAATTTGGGATGTAACAATTCTTGAGTTTCTTTTCAACGATAAATTGGGAAGTTCTCCCTTGTGCCCTTGATAATATTTATTCTCCAGCACTGTTTTATTTGGGAATAAAAGAAGAATTTCTGTCTCCTCCCCACATAGAATCTTGCTGTATATAAGGCTATGGGATTGCTACATGATTGGAACAAGTGCACTGCATGTTTTGCACCAAGAACCAAAGAAGGCTGTTTCATCAGGTTGTACTTGTACAATCGGATGATAATAAACTTGAACTTCAAAAGTACTTGGGAGTGCCCTAAAGTTCTGATTCTGCTTCAGGTTGAAGAATAAAAAGTTTTGAAATGCAAAATTTCATAGCAGGCTCAAACTTTCAACATCCGTGATAAATAGAACATCAAACGTTCCAGCACACTACAGGCTCTTTGACCCACAATGTTGTGCTGACTTATACAAACCTGCTCAACAAACTAAACCTTCCCTACCTTACAGTCATAATCCTTTTTTTTTTGCAACCACGTGCCTGTCCCAAGAGTTTTTTTTAAGTGTCACTATCGCACCAGCTTCCAATGCCACCCCTGGCAATGCATTCCAGGCACCCACTATTTTAAAAAAAACTTAACCATGATGTCTCCCCTATACTTTGCTCCCCTTGCACTGTCCTCTGGGTTTTGCTGCTCTCGCCCCAGGAAAAAGATGCTGGTTGTCCACCGAACACTATACCTCTCAATCCTGTAGACCTTCATTAAGTCGCCTCTCATCCTTCTTCACTCCAAAGAGAAAAACGCAAGCTCTGTTAACTTTTCCTCACAGGATGTGTTCTCCAGTCCAGGTAACATCCTGGTAAATTGCCTCTATATCCTCTCTAAACCTTCCACATACTTCATGTAATGAGGTGACCAGAACTGAACGCGATATTCTAAGTAATGTGGAATATAAATAGACATTTTGAAGGCTATTCAAGGAAGGCCTATACATAAAAATAGTTGTTTTAAAGTTGGCTCTGCTCCAACAGAAGTTATTCTCCAATGCAAGTGGAGCATTCAGTATCTCTTGCTTCTCTTTCTCCTATTGTTATGGCTGCTGAACAATGCTCATGGTGACTCTTTCTTTGCCTTACAGCAGGCAGTGGTTGAAGTATATCATGTATATTAAATTTTTAATGTATTATTACATGACGATAAAAGGAACCTTTGAATCCTTTGGTGCAAAGGGTTTTGCAACACATTGGGGACAATTTGCAGCAGACAATTAGTGCATTTTAGGATGCAGCAGAAAACCAGAGCACCTGCGGGGAAACGCACGCACTCCCCAGGAGAATCTGCAGACTGCACTGGATGTCAGGACCGAACCCATGTCACTGTGCCAGCTAGGCTGCCCTTGAAGGTACAGTGCAACAATTTGATTTCAAGCCGACACTGCAGCGGACAGTCGCTGCTTTGTCTCCATGAACCAGACTTTGCATGCCGCTTGACTCCGAGTAAAGCTGATGACCCCACTGAGAATCTATCAGGGGACTACCTTGTTCTGTCTTAGCCCATCACCGCTTGACATCTTTGCTGCTCTTGGATTCCGCTATTCCAGTCCCTGCTTTGACTGGCCTCCTGACATTACCCTCTATAAACCTCTGCTCACCCACCCATCTCTTGTATCCTAGTTTACACTCTGTCCCAATTGTTCATCAGTCTTTCTCTGCTCACCCGACTCCTGATCCACAAATGTTTTGAATTGAAAATGCTCACCCTTGTTTTCTTTATCCCTCCATAGCATCGGATCTTTAAGTCCTATCTTTGGATCTCTGCACCTCTCCCACTTTGGGCCATTTTGATTTTCCAATTTTTTTTTCTTCATCATCTGATCTTTTGCTGCCCCAGGCCCAAATCTCAGAATATCCTTGCATCGACCTCTCCAACTCTAGTCCTTGAAGACTCTCCTTTTTAAAACTTCAGCTTGTCTTTTGGCCATCTTTAATTGCTGCATTCTGATGGTCCAATGTGATCTATTTCATGCACCGGTGATGTAGCTTGGGGCCCACCTACTGCATTCAGGTTCAAGTTTATCACCTGACTGTACATGTACAATCTGATAAAGCAGCATCTCCAGAGCATGGTGCACACACAGTACGCAGTACAAAATGATTCTTGGATGATTTTCTCAGTTACAGGACGCTTCATCCGTCTCACAGCCTGCAGGAAGAAGCTGTTCCTTAGCCTGGCCACCCTGATTTTGATGCTCCTGAACCTCTTTTGTGATGGTAGTGGTTGATGGAAAGGGTCTTCTATAATTCCTTCAGCCCTGTTTAAGCAATGTTCCGAGTTAATGTCGTCTATAGAGGAATGGGAGACCCCAGTGATTTTCTCAGTTATTTTGATGATCCTCTGTATAGAAGAATGTCCACAGCTTTATCTCAAAGTATCCGGTCTGATGCTTTCCACAGAATGGCGCTGCAAGACACGGCACTCAATTCTGCTCCTGTAAAAGGTTGTCAAAATGGAGGCTGGAGCTAAAGATGCTTTATAAATGTCAGTTGTTCAAGGTAGAGAGAATACTGATTTCATCTTTCCTTTGCTTTCAGGTTTTGGAGGATCTAGACGAACAGCTCAACTGTACACGATTTGAAGAGGCAGCTATTGTACACAAGTTGAATGGTATGGAAAGAAAAAACTTGGGTACACGGCTATCAATGAACATGAATAAGCTCTGCTGGATTTAATATCCATTTCTTTGTGTTCAGTACAGATAATTAATGCGTGTGTGTAATATCACACATTTTAGTGTGTGCTGATATGTATGTAGATAGACAAATATATAAATACAATTTATTTATTTATCTTGAAGCATAATGGTTACCAATGAATCTCTTTTGTTCTGGTGATAGGCAACTTCTCATCCTGCTGGGTGTTTTTCAGCGTAGAATCTCTCAAACATCAGTTCCACAGTATACATGCCAGGAGGCTTAAATTGGGTAAGGAAAATTTTGAGTCTGCATGAGTGCAAGCGTGTTTAACCCTGCACACCTAACAGGAAAATCTCTTCCCACAGAAATGAGGAGAAGAGCATCACCGTGGCAAAGCAATCTGGGCTATCCATTGGCCATGCTGCTGCTTCTCACTTTAACAGTAAGTGTTTAAATGACCTTTTTTTTTGAGATGAAGGAATTCCACCCACTTACCTGCCCCAACATAATGAGTGCAAACGTTAGCCTCGTCTTCCTTGGCCATTCTTCATGTAAAAAGGAAAAAGGTCTCATTATTGTCATGTAACACTACATTTAGAATGTAACATACATGAAATTCTTTAACTTTGTCTACCGTAAGGAAGACAGAGAGTCACCACTTTGTCCAGCGCCCCTCACAGAAATGAGGCCCAGAGAAGAATGAACTGACGGCCCCTGGTTTCCAAGACAAGTGCTCCAACCACTGAACCTTTGATGGGACATTCTTTGAATTTTTTTTAAACCAATAATATAAATTATTTACACCCATAATGTCAGTTATATCTATACATTCTTATCAATGTACATTTTTTACATTTGTTCTTTAAATATCCTGTTGCCACCTCTGTGACACCTTGTTGTTTCTCTCTCCATCCCCCCACGCCCACCCCACTGTTGATTGTGCATTCTTGGAATAGCACATTTCCATCCACATTCCAATTATGTGAAGGGCAAACACCCAAAAAGACATGGTTCACATTCCAGTCCAACACACACCTCCCCCAAATTGGGAATGTAACATACTCAACCATATTTTGTTTGCTTGTACAGAAGTGTCGATCACCCAGGATGATTAATTAGTGTTCTTTAAATTTAGTCATATCGCACAGCAACAAGCCATTTTGGCCCACGAGCCTGTGCCACCCAATTAACCTCCTACACTCCCGGTACATTTTTAATGGTATGATGAAACCAGAGCCCCCGAGGAAAACCCACAGACACAGGGAGAACGTACCAACTCCTTACAATGCGGGATTTGAATCCCGATTGTTGGCGCCATAACAGCATTGTGCTAACCGCTACACCAACCGTGCCACCCTCTATGCCAACCATGCTGCCCTAGTTCTGCAAACAATTTTAATGCTTTGTAACTAAATGCAGTGAACCATTTGAATATCACCTGGATACAGCAGTTCGTGTTCTGCTTTGACCTTGTTGCCATTGGTGGTTTAAGAGAATTCAAAACTTTGCAAAATGTCCTTATAATCTTACCAAGGTTGAACTGTGTGTATTCTTCTGTAATATCTTAAAAGCATTCTTAAGCCTACGTAGAGTTTGCACAATTGAATAAATTATCAAGGTAATCAGCTGCAGCATTTTCTCGCAATTAGGAAGGTCTGGAATGCTTTAACTAACATCTGATAAATGCAACTACTTTGAACCCTTGATTCCAAAAGGGTCGTGTTGCTGAGAAGTTTAAATACAAATGCAGGGTTTTGATAAATTTTCCTTTTGAATCAATAAGCTTTCCTTTTGTAATTTTGCATTCTTCCTGGCTGTGACATTGCAGAGTGGTCACCATGTAGCAGTTCTATGGTGGGGAGGGTGTGGATTTCACGTTATCAATATGGTGCATGGCAGAACACCCCTGTGCAAAGAGCAGGGCTTAATTATTGCAAAGAAATAATTCAGGATCTGATTACACAGCAGTTTTCTGCTTTGGTTAAAGGTTCTCTCATAAGGCTTTCACCCTCCCCTTCCTTCTTCTTACCCCCCCCCAGCACCCTGACTTCGGCTCCACAGTTTCCCTCAAGCTGAGCATCAACCATTGTTAACATTAGATATTTCACATTTTGTGTCTGCTGGCTCACTTGCTTCAGGAGTGATTGTTCGCTTTGATTTTTTAAAATTGTGCTTGTCAGATTCAGATTTATTGTCCAAGTACGTACATGATATCACATATCACCCTGAGATTCTTTTTCCTGTGGGCCAGGCAGAATTACCACTTATTGGTAGTGCAAAAAAAAACTATACACAACATACACATGTAAACAAATAAAGAAATGTAAACAAACTGACTGCAATACTGTGAGCCCAAGCCCAGAAAATTCTGCTTCACATCAAAGGGCTCATTTGAGATTTTCTGTTTTTGACATCCAGCACAGTAATAGGCCTTTCCAGCCCACGAGCCCACACTGCCCAAATACACCAATTAACTGGCACCCTGGTACGTTTTGAACGGTGGGAAGAAACTGGCGCCCCCGGGGAAAACGCACGGAGAGAACGTACAATTTCCTTACAGTGCAGGATTCGAACCCCAGTCCCGATCGCTGGCGCTGTAATAGTGTTGCGCTAACCACTACGTCAACCACGCCGCCCTCTGTTTGTTAACCTTTGGTACAAACCTGTGGCTCTGCATGAGCCAGAAATTGCACATTACTCAACCTATAAAGTTCCTTCTCAATTTTGGAAATGAACTCGGTCAATTCAGATATGATTTGGTGCTTTCCCCAACACCCCCTCCCCTTCCGAGTTTTCCATGAAGAAAGTGTAAGCAGTGCACCAGCAACAAGTCCCTTCAATGTGCAGTTAAATTGAGGGTTAAACCATGCTGGAATATGTCACCTTTGATTTCCGTTTGAGGTTGGGGGTGGAGCTATGTTGAAATGTCTCACCTTGAATTTCTCTGCTTGGAAGTATTGTTTTGACACCCTTGGACATGGCTCCAACTTGATGTGCTGTTAAATGCTAAAGATAATGACTTGATGTATTGCTAACTGCTGAAGATAATGTGCAAGACTAGCTACAGCCACACCTTGATGAAGGGCTCAAGCCTGAAATGTCGGTTCTGTATCTTTACCTTTACTACATGAAGGACACTGTTTGTCCTGCTTAGTTTCTCCAGCATTTGTGTGTTTTTTTTTCATTTAACCACGGTGTCAACAGAATCCTGTGTTTTACCCCTACAGCTACACACTTGTTTGCCACACACTTGTCACTGTCTATAACTACAGTGTTCTCCATAATGTTTGGGACAAAGACACTTTTTTTTCTATATTGCCCCTATTTTAAATTTGTAATCAAACAATTCACCTGTAATTAAAGTGCACATTTCAGATTTTATTCATTTGTGTACATTTTGGTTTGACCATGTAGAAATTACAGCACTTTTTATACATGGTGCCCTGAAATGGGGGGACTATAATGTTTGGGACATTTGGCTTCACAGCTGTTTGTGATTACTCAGGTATGTTTAATTGCTTCATTGGAGCAGGTAGAAGAGAGCTGGACTGGCTTCGAAGCTTTTGATCACCTTTCGAGTCTGTAGTTGCCATTTTTCAACGAGGACCAGAGTTGTGCCAATGAAAGTCAAAGAAGCCATGATGAGGCTGGAAAACAAGAATAAAACCGTTTGAGACATCACCCAAACCTTAGGATGACCCAAATCAACAGTTTGGAACAGACTCAATGGGCCGAATGGTCTACTTCTGTTCCTTTAATACCAAGTCTGCAGTGTGAGTGTCCTGGTGAACTCAGTAATCACAAAGGGACTGGTAGGCCAAGGAAGATCTCCACGGCTGATGACAGAAGAATTCTCATCTCAATGAAGAAAAGTCCCCAAATGCCTGTCCGACAGGTTGGAAACTCTTCAGGAGGCAGGTGTGGATGTGTCAATGGTGACTGTCCGAAGCAGACTTCATGAACAGAAAGACTTCCATGTCTTTCAATTACTACAGGATGCAAACCACTAGTTAGCCTCAGAAACAGGATGGCCAGATTACTGTTTGCCAGCAAGAATTTTAAAAACCTGCAGAATTCTGGAAAATGGTCTTGTGGATGGATGAGACCAAGATTAACCTGTATCAGAGTGATGGCAAGAGCAAAGTGTGGAAGTGTAAAGGAACTGCCCAAGATCCAAAGCACATCATCTCATCTGTGAAACATGGTGGTGGGGGTGTTATGGCCTGGGCATGTGCACTGGGGCACTTATCTTCATTGATGATGTAACTGCTGATGGTCAGTCGCAAATGAATTCTGAGATGGATAGAAACATCTGCTCCTGTTTGCGCAAATCCCTCCAATCACATTGGACAGCGCTTTATCCGACAGCAAGACAATGACCCCAAATAGACTGCTTAACCAACAAAGGAGTTTTTCAAAGCTAAAAACTGGAAAATTCTCGAATGGCCAAGTCAGTGACTGATCTAAATCCAATTGAGCACAGCTTCCATATGCTGAAGAGAAAACTTAAGGGGAGAAGCCCCCGAAACCAACAGGAGCTGAAGGTGGCTGCAATAGAGGCCTGGCAGAGTATCACCAGAGAAGATGCTGGTGATGTGTATGAATCACAGACGTCAGGCAGGCATTGTCTGCAAGGGATATGCAACAAAGTACTGAACATGATGATATACATCCCATTGCTATGTCCCAAATATTATGGTGCCCTGAAACGAGGGGACTATGTACAGAGAGTGCTGTAATTTCCACATGGTCAAACCAAAATGTACCCAAATAACCTTGAATAAAATCTGAAACGTGCACTTTAATCACATGTGAATTGTTTGATTCCAAATTTAAAACTGTGGAGCACAGGGGTGAATAAAGGGAATGTTTGGTCCCAAACATCATGGAGGAGCATTGTACAGCACATGGGCTTCCTGTACTCTGCCTCAACTGCTGTGAACCTTCTATACTCCAATCTTGTTCAAGATCAAAGCAAAGTGTTGGGTTGCAATGTATGTTTAGCAGTTGTAAGTTGGTACCTGAATGCGCTATTAAACCATTGAACATTGCAACTTCCACTTTTGGTTTGGATGTGATATCTGGCTAGCTGGTGGAGGCAGGGGTACACTGTACACTGTTCTTAATTGTATGTTTATCGTTGATATTTCAGGGAATCTCAGTCCTGCTGGTGGGCTTCCATGTCTTTCAATTACTTATTGATGAAACAGCCATGCCCAAAAGATTGCAGGTAAAGAGCTTGAAGCAGAAAGTGCATTTTGCTGGAAATCTACAATAGAAACAGAATATGTGGGAAATGCTCAGCAGGCCAGGGAGCGTGAGTGGAGAGAGAAACCAAGGTTAGGTTTCGGGTCAATGGCCTTTCCTAATGCCGCCTCACGAGCACTATTGACATTGGCTTAATTCAGATTCTGATTTCTTGTCAGAGGACGTACACGACATCACATACAACCCTGAGATTCTTTTTCCTGTGGGTGATGGAGAAATACCACTTATTGGGAGTGAAAAAAAACTACACAGCATACACATGTAAACAAATAAAGAAATGTAACAGATAACGAATGGAAACAAACTGCAATACAGAGAGAATTTTAAAAATCGATAATACAAAAGTCAGAGTCCTTAAATGAGTCCCTGATTGAGTTTGTCGTTGAGGAGTCTGATGGTGGAGGGGGAGCAGCTGTTCCTGAACCTGGTGGTGCAAGTCTTGTGTCTCCCTCTTTCCTGATGGCAGCCGTGAGAAAAGAGCGTGTGCTGGGTGGTGTGAGTCCTTGATGATTGCTGCTGCTCTCCAATGGCAGTGTTCCCCCGTAGATGTTCTTGATGGTGGGGAGGGTTTTGCTTGTGATGCCCTGGGCTGTGTCCACCACCATTTGGAGGGCTTTACGCTCAGGGATATTGGTGTCTTCATACCAGACTGTGATGCAGCCGGTCAGCACACTTTCCACCACACCTCTGTAGAAATTTGCCAGGGTTTCCAATCTCATGCCAAACCTCCACAAACTCCTGAGGCGCTGATGTTCTTTCTTCACGATGCTATTGGTGTGTTGGGTCCAGGAAAGATCCTCTGAGACAGTGACTCCCAAGAACTTAAATGTGCTCACCCTCTCCACCTCTGATCCCCAAATGATCACTGGATTGTGCACCTCTGGCTTTCCCTTGGTTTTGTAGGTTGCATTTTCATGCATGTCTCAATACATTTACCGACGGAGCATACACACTTTTTACATTAATTTGCACCTATCTTTAATTTAAATTTAGAGTTGATGCTTTTTTAAAAACTTTAGATATACAACACAGTAACTGGCCCTTTCAGCCAACCCCTAGTGTGTTTTGAATGATGGGAGGGAACCAGAACCCCCCCCGGGGAAAACCCATACAGACATGGGGAAGAACATACAAACTCCTTATAGACAGCCCAGGATTCAAACCCTGATCACTGGTGTTGTAACAGCGTTGTGCTAACTGACACATCAGGACCTGTGAACAGACAGACTGCCTGCTTTATGAAGTGAAATTGTATTCTTGAAACTAGAATTCATTTAAATTTTAATTAAAAAAAAAATTTGACCAACATCCTGATACATTTTAAAGGGTGGAAGGAAATCTGAGCTCCCGAGAAAAACCCATGCAGACACAGGTAGAACGTACGAACTCCTTACAGACAGCGCGGGATTCGAACCCCACTCTTGATCTCTGGTGCTGTTGCAGCATTGTGTTAGCCACTTCATTAACTGTGCTGCCCACTTTAATTTGTTGTGTATAAGCAAATGTTGGGATGTTTGGTCCCAAGCGTGGGAAAAGTGTCTGATCTAACTGTTTACCAAACTCATTTTAATCACTTGTAAGACCAGCCGTCCTTTGTTCTGTCCAGAGTGGGGCACAAAAATGCATTGATGCAATCATAAAATAAGCGACAGCTGATTTCAGTGAGTGTTCTCCAGTCTTGTGAGCTGTTCTTCCCATCTGGTTTCCACAGTGCCATGCATGAGTTTTAGTGAACTGCAGAGGGAGCTCTAGGATCAGAATGGAGAGCAAATAGGGGCAGCTGGAGGGTCTCTGTTGGTCAGGCAGCATCCATGAGTAGAAATGATTAGTCAAGTACCTTCAGCATTTTCAGTTTTGCCTCTCCTTTATGTGCACTATCCTGGTTGTCTTCTGGAGGAATACCAGTATAGGGTGCTGTGGGGACACTAGTACCCCTGAGCGTGAAGCCCTCCAAAAGGTTGTGGACACAGCCCAGGTCATCAAAGGCAAAACCTTACCCACCATTGAGAACATCTACAGGGGACGCTGCCATCGGAGAGCAGCAGCAATCATGAAGGATCCACCCCACCCAGCACATGCTCTGTTCTCACTGCTGCCACCAGGAAAGAGGTGTAGGTGCCACAAGACTCTGACCACCAGGTTCAGGAACAGCTGCTACCCCTCCACCATCAGACTCCTCAACAACAAACTCAATTTAAGAACTCTTACTTGTGCACTTTATTGATTTTGTTTAGTTCTCTTTGTATTGCAGTCAGTTTGTTTACTGTTACAAGCCCAAAGGACCTCAAAACCCAGCAGCAATAGACATTCACCAAGACAAGTAGTTACTTAAACAAAAGTTGTTTTTAATTATCTTTAAACATGAAAATGGAATCAAACTTTAATGTATCTCTATTAACAACCCAACTTAACCCCCTTCTCATTCTAAGCGCATGTGTATGTAATGTGTGTGTAAATTTAAGAAAGGTTCTTTGGTACACAGTTCAATCTCACTTCTCATTCTTCCAAGTTCACTGATTGTAGGCAATTCTTATACTATGCACAGAATTTAACATGTATAAAGTTCACCAGGCTTTGGTGCTCGAAAGGTCAATGTTTACCGCTCAGAAAGGTTCTATGTAGGTTTGCAGAGAGATTTGTTGTTCCAAGATTTCCACAACTAAGGTACCACCATTGGTCACCTCAAGGTCTCACTGATGAAACTTGCCCCATCAGGGTTTTCCGACGGTAACCTCTTTCTTCAGGCTACCACCACAGAGTTCCTTTCTGTTCCACTTATTCCAAGAGAAACATCAGACTGATAGCACTTCCAGCCATCCGCCACTCTGGAGCTTCTGTTTCAGTTCCAACAAGCTTCTCCTGGTTTTTCAACACAGACGACCTGTCTCCAGTCCATTCATTTCAATTAGCACCTATTTGTGAAATGTGCATAGCATTCTCCATAGTTTCTGTAAAATCTCTGAATATGATTTCTTCAGTATTTCAAATAAGATCTGTTTTAAAATGTATGTATGTAACCTACTTTAATTTTACCAATTTATCTCCCAAATACATCTACAAATATTACATCACATTACATTCATTATCTGTTTACAGTTTTATTTCTTTACACATTTACTCTGTACACAGTTTATTTTGTAATTCTGCTGCATCTGCAGGCAAACAAATTTCAGGGTTATATGTGAAATTATGCATATGCTCTGACAATTGATCTGAAATCTGAAAATGGAAGCTTGGTATGTGGCAGTCATCCAATATGGTGATGGCCTATCTGCCTGCTCTGCGCTGAATCACCATGGCCACAAGTACTAGGCCATTTCATGTCAGGCCTCTGCCCGAAGGCCGGCTACAAGAGCGAATTGAAAGCTTACCTTTCAGACAGCAGCCCTGAAAGGCTGCTCCAGCGTCCCATTCATATCAAGAGGTGCCTTGTAGCACCCTCCAGAGCCAATGGAGAGGGGGCGACTGGTGCCATAGTGCCACCTGTCATAAATACGTGGCAGAGCAAACGCTCTGTGTTTCCCAGAACAGTTCCAGCTGTGTAGGGGATTATGGGTAGGGGATTATGGGTAGGGGATTATGGGTAGGGGATTATGGGTAGGGGGATTATGGGTAGGGGGATTATGGGTAGGGGGATTATGGGTAGGGGGATTATGGGTAGGGGGATTATGGGTAGGGGGATTATGGGTAGGGGGATTATGGGTAGGGGGATTATGGGTAGGGGGATTATGGGTAGGGAAGGCGGCCATCACTCTGCCGCGTTTTGAGCCGCAGAGAGTGGCCCCGAAGGCCAAAGCGGCCCAGTGAGGCTGTCACAGCCCACACCGGCCATCCCTTGACGACCCCTGCTGCCCTGATGGCTCCTGCCTGCCACCCCTGCCTTGAGGGGGCCATGGAGGGAGAGGGGTGAGTGGGGAGATGAGTCGCAGGCTGATGGCATCATCAGCCCGTCCCTAACCAGCCGCTTGCAGCAGTTGTACATTCAGGTCAGGTGGCAGAGAACAGAGTTCCGCCGATTATCCTTCCCTGAGAAAGGTTGGAATTGGTGCCTCAGAGCTGGCCACGGCGCATTCAGAGAGGTACGTCTTTAGTCGTAAGGATGAAGAACCTCCGTCTTTACAGACTAGTGTTTTCCCTGCTTAAAAGTGCCTACTGACTGCTTTCAAGTATCACGTTGCTCACCACATGGAATCAGACAATGTTTTCTCCTTGCCTTTCTCCCTCATTCCTCCAAAAAAATGCCCCCAGATGAAACCAAAACCCCAGCTTGCGCATAAAGACGTCTTAGATGTGGAGTTGCTCTTTTGTGGAAACTGCATTGTTGCTAAGTGCTTTTACTATTCTAGGATCCCCCTCTGGGAAAAGACTCTATCTCTATGTTTGGGACACTTGGAGCCGCAGTGGAAGTTGTTCTGATTTTGTATCCTTTCCAACAAAAAAAGGCTTGCCTTTCCATCATGTGTCTTAAGCAGTTGGGATATCCCAAAGCCATTTCCTGTAAAATGAAGTCCTTTTAGTGTCGACACTGTTGTAATGTGGGGAAGCGAGCTGATCTCTTTCACAGCAACATCAGTTAAGGAATAAATTGGTTTGGAAGAACTGCCCTGTTCTTCCTCAGCACATGATCTTCTGTAGTAAATAACAAAAATCTGTAGACACTGTGGTAGAGGTAAAAACATGTCGCTGGAAAAACTTTGCCTTTATGTAGCAAAGGTAAAGATCCATCACCGATGTTTCGGGCTTGAGCCCTTCATCAAGGTATGAGCAAAATGTAGCCAGGGGCCCGAACAGAAGTGTCGGGGAGGAGAGAGGTTGACAAAGGTAAAAGATGGAGGAGACAGCAGTGATCAAGGAGAGGAGGGATGGCTAAGTGAGTGGAGTGGGAGGGAGAACTGGAGAAACTGGAAAGGGATGGGGGGGGGGGGATGGAAGAGGAGAGCAGGTTAGCAGAAACCAGAAAAGTCTATGTTAATGCCATCTGGCTGGAGGGTGCCCAGAAGAAAAATCAGGTGTTGTTCCTCCAATTTGCGGGTGGTCTGGGTGAGATAGTACATGGGGCCATGGACAGACATTTGAGTGTGGTAGTGTGACTCAGAATTGAAGTGGGTGGCTACTGGGAGGTCTCTGTTGTGGCAGACAGAGTGAAGGCACTCAGTGAAGTGATCTCCCAGTTTGCAACCGGTCTCTCCAATGTAGAGAAGGCCACATAGGGAGCACCAGATGCAGTAAATCAATCCTGTGGATACACAAGTGGTGCTTCTTCACTTGAAAGACCTGTGATCTGTGTCTACTTGAGAAGGAAGCCTCCAGTTAATTTTCCATTTGTTCTTGGAAGGTGCTACCAATGGTGGGTTGGATGTTTGCACTCTGCATCTTTATAAAAGGGATTTGAATGGCCCAACCCTTCTAATTTGGGTTACCATGATGCAGCACCCTGAGCCCCAGATATTATAAATGGTTGTGGGAAGAAATCTGATGCTCTCGCTTTGCTTCTTATCTGTCACCTTGAGTATTTTTATGACTTAACTTCAATGTAGTTATTTAATGGTGTCTTCAGTTGTTGGATTTTACAGTTTCCCATTCTTCATTAAACTTGCCCCCAGGAGGCAGGACACCACCATGACCAAGGTAAGTGTTATGTCTGTTGCTTTAGAATAATTTCCTGTGAGGATTTGTAGTTTAAATTTAAACTTAGAGCATGGTAGCAGGCCCTTTGGCCCATGACCCTGTGCTGTCCAATTGACCTACAACCCTGGTACATTTTGATGGGTGGGAAGAAACCGGAGACCCCAGGGAAATCCCACTCAGACACACGGGGGAACGTACAAACTCCTTACGGGTAGCTCAAGATTCGAATCCAGATTCTGATCACTGGCGCTGGAACAGCGTTGTGCTAACCATGCCACCCGCTACATAATGGATATACTTGGGGACTAATACATAAAGGTGCATTAGTGTCTAAGTTGTTTTCCCCCATGGTCAAACTTGAGATGTAACAGCAATACATTTTGTAGCACTTCACTGTTCAACCTTCGGCAAAAGGACATTGTATGGATTTAGGCAAAAGACTTGAAAGATTAATTTATTTTCTGAATCTTCTATCACATTGTCTGTGGTTCCAGGATTGTACTGCAAAAGACCAGCAGCATTCATGGTATAAAGTATTTTTAGCTTGTTCCCTAATGGTTTTATGGAAACTCTTGTCAGAATGCTAGTTTCTCAAAGAGCCCAAACTTGTCATCAAATCAGCTGGATCCACCAGGAATGTAGCAGCATAGTCTGTATTCTATGAAATATCTCTATTTTAAATTTAAATTTAGACATAACAGCAGGGTTACAGGCCTTTTGGCCCACCAGCCCATGCCGTCCAATTACACCCTGGTACATTTTGAAGGGTGGGAGGAAACCGGAGTCCTTGGGGAAAACCCACGCAGACACGGGGATAACATACAAACTCCTTACAGACAGCACGGAATTCGAACCCTGGTCTCAATCGCTGGTCTGTAATGGTGTTGCGCTAACTGCTACACCAACTGTGCCACCCAATTGTTATTAATCATTAATATTTGACTGTGCAAATCAGGAGATTGGTTAAATATAAAATAGTTTCTAGTATAAGTTGCTGAAGAAAATGGAAAATGAGAACAGGCTTGCTAATTGCAACTTGTACAGTGTAACTTGCACCCACTGTCCCACAAGCAGCATGGTCAAATATCAAAAATCAAAATGAAAGATGACAATGTTCTCTCCTCATCGTAAAGGTGATCAAGCTTTCTCTGGCCCTCAACTAGTCCCCTTACTATCTCCTTGCAGTAACTTTTATGCAGATAATTTAGAGACTGAAAAGCTTGTTCTGTTGTAACCTATACTCCAGTATTTAAAGGATGCCATTATCTTCATTGTTGTATCTAAAGCCCTTTTTGTCTGTTCTATCCAGATAATTGGGAACTGTGTGTCCCTGCTTGTTCTGAGCTCCGCCCTGCCTGTGTTCTCCCGAACACTCGGTAAGTGCTTGTAGATGTTTCCACGGGTTAACTCATGCTTCACCTTTCAGTTGGTGTTTGTGGATCATGCAAGCCACTGAGTTTATTGACCTTGATTGAAGAATTGGTGGCCACATTCTATTTGACCTTAACCTGCTCACTCTGGGGAGGGAAGCAATTGCATTGCAGCTCTTCTTTTTTTAAAATGTTGTGCATCATACAGAAGTTTTTGTGCTCCAAATAAGGGAAATATTGCATGAAGCTAGGAAAGAATATTTTTATAAAGCACTTTGCTGCAGAGTACCACTGCCAGCACGTGCCTTATCAGATCAGTCAACTTGAAGCCCAACAAAAAGAAGACCTGCATGGCCACTAACAACACTGGGCAACAATTTTTTTCAAAATGTTTGCTTCCTGAAGACAAATTGGGAATTATGATAGACAACTTCAAGCTGAACACAGATAATGTCGGATTTGCTGTATCACGCAATAAGTTGGAGAAACACTAACTTTTATTGAAAATAAAAGACTCTTGTAAACTTCTACTGGTGTACCGTGGAGAGCATTCTGGCTAGATGCATCACTGCCTTGTACAGAGGTGCCAACGCTCAAGACAAGAAAAAAAAACTCCAGAGGGTTGTTAACTTGGCCTGCGACATCACAGGCTCCAGATTTCACTCCATTGAGGACATCTTGTAGATAACAAAAAAACATCTACAAGAGGTCTTTTTGTTATCTTGCCCCCTAACATTTTGTTCAGACACCTGCCGACATTCTCTCATACCTTGATGAAGGGCTCAAGCCTGAAATGTTGAAGATGTATTTTTACCTTTGCTACATGAAGGACACTGTCTGACCTGCTGAGTTTCTCCAGCTTTGTGTTTTTACTTCAACAACGGTGTGTGCAGACTTTTGTGTTTTACTTCATAGGTAGAAATGGTCAGTCAACATTTTGGGACAGGTCACTTGTTATGTTTTGCTCAGGATTGCAACATCTGCAGTTCTTGTTCTAAGTTCTTTGGAGTCACTATCTTGGAGGACCTTTTCTGGACCCAACACACTGGCATTGTGAAGAAAGCACGCCAGTGCCTCGCCTTCCTCAGGAGTTTGCGGAGGTTTGGTATTTCAGCATATGTGTGGTGAAATGTGTGCTGACCGGCTGCATCGTGGACTGATATAGGGACACCTGTCCCCCCGAGCGGAAAGGCCTGAAAAAGGTAGAAAACACAGGCAAAACCCTCCCCACCATCGAGAACATCTACAGGGAACACAGGCAAAACCCTCCCCACCATCGAGAACATTTACAGCCACAATCATCAAGGATCCACACCACCCAGCACACGCTCTGTTCTCGCTGCTGCCATCAGGAAAGAGGTGTAGGTGCCACAAGTCTCGCACCACCAGGTTCAGGAACAGCTGCTCCTCCTCCACCATTAGACTCCTCAACCACAAATTCAAATCAGGGACTCGTATTTGTGCACTTTATTAATTTCCCCTCTCTATATTGCACAGACAGTTTGTTTACATGTACTTGTGTACAGTTTTTTGCACTACCAATAAGTGGTAATTCTGCTTCGCCTGCAGGAAAAAAGGAATCTCTGGGTTGTATGTGATGTCACAAAAATACTCTGACAATAAATCTGAAATCTTCTTTCTCTGGGAACCATAAGTGTTGTTTAAGAGTGCTTGCAGGGGGCAGCAAACTCCATGAAATCAGTGGGGGCTTGGAGCCATGTTTGCAATGATTTGAAATCTGCATCTGTAAAATTTGCAGAAGCTGACTTTAAATCTTTAAATGAATCCTGCCCTCCCACACCAAATTTGTTTAATATTTGCTCTATGATTTCTAATGCCATTGTTCAGCGTCTTTGTCGCCTGTGGAGACAGATCCACTGCATGAGGTCTGCCCTGCCACTGTGGCCATGCATCATTTGCTCGAAGCAAGGTCAGATTTTGTTCTGCTGTTGAAGAGTGGAAGTGGAATTGTTACTCAAAACCTAAACTTTTCCCAGCTTTCCACACCCCAATTTCTCTTTTTTTGAAGCTATTCTCCCGCCCCCCCCCCCTCCCCCTTTCTGGGAGATGGTCTCATTCCAGGAGTCCTGCCCACAAGATATTTATCTGCACACCTTAAGTGCAAACTGGGTTTATGAAGGGATGTGTGCATGGCTGGACTATGATCAGGTGTAGAAAAAGGTAGGAAACACAGGCAAAACCCTCCCCTGAGCCACCCTGAGCACCTATCAGTTGTGGTGTTACTGCTTTTGTGGCTCGTTTTGCAGACTTGAGCCCAGACCAGAGATTGAATCCAGCACCTTCCCAAATGCATGGTCCAAATACTTAACCTGCCAATTGCCCATCAGATAACTCTTTCATTAACAGAATACATTGATTTTAAATAAAAACATTTTATATATTCTGCATTTGTTCCAGTCCTCTGTCATTAATCAACAGCAGTGCATTCTGCTGCTAAAATCAAGTGCTTCCCTCCCCAGAGTGAGCACCATCAATCCCACCACAACTGCCAACCTTTTCCGTCCCTCTCTTCATGGCGATTGATTTGTTGTATATCTCAGAGCCTTTTCCTTGCCTAGTTGCTTCCAGTCCAGTTGAAGTTGGAAACTGATTTCACTGTAGAATGGATTGGTGATTTATTTTCCCAGTGCTCCTAAGTGAATGAGTGGCCATAATTGAATGAACAATTTCTAATTGTTTCTGAAGGAAAAGAGAGAGAGAGAGAGACTTTGAACCTGTTCTGTCCTTTGCGCATATCTTGGTTGATCTGTGACTTATCTCACATCCAACCTGCCTCGTCCTGTTTAAGAGTAAAACACGAAAGTCTGCAGCCTGTGGTTGAAGTAAAAACACAAGGCTGGAGAAACTCAGTAGGTCAAACAGGGTCCTTTATATACCAAAGATAACGATACATAACCAACATTTTGGGCTTGAGCCCTGCATCAAGGCATGAGCAAAATGTAATGTTAAAAGTGACAGGTTTTGCTTGGGCACCTGCACACATTTTGTCCAAACCTTGATGAAGGGCTCAAGCCCAAAATGTTGGTTATGTATCTTTATGTATATCAAGGATACTATTTGACCTGCTGAGTTCCTCCACCATCCTGGTTTTTCTTCCTTTTTAATGTCATTTTGGTTCATCAAAGATTTTTCAGTCCCAAATTTAAAATCACCTCTCATCTCCATCTGACTGATTTTTTTGGGGTGGGGGTGGGGGGGGGGGGGGGTGAATAACTTAGTTTTGTCATGTTGAATTCCATTTCAAATGTGCCTCGCTGTCATTTAATCAATAAACAGATTTATCCAGCAACTGGGAAGTGTGTCCCATCACACAGGAGTTGGCCTTCTTTTCCTGCTTCCCCAATCTTGATACATATTTCTCTCTTAAACTGTAAATGATACTTGTTACTGTTATTTGTTCCATAAGCAGTTTGTTTGGGTGCTTTGATCATGTTCGTTCATTCCTGCTGCTTTGCTGTCTGTGTCATAGCTTGTATTTGATTGGCTACACTGCTAATTACACCATCTGTACAAGAGGAATGCATCCTGATTGGAGAGTTGTTTTTTAATTCTTTCAAACATTATGGCTGGGCTTAAAAAGCAAGAGGTCCTGTTTACCTTGTTTCTGGCTTGGACTCTCTTGGGAAAGAGGGTTGTTTATTTGAAATATTTTATGAATTGGGAGCCACTTCTACTAAGTTGTTCTAAATTTTAAAAATTTAAATTTAGACCTTCAGCATGGTTACAGGCCATTTCGGCCCACGAGCCCATGTAGCCCAATTTCACCCAATGAACCTACAACCCCCGGTACGTTTTGAACAGTGGGAGGAAACTGGAACCCCCAGAGGAAACCCACGCAGACACGGGGAGAACGTACAAACTCCTTACAGATGGCGCTGGATTCAAACCCGGGTTGCTGGGTCTAACAGCTTGCGCTATCTGCTGTGCTGCCCTTTGTTAAATGATTTGAGTAAAATAATGCAGGCACCACTTCTGAATCACCTTCTCTGCATTAAATTGAGTAAATCTGTGCTGTCTTTATGAAAAGTTTATTTTGTTTTCTTTTAGGAATCACAAACTTTGATTTGTTGGGCAACTTTGGCAGGTTTAATTGGCTGGGAAACTTTTACATCATCTTTCTCTACAACATGATATTTGCCGGCCTTACTGCGATGTGCCTGGTCAAAAAGTTCACCAGGGCAATGCAAGCAGAACTTCTCCGTGCATTTGGTAAGTACTAGCTGCACAAATGTAATGGTGCTCTGACCTACCAAGAAATGGCCTGCTTGAGAAAAAGATGTAAAGGCAGACACTCTGTGTTTGTAATTGTTTAAACAGCATGTGGGATTAAATATTCTCTCGATTTTTGTGTTCTGATGAGACCAGACTGCTTTCAGTGATGGGTTGAAGACCCTGAGAATCATTGGGGAAAGTGACAGGATTTGTAATGTTTTGGATGACTGTAGCTCCTGATGTTTTGCCAAATATGGTTATTCGATAGGTTTACAACTATTCACAGAGTTCTAATTTTATACATCAGAGAAGGAACCTTGTGTCTCATTAAACCAAAAATATTCTGGGATGCTAGGCTTCCCCAGACCATGCCCACCAATGTTCTGTGGCAATGTTCTATGTGCAGCCATGCCAATGCACATGAATTATTCCTTGATTCTGAATAACATAACGCTTGAGAGGTTAAGGATGTGGATGCCCAGGAACTCGAATGTCCTAACCCTTCAGCTCTGTCCCACCAATGAAGACCGGTGCATGGCCCCTCTGACTTCCCTTCTGAAAGTCCACTGCAAGCTCCTTGGTCTTGGTGACATTGACAGTCAGATTGTTGTTCTCGCACCACCCTACCAGGTTCTTCATCTCCATCCTGTTGTTCAGCGAATTTACAGATTGCATTGGAATTGAACTTGGTTATGCAATTGTGTGTGCAGAGGCAGTGGATTAGTGGACTAAGCACACAGCCTATGTTGGAGAGTGAGGAGGCGGAGGTGATGTTGGTGATCTGCACTGATTGGGGACTGCCAGTGAGGAAGTCGAAGATCAAGTTGCAGAGAGAGCAATAGATTCTTGAGTTTGATGATCAAAATTTCTGGTGTTGAACAATGATCTATGGTCAATGTATGAAGGTGTTCTTGTGGTCCAGAGTGTAGTGCCAGTATAATGTCTTCTACTATTGACCTGCTGTGATGGTAGGGTAATTGAAGCAGGTCCAGGTATGATTGGTATGGATGTGGGTATGCCACTTGTGTCAACAATCTCTGTCGCTTTCATTTATTTAAATAAAAGTTCCCTCTACATTCTTCCTGCTGCAACAGAAACAGGAGGCCTTTGCAGAACTTGGATTATATTTTTAATTCAGAAATGGCTTGTGAGTGTGTGCATGTGCACGCATGTTTGTATGTGCATGTGTGTGTTTATATCACACACACTCCGCTCTGACCCA